>NC_090319.1:223378464-223696588 GCF_040869045.1 Eurosta solidaginis
CAAGAAGCAGCAATTTGGAAGCACTTAAAGTACATTTCCTATAACTACAAACGATGAAATTGATTTTAGTTGAATTCATTTTTTTGTAGTTTTTATAGTTACTCCGAAAATATAATACATTGTGCGGAAACCAAGCAATTTAAGCAAATTTGGGTTTTTTCTTTTTGAAATACGTTTTAAATCGTTTGTAGTTTCTCATAGGAAAAAAAATTTTTTTTTTGGTCCAGACGTTTCGGAGATATCGTTAACGCATCTCAAGAAAACCAAGAACGCAGCAATTTGGAAGCACTAAAAGTACTTTTCCTATAACTACAAACGATGAAATTGATTGTAGAGAAATTAATTTTTTTGTAGTTTTTATAGTTACTCCGTAAATATAATACATTGTGCGGAAACCAAGCAATTTAAGCAAATTTGGGTTTTTTCTTTTTGAAATACGTTTTAAATCGTTTGTAGTTTTTCATAGGAAAAAAAAATTTTTTTTTGGTCCACAGGTTTTGGAGATATCGCTAACGCATCTCAATAAACCAAGAACGCAGCAATTTGGAAACACTAAAAGTAATTTTCCTATAACTACAAACGATGAAATTGATTGTAGTGAAATTCATTTTTTTGTAATTTTTATAGTTACTCCGAAAATATAATACATTGTGCGGAAACCAAGCAATTTAAGCAAATTTGGGTTTTTTCTTTTTGAAATACGTTTTAAATCGTTTGTAGTTTCTCATAGGAAAAAAAAATTTTTTTTTTGGTCCAGACGTTTCGGAGATATCGTTAACGCATCTCAAAAAAACCAACAACGCAGCAATTTGGAAGCACTAAAAGTACTTTTCCTATAACTACAAACGATGAAATTGATTGTAGTGAAATTCATTTTTTTGTAATTTTTATAGTTACTCCGAAAATATATTACATTTTGCGGAAACCAAGCAGTTTAAGCAAATTTGGGTTTTTTTTCTTTTTGAAATACGTTTTAATTCGTTTGTAGTTTTTCATACAAAAAAAATTTTTTTTTTGTCCACAGGTTTCGGAGATATCGCTAACGCATCTCAAAAAAACCAAGAACGCAGCAATTTGGAAGCACTAAAAGTACTTTTCCTATAACTATAAACAATGAAATTGATTGTAGTGAAATTCATTTTTTTGTAGTTTTTATAGTTACTCCGAAAATATAATACATTGTGCGGAAACCAAGCAATTTAAGCAAATTTGGGTTTTTTCTTTTTGAAATACGTTTTAATTCGTTTGTAGTTTTTCATAGGAAAAAAGTTTTTTTTTGGTCCACAGGTTTCGGAGATATCGTTAACGCATCTCAAAAAACCAAGAACGCAGCAATTTGGAAGCACTAAAAGTGCTTGATTGTAAAGAAATTAATTTTTTTTGTAGCTTCTATAGTTACTGCGAAAATATAATACATTGTGCGGAAACCAAGCAATTTAAGCAAATTTGGGTTTTTTCTTTTTGAAATACGTTTTAAATCGTTTGTAGTTTTTCATAGGAAAAAAAAAACAACAACGCAGCACTTTGGAAGCACTAAAAGTACTTTTCCTATAACTACAAACGATGAAATTGATTGTAGTGAAATTCATTTTTTTGTAGATTTTATATTTACTCCGAAAATATAATACATTGTGCGGAAACCAAGCAATTTAAGCAAATTTGGGTTTTTTCTTTTTGAAATACGTTTTAAATCGTTTGTAGTTTTTCATAGAAAAAAAAATTTTTTTTTGGTCCACAGGTTTCGGAGATATCGTTAACGCATCTCAAAAACAAGAACGCAATTTGGAAGCACTAAAAGTACTTTTCCTATAACTACAAACGATAAAATTGATTGTAGTGAAATTCATTTTTTTTTAGTTTTTATAGTTACTCCGAAAATATAATACATTGTGCGGAAGCCAAGCAACTTAAGCAAATTTGGGTTTTTTCTTTTTGAAATACGTTTTAAATCGTTTGTAGTTTTTCATAAGAAAAAAAATTATTTTTTTTGGTCCACAGGTTTTGGAGATATCGCTAACGCATCTCAAAAAAACCAAGAACGCAGCAATTTGGAAACACTAAAAGTAATTTTCCTATAACTACAAACGATGAAATTGATTTTAGTGAAATTCATTTTTTTTGTAGTTTTTATAGTTACTACGAAAATATAATACATTGTGCGGAAACCAAGCAATTTAAGCAAATTTGGGTTTTTTCTTTTTGAAATACGTTTTAAATCGTTTGTAGTTTTTCATATGAAAATTTTTTTTTTTTTTGGTCCACAGGTTTCGGAGATATCGTTAACGCATCTCAAAAACAAGAACGCAATTTGGAAGCACTAAAAGTACTTTTCCTATAACTACAAACGATGAAATTGATTATAGTGAAATTCATTTTTTTGTAGTTTTTATAGTTACTCCGAAAATATAATACATTGTGCGGAAGCGAAGCAACTTAAGCAAATGTGGGTTTTTTCTTTTTGAAATACGTTTTAAATCGTTTGTAGTTTTTCATAGGAAACAATTTTTTTTTTTGGTCCAGACGTTTCGGAGATATCGTTAACGCATCTCAAAAAACCAAGAACGCAGCAATTTGGAAGCACTAAAAGTACTTTTCCTATAACTACAAACGATGAAATTGATTGTAGTGAAATTCATTTTTTTGTAGTTTTTATAGTTACTCCGAAAATATAATACATTGTGCGGAAACCAAGCAATTTAAGCAAATTTGGGTTTTTTCTTTTTGAAATACTTTTTAAATCGTTTGTAGTTTCTCATAGGAAAAAAAAATTTTTTTTTTTGTCCAGACGTTTCGGAGATATCGTTAACGCATCTCAAGAAAACCAAGAACGCAGCAATTTGGAAGCACTAAAAGTACTTTTCCTATAACTACAAACGATGAAATTGATTGTAAAGAAATTCATTTTTTTGTAGTTTTTATAGTTACTCCGAAAATATAATACATTGCGCGGAAACCAAGCAATTTAAGCAAATTTCGGTTTTTTCTTTTTGAAATATGTTTTAATTCGTTTGTAGTTTTTCATAGGAAAAAAAATTTTTTTTTGGTCCACAGGTTTCGGAGATATCGCTAACGCATCTCCAAAAAACCAAGAAGCAGCAATTTGGAAGCACTAAAAGTACTTTTCCTATAACTACAAACGATGAAATTGATTTTAGTTGAATTCATTTTTTTGTAGTTTTTATAGTTACTCCGAAAATATAATACATTGTGCGGAAACCAAGCAATTTAAGCAAATTTGGTTTTTTTCTTTTTGAAATACGTTTTAAATCGTTTGTAGTTTCTCATAGGAAAAAAAAATTTTTTTTTTGGTCCAGACGTTTCGGAGATATCGTTAACGCATCTCAAGAAAACCAAGAACGCAGCAATTTGGAAGCACTAAAAGTACTTTTCCTATAACTACAAACGATGAAATTGATTGTAGAGAAATTAATTTTTTTGTAGTTTTTATAGTTACTCCGTAAATATAATACATTGTGCGGAAACCAAGCAATTTAAGCAAATTTGGGTTTTTTCTTTTTGAAATACGTTTTAAATCGTTTGTAGTTTTTCATAGGAAAAAAAAATTTTTTTTTTTGGTCCACAGGTTTTGGAGATATCGCTAACGCATCTCAATAAACCAAGAACGCAGCAATTTGGAAACACTAAAAGTAATTTTCCTATAACTACAAACGATGAAATTGATTGTAGTGAAATTCATTTTTTTGTAATTTTTATAGTTACTCCGAAAATATAATACATTGTGCGGAAACCAAGCAATTTAAGCAAATTTGTGTTTTTTTTTTGAAATACGTTTTAAATCGTTTGTAGTTTCTCATAGGAAAAAAAAATTTTTTTTTTGGTCCAGACGTTTCGGAGATATCGTTAACGCATCTCAAAAAAACCAACAACGCAGCAATTTGGAAGCACTAAAAGTACTTTTCCTATAACTACAAACGATGAAATTGATTGTAGTGAAATTAATTTTTTTATAATTTTTATAGTTACTCCGAAAATATATTACATTTTGCGGAAACCAAGCAGTTTAAGCAAATTTGGGTTTTTTTTCTTTTTGAAATACGTTTTAATTCGTTTGTAGTTTTTCGTACAAAAAAAATTTTTTTTTTGTCCACAGGTTTCGGAGATATCGCTAACGCATCTCAAAAAAACCAAGAACGCAGCAATTTGGAAGCACTAAAAGTACTTTTCCTATAACTATAAACAATGAAATTGATTGTAGTGAAATTCATTTTTTTGTAGTTTTTATAGTTACTCCGAAAATATAATACATTGTGCGGAAACCAAGCAATTTAAGCAAATTTGGGTTTTTTCTTTTTGAAATACGTTTTAATTCGTTTGTAGTTTTTCATAGGAAAAAAGTTTTTTTTTGGTCCACAGGTTTCGGAGATATCGTTAACGCATCTCAAAAAGCCCAGAACGCAGCAATTTGGAAGCACTAAAAGTGCTTGATTGTAAAGAAATTCATTTTTTTTGTAGCTTCTATAGTTACTGCGAAAATATAATACATTGTGCGGAAACCAAGCAATTTAAGCAAATTTGGGTTTTTTCTTTTTGAAATACTTTTTAAATCGTTTGTAGTTTTTCATACGAAAAAAAAAATTTTTTTAGTTTTTCATAGGAAAAAATTTTTTTTTTTTGGTCCACAGGTTTCGGAGATATCGTTAACGCATCTCAAAAACAAGAACGCAATTTGGAAGCACTAAAAGTACTTTTCCTATAACTACAAACGATAAAATTGATTGTAGTGAAATTCATTTTTTTTTAGTTTTTATAGTTACTCCGAAAATATAATACATTGTGCGGAAGCCAAGCAACTTAAGCAAATTTGGGTTTTTTCTTTTTGAAATACGTTTTAAATCGTTTGTAGTTTTTCATAAGAAAAAAAATTATTTTTTTTGGTCCACAGGTTTTGGAGATATCGCTAACGCATCTCAAAAAAACCAAGAACGCAGCAATTTGGAAACACTAAAAGTAATTTTCCTATAACTACAAACGATGAAATTGATTGTAGTGAAATTCATTTTTTTGTAATTTTTATAGTTACTCCGAAAATATATTACATTTTGCGGAAACCAAGCAGTTTAAGCAAATTTGGGTTTTTTTTCTTTTTGAAATACGTTTTAATTCGTTTGTAGTTTTTCGTACAAAAAAAATTTTTTTTTTGTCCACAGGTTTCGGAGATATCGCTAACGCATCTCAAAAAAACCAAGAACGCAGCAATTTGGAAGCACTAAAAGTACTTTTCCTATAACTATAAACAATGAAATTGATTGTAGTGAAATTCATTTTTTTGTAGTTTTTATAGTTACTCCGAAAATATAATACATTGTGCGGAAACCAAGCTATTTAAGCAAATTTGGGTTTTTTCTTTTTGAAATACGTTTTAATTCGTTTGTAGTTTTTCATAGGAAAAAAGTTTTTTTTTGGTCCACAGGTTTCGGAGATATCGTTAACGCATCTCAAAAAACCAAGAACGCAGCAATTTGGAAGCACTAAAAGTGCTTGATTGTAAAGAAATTCATTTTTTTTGTAGCTTCTATAGTTACTGCGAAAATATAATACATTGTGCGGAAACCAAGCAATTTAAGCAAATTTGGGTTTTTTCTTTTTGAAATACTTTTTAAATCGTTTGTAGTTTTTCATACGAAAAAAAAATTTTTTTTAGTTTTTCATAGGAAAAAAATTTTTTTTTTTGGTCCACAGGTTTCGGAGATATCGTTAACGCATCTCAAAAACAAGAACGCAATTTGGAAGCACTAAAAGTACTTTTCCTATAACTACAAACGATAAAATTGATTGTAGTGAAATTCATTTTTTTTTAGTTTTTATAGTTACTCCGAAAATATAATACATTGTGCGGAAGCCAAGCAACTTAAGCAAATTTGGGTTTTTTCTTTTTGAAATACGTTTTAAATCGTTTGTAGTTTTTCATAAGAAAAAAAATTATTTTTTTTGGTCCACAGGTTTTGGAGATATCGCTAACGCATCTCAAAAAAACCAAGAACGCAGCAATTTGGAAACACTAAAAGTAATTTTCCTATAACTACAAACGATGAAATTGATTGTAGTGAAATTCATTTTTTTGTAGTTTTTATAGTTACTCCGAAAATATAATACATTGTGCGGAAACCAAGCAATTTAAGCAAATTTGGGTTTTTTCTTTTTGAAATACTTTTTAAATCGTTTGTAGTTTTTCATAAGAAAAAAAATTATTTTTTTTGGTCCACAGGTTTTGGAGATATCGCTAACGCATCTCAAAAAAACCAAGAACGCAGCAATTTGGAAACACTAAAAGTAATTTTCCTATAACTACAAACGATGAAATTGATTTTAGTGAAATTCATTTTTTTGTAGTTTTTATAGTTACTCCGAAAATATAATACATTGTGCGGAAACCAAGCAATTTAAGCAAATTTCGGTTTTTTCTTTTTGAAATATGTTTTAATTCGTTTGTAGTTTTTCATAGGAAAACAATTTTTTTTTTTGGTCCACAGGTTTCGGAGATATCGCAACGCATCTCCAAAAAACCAAGAAGCAGCAATTTGGAAGCACTAAAAGTACTTTTCCTATAACTACAAACGATGAAATTGATTTTAGTGAAATTCATTTTTTGTAGTTTTTATAGTTACTCCGAAAATATAATACATTGTGCGGAAACCAAGCAATTTAAGCAAATTTGGGTTTTTTCTTTTTGAAATACGTTTTAAATCGTTTGTAGTTTTTCATAGGAAAAAAAAAACAACAACGCAGCACTTTGGAAGCACTAAAAGTACTTTTCCTATAACTACAAACGATGAAATTGATTGTAGTGAAATTCATTTTTTTGTAGATTTTATATTTACTCCGAAAATATAATACATTGTGCGGAAACCAAGCAATTTAAGCAAATTTGGGTTTTTTCTTTTTGAAATACGTTTTAAATCGTTTGTAGTTTTTCATAGAAAAAAACATTTTTTTTTTGGTCCACAGGTTTCGGAGATATCGCTAACGTATCTCAAAAAAACCAAGAACGCAGCAATTTGGAAGCACTAAAAGTACTTTTCCTATAACTACAAACGATGAAATTGATTGTAGTGAAATTCATTTTTTTGTAATTTTTATAGTTACTCCGAAAATATATTACATTTTGCGGAAACCTAGCAGTTTAAGCAAATTTGGGTTTTTTTTCTTTTTGAAATACGTTTTAATTCGTTTGTAGTTTTTCATACAAAAAAAATTTTTTTTTTGTCCACAGGTTTCGGAGATATCGCTAACGCATCTCAAAAAAACCAAGAACGCAGCAATTTGGAAGCACCAAAAGTAATTTTCCTATAACTATAAACAATGAAATTGATTGTAGTGAAATTCATTTTTTTGTAGTTTTTATAGTTACTCCGAAAATATAATACATTGTGCGGAAACCAAGCAATTTAAGCAAATTTGGGTTTTTTCTTTTTGAAATACGTTTTAATTCGTTTGTAGTTTTTCATAGGAAAAAAGTTTTTTTTTTTGGTCCACAGGTTTCGGAGATATCGTTAACGCATCTCAAAAAACCAAGAACACAGCAATTTGGAAGCACTAAAAGTGCTTGATTGTAAAGAAATTCATTTTTTTGTAGCTTCTATAGTTACTGCGAAAATATAATACATTGTGCGGAAACCAAGCAATTTAAGCAAATTTGGGTTTTTTCTTTTTGAAATACTTTTTAAATCGTTTGTAGTTTTTCATACGAAAAAAAATTTTTTTTTAGTTTTTCATAGGAAAAAATTTTTTTTTTTGGTAAACAGGTTTCGGAGATATCGTTAACGCATCTCAAAAACAAGAACGCAATTTGGAAGCACTAAAAGTACTTTTCCTATAACTACAAACGATAAAATTGATTGTAGTGAAATTCATTTTTTTTTAGTTTTTATAGTTACTCCGAAAATATAATACATTGTGCGGAAGCCAAGCAACTTAAGCAAATTTGGGTTTTTTCTTTTTGAAATACGTTTTAAACCGTTTGTAGTTTTTCATAGGAAAAAATTTTTTTTTTGGTCCACAAGTTTCGGAGATATCGCTAACGCATCTCCAAAAAACCAAGAAGCAGCAATTTGGAAGCACTAAAAGTACTTTTCCTATAACTACAAACGATGAAATTAAATTTAGTGAAATTCATTTTTTTGTAGTTTTTATAGTTACTCCGAAAATATAATACATTGTGCGGAAACCAAGCAATTTAAGCAAATTTTGGTTTTTTCTTTTTGAAATACGTTTTAAATCGTTTTTAGTTTTTCATAGGAAAAAAAATTTTTTTTTTGGTCCAGACGTTTCGGAGATATCGTTAACGCATCTCAAAAAAACCAAGAACGCAGCAATTTGGAAGCACTAAAAGTACTTTTCCTATAACTACAAACGATGAAATTGATTGTAGTGAAATTCATTTTTTTGTAGTTTTTATAGTTACTCCGAAAATATAATACATTGTGCGGAAACCAAGCAATTTAAGCAAATTTGGGGTTTTTCTTTTTGAAATACGTTTTAAATCGTTTGTAGTTTTTCATAAGAAAAAAAATATTTTTTTTGGTCCACAGGTTTTGGAGATATCGCTAACGCATCTCAAAAAAACCAAGAACGCAGCAATTTAGAACACTAAAAGTAATTTTTCTATAACTACAAACGATGAAATTGATTGTAGTGAAATTCATTTTTTTGTAGTTTTTATAGTTACTCCGAAAATATAATACATTGTGCGGAAACCAAGCAATTTAAGCAAATTTGGGTTTTTTCTTTTTGAAATACGTTTTAATTCGTTTGTAGTTTTACATACGAAAAAAACAACTTTTTTTGGTCCACAGGTTTCGGAGATATCTCTAACGCATCTCAAAAAAACCAAGAACGCAGCAATTTGGAAGCACTAAAAGTACTTTTCTTATAACTACGAATGATGAAATTGATTGTAGTGAAATTCATTTTTTTGTAGTTTTTATAGTTACTCCGAAAATATAATACATTGTGCGGAATCCAAGCAATTTAAGCAAATTTGGGTTTTTACTTTTTGAAACATGTTTTAATTCGTTTGTAGTTTTTCATAGGAAAAACATTTTTTTTTTGTCCACAGGTTTCGGAGATATCGTTAACGCATCTCAAAAAAACCAAGTACGCAGCAATTTGGAAGCACAAAAAGTACTTTTCCTATAACTACAAACGATGAAATTGATTGTAAAGAAATTCATTTTTTTGTAGTTTTTATAGTTACTCCGAAAATATAATACATTGCGCGGAAACCAAGCAATTTAAGCAAATTTCGGTTTTTTCTTTTTGAAATATGTTTTAATTCGTTTGTAGTTTTTCATAGGAAAAAAAATTTTTTTTTTGGTCCACAGGTTTCGGAGATATCGCTAACGCATCTCCAAAAAACCAAGAAGCAGCAATTTGGAAGCACTAAAATACTTTTCCTATAACTACAAATGATGAAATTGATTTTAGTGAAATTCATTTTTTTGTAGTTTTTATAGTTACTCCGAAAATATAATACATTGTGAGGAAACCAAGCAATTTAAGCAAATTTGGGTATTTTCTTTTTGAAATACGTTTTAAATCGTTTGTAGTTTTTCATAGGAAAAAAAAAAATTTTTTTTTTGGTCCACAGGTTTTGGAGATTTCGCTAACGCATCTCAATAAACCAAGAACGCAGCAATTTGGAAACACTAAAAGTAATTTTCCTATAACTACAAACGATGAAATTGATTGTAGTGAAATTCATTTTTTTGTAGTTTTTATAGTTACTCCGAAAATATAATACATTGTGCGGAAACCAAGCAATTTAAGCAAATTTGGGTTTTTTCTTTTTGAAATACGTTTTAATTCGTTTGTAGTTTTACATACGAAAAAAACAACTTTTTTTGGTCCACAGGTTTCGGAGATGTCTCTAACGCATCTCAAAAAAACCAAGAACGCAGCAATTTGGAAGCACTAAAAGTACTTTTCTTATAACTACGAATGATGAAATTGATTGTAGTGAAATTCATTTTTTTGTAGTTTTTATAGTTACTCCGAAAATATAATACATTGTGCGGAATCCAAGCAATTTAAGCAAATTTGGGTTTTTACTTTTTGAAACATGTTTTAATTCGTTTGTAGTTTTTCATAGGAAAAACATTTTTTTTTTGTCCACAGGTTTCGGAGATATCGTTAACGCATCTCAAAAAAACCAAGTACGCAGCAATTTGGAAGCACAAAAAGTACTTTTCCTATAACTACAAACGATGAAATTGATTGTAAAGAAATTCATTTTTTTGTAGTTTTTATAGTTACTCCGAAAATATAATACATTGCGCGGAAACCAAGCAATTTAAGCAAATTTCGGTTTTTTCTTTTTGAAATATGTTTTAATTCGTTTGTAGTTTTTCATAGGAAAAAAAATTTTTTTTTTGGTCCACAGGTTTCGGAGATATCGCTAACGCATCTCCAAAAAACCAAGAAGCAGCAATTTGGAAGCACTAAAATACTTTTCCTATAACTACAAATGATGAAATTGATTTTAGTGAAATTCATTTTTTTGTAGTTTTTATAGTTACTCCGAAAATATAATACATTGTGAGGAAACCAAGCAATTTAAGCAAATTTGGGTATTTTCTTTTTGAAATACGTTTTAAATCGTTTGTAGTTTTTCATAGGAAAAAAAAAAATTTTTTTTTTGGTCCACAGGTTTTGGATATTTCGCTAACGCATCTCAATAAACCAAGAACGCAGCAATTTGGAAACACTAAAAGTAATTTTCCTATAACTACAAACGATGAAATTGATTGTAGTGAAATTCATTTTTTTGTAGTTTTTATAGTTACTCCGAAAATATAATACATTGTGCGGAAACCAAGCAATTTAAGCAAATTTGGGTTTTTTCTTTTTGAAATACTTTTTAAATCGTTTGTAGTTTTTCATACGAAAAAAAAATTTTTTTAGTCCACAGGTTTCGGAGATATCGCTAACGCATCTCAAAAAAACCAAGAACTCAGCAATTTGGAAGCACTAAAAGTGCTTTTCCTATTACAACAAACGATGAAATTGATTGTAGTGAAATTCATTTTTTTGTACTTTTTTAGTTACTCTGAAAATATAATACATTGTGCGGAAACCAAGCAATTTAAGCAAATTTGGGTTTTTTCTTTTTGAAATACGTTTTAAATCGTTTGTAGTTTTTCATAGGAAAAAAAAATTTTTTTTTTGGTCCACAGGTTTTGGAGATTTCGCTAACGCATCTCAATAAACCAAGAACGCAGCAATTTGGAAACACTAAAAGTAATTTTCCTATAACTACAAACGATGAAATTGATTGTAGTGAAATTCATTTTTTTGTAGTTTTTATAGTTACTCCGAAAATATAATACATTGTGCGGAAACCAAGCAATTTAAGCAAATTTGGGTTTTTTCTTTTTGAAATACGTTTTAAATCGTTTGTAGTTTTTCATAGGAAAAAAAAAATTATTTTTTTTGGTCCACAGGTTTTGGAGATTTCGCTAACGCATCTCAATAAACCAAGAACGCAGCAATTTGGAAACACTAAAATAATTTTCCTATAACTACAAACGATGAAATTGATTGTAGTGAAATTCATTTTTTGTAGTTTTTATAGTTACTCCGAAAATATAATACATTGTGCGAAAACCAAGCAATTTAAGCAAATTTGGGTTTTTTCTTTTTGAAATACGTTTTAAATCGTTTGTAGTTTTTCATAGGAAAAAAAAAATTTTTTTTTTGGTCCACAGGTTTTGGAGATTTCGCTAACGCATCTCAATAAACCAAGAACGCAGCAATTTGGAAACACTAAAAGTAATTTTCCTATAACTACAAACGATGAAATTGATTGTAGTGAAATTCATTTTTTTGTAGTTTTTATAGTTACTCCGAAAATATAATACATTGTGCGGAAACCAAGCAATTTAAGCAAATTTGGATTTTTTCTTTTTGAAATACGTTTTAAATCGTTTATAGTTTTTCATAGGAAAAATTTTTTTTTTTGGTCCACAGGTTTCGGAGATATCGCTAACTTATCTCAAAAAAACCAAGAACGCAGCAATTTGGAAGCACTAAAAGTACTTTTCCTATAACTACAAACGATGAAATTGATTGTAGTGAAATCCATTTTTTTGTAATTTTTATAGTTACTCCGAAAATATATTACATTGTGCGGAAACCAAGTAAATTTGGGTTTTTTCTTTTTGAAGTACGTTTTAATTCGTTTGTACTTTTTCATACAAAAAAAAATTTTTTTTTGTCCACAGGTTTCGGAGATATCGCTAACGCATCTCAAAAAAACCAAGAACGCAGCAATTTGGAAGCACTAAAAGTACTTTTCCTATAACTATAAACGATGAAATTGATTTTAGTGAATTTCATTTTTTTTTAGTTTTTATAGTTACTACGAAAATATAATACATTGTGCGGAAACCAAGCAATTTAAGCAAATCTGGGTTTTTTCTTTTTGAAATACGTTTTAATTCGTTTGTAGTTTTTCATAGGAAAAAAAGTTTTTTTTTGGTCCACAGGTTTCGGAGATATCGTTAACGCATCTCAAAAAAACCAAGAACGCAGCAATTTGGAAGCACTAAAAGTACTTTTCCTATAACTACAAACGATGAAATTGATTGTAAAGAAATTAATTTTTTTTTGTAGCTTTTATAGTTACTCCGAAAATATAATACATTGTGCGGAAACCAAGCAATTTAAGCAAATTTGAGTTTTTTCTTTTTGAAATACTTTTTAAATCGTTTGTAGTTTTTCATACGAAAAAAAAAATTTTTTTAGTCCACAGGTGTCGGAGATATCGCTAACGCATCTCAAAAAAAACCAAGAACGCAGCAATTTGGAAGCACTAAAAGTACTTTTCCTATTACTATAAACGATGAAATTGATTTTAGTGAAATTCATTTTTTTTTAGTTTTTATAGTTACTACGAAAATATAATACATTGTGCGGAAACCAAGCAATTTAAGCAAATTTGGGTTTTTTCTTTTTGAAATACGTTTTAAATCGTTTGTAGTTTTTCATAGGAAAAAAAATTTTTTTTTTGGTCCACAGGTTTCTGAGATATCGTTAACGCATCTCAAAAAAACCAAGAACGCAGCAATTTGGAAGCACTAAAAATACTTTTCCTATAACTACAAACGATGAAACTGATTGTAGTGAAATTCATTTTTTTGTAGTTTTTATATTTACTCCGAAAATATAATACATTGTGCGGAAACCAAGCAATTTAAGCAAATTTGGGGTTTTTCTTTTTGAAATACGTTTTAAATCGTTTGTAGTTTTTCATAGGAAAAAACATTTTTTTTTTGGTCCACAGGTTTCGGAGATATCGCTAACGTATCTCAAAAAAACCAAGAACGCAGCAATTTGGAAGCACTAAAAGTACTTTTCCTATAACTACAAACGATGAAATTGATTGTAGTGAAATTCATTTTTTTGTAATTTTTATAGTTACTCCGAAAATATATTACATTTTGCGGAAACCAAGCAGTTTAAGCAAATTTGGGTTTTTTTTCTTTTTGAAATACGTTTTAATTCGTTTGTAGTTTTTCATACAAAAAAAATTTTTTTTTTGTCCACAGGTTTCGGAGATATCGCTAACGCATCTCAAAAAAACCAAGAACGCAGCAATTTGGAAGCACTAAAAGTACTTTTCCTATAACTATAAACAATGAAATTGATTGTAGTGAAATTCATTTTTTTGCAGTTTTTATAGTTACTCCGAAAATATAATACATTGTGCGGAAACCAAGCAAATTAAGCAAATTTGGGTTTTTTCTTTTTGAAATACGTTTTAATTCGTTTGTAGTTTTTCATAGGAAAAAAGTTTTTTTTTGGTCCACAGGTTTCGGAGATATCGTTAACGCATCTCAAAAAACCAAGAACGCAGCAATTTGGAAGCACTAAAAGTGCTTGATTGTAAAGAAATTCATTTTTTTTGTAGCTTTTATAGTTACTGCGAAAATATAATACATTGTGCGGAAACCAAGCAATTTAAGCAAATTTGGGTTTTTTCTTTTTGAAATACTTTTTAAATCGTTTGTAGTTTTTCATACGCAAAAAAAAAAATTTTTAGTCCACAGGTTTCGGAGATATCGCTAACGCATTTCAAAAATAAACCAAGAACGCAGCAATTTGGAAGCACTAAAAGTACTTTTCCTATAACTATAAACGATGAAATTGATTTTAGTGAAATTCGTTTTTTTGTAGTTTTTATAGTTACTACGAAAATATAATACATTGCGCGGAAACCAAGCAATTTAAGCAAATTTGGGTTTTTTCTTTTTGAAATACGTTTTAAATCGTTTGTAGTCTTTCATAGGAAAAACATTTTTTTTTGGGTCCACAGGTTTCGGAGATATCGTTAACGCATCTCAAAAAAACCAAGAACGCAGCAATTTGGAAGCACTAAAAGTACTTTTCCTATAACTACAAACGATGAAATTGATTCTAGTGAAATTCATTTTTTTGTAGTTTTTATAGTTACTCCGAAAATATAATACATTGTGCGGAAACCAAGCAATTTAAGCAAATTTGGGTTTTTCTTTTTTGAAATAAGTTTTAAATAGTTTGTAGTTTTTCATACGAAAAACAATTTTTTTTTGGTCCACAGGTTTCGGAGATATCGCTAACGCATCTCAAAAAAACCATGAACGCAGCAATTTGGAAGCACTAAAAGTACTTTTCCTATAACTATAAACAATAAAATTGATTGTACTGAAATTCATTTTTTTGTAGTTTTTATAGTTACTCCGAAAATATAATACATTGTGCGGAAACCAAGCAATTTAAGCAAATTTGGGTTTTTTCTTTTTGAAATACTTTTTAAATCGTTTGTAGTTTTTCATAGGAAATATAGTTACTCCGAAAATATAATACATTGTGCGAAAACCTAGCAATTTAAGCAAATTTGGGTTTTTTCTTTTTGAAATACGTTTTAAATCGTTTGTAGTTTTTCATAGGAAAAAAAATTTTTTTTTGGTCCAGAGGTTTCGGAGATATCGTTAACGCATCGCAAAAAAACCAAGAACACAGCAGTTTGGAAGCACTAAAAGTACTTTTCCTATAACTACAAACGATGAAATTGATTTTAGTGAAATTCATTTTTTTGTAGTTTTTATAGTTACTCTGAACATATAATACATTGTGTGGAAACCAAGCAATTTAAGCAAATTTTGGTTTTTTCTTTTTGAAATACGTTTTAATTCGTTTGTAGTTTTTCATAGGAAAAAAAATTTTTTTTTTGGTCCACAGGTTTCGGAGATATCGTTAACGCATCGCAAAAAAACCAAGAACACAGCAGTTTGGAAGCACTAAAAGTACTTTTCCTATAACTACAAACGATGAAATTGATTTTAGTGAAATTCATTTTTTTGTAGTTTTTATAGTTACCCTGAAAATATAATACATTGTGCGGAAACCAAGCAATTTAAGCAAAATTGAGTTTTTTCTTTTGAAATATGTTTTAAATCGTTTGTAGTTTTTCATACGAAAAAAAATGTTTTTCTTAGTCCACAGGTTTCGGAGATATCGCTAACGCATCTCAAAAAAACCAAGAACGCAGCAATTTGGAAGCACTAAACTTTTCACTAGCACTACTTTTCCTATAACTACAAACGATGAAATCGATTGTAGGGAAATTCATTTTTTTGTAGTTTTTATAGTTATTTCGAAAATATAATACATTGTGCGGAAACCAAGCAATTTAAGCAAATTTGGGGTTTTTCTTTTTGAAATACGTTTTAAATGTTTGTAGTTTTTCATAGGAAATATAGTTACTCCGAAAATATAATACATTGTGCGGAAACCTAGCAATTTAAGCAAATTTGGGTTTTTTCTTTTTGAAATACGTTTTAAATCGTTTGTAGTTTTTCATAGGAAAACAATTTTTTTTGGTCCACAGGTTTCGGAGATATCGCTAACGCATCTCAAAAAAACCAAGAACGCAGCAATTTGGAAGCACTAAACTTTTCACTAGCACTACTTTTCCTATAACTACAAACGATGAAATTGATTGTAGGGAAATTCATTTTTTTGTAGTTTTTATAGTTACTTCGAAAATATAATACATTGTGCGGAAACCAAGCAATTTAAGCAAATTTGGGGTTTTTCTTTTTGAAATACGTTTTAAATCGTTTGTAGTTTTTCATAGGAAATATAGTTACTCCGAAAATATAATACATTGTGCGGAAACCAAGCAATTTAAGCAAATTTGGGTTTTTTTCTTTTTGAAATACTTTTTAAATCGTTTGTAGTTTTTCATACGAAAAAAAAAAATTTTTTTTAGTCCACAGGTTTCGGAGATATCGCTAACGCATCTAAAAAAAAAACCAAGAACGCAGCAATTTGGAAGCACTAAAAGTACTTTTCCTATAACTACAAACGATGAAATTGATTTTAGTGAAATTCATTTTTTTTGTAGTTTTTATAGTTACTCCGAAAATATAATACATTGTGCGGAAACCAAGCAATTTAAGCAAATTTGGGTTTTTTCTTTTTGAAATACTTTTTAATTCATTTGTAGTTTTTCATACGAAAAAAATTTTTTTTTTGTCCACAGGTTTCGGAGATATCGCTAACGCATCTCAAAAAAACAAGAACGCAGCAATTTGGAAGCACTAAAAGTACTTTTCCTAAAACTATAAACAATGAAATTGATTGTAGTGAAATTCATTTTTTTGTAGTTTTATAGTTACTCCGAAAATATAACACATTGTGCGGAAACCAAGCAATTTAAGCAAATTTGGGTTTTTTCTTTTTAAAATATGTTTTAATTAGTTTGTAGTTTTTCATAGGAAAAAGTTTTTTTTTTGGTCCTCAGGTTTCGAAAATATCGTTAACGCATCTCAAAAAAACCAAGAACGCAGCAATTTGGAAGCACTAAAAGTACTTTTCCTATAACTACAAACGATGAAATTGATTGTAAAGAAATTCAGTTTTTTGTAGCTTTTATAGTTACTCCGAAAATATAATACATGGTGCGGAAACCAAGCAATTTAAGCAAATTTGGGTTTTTTCTTTTTGAAATATGTTTTAAATCGTTTGTAGTTTTTCATAGGAAAAACATTTTTTTTTTGGTCCACAGGTTTCGGAGATATCGTTAACGCATCTCAAAAAAACCAAGAACGCAGCAATTTGGAAGCACTAAAAGTACTTTTCCTATAACTACAAACGATGAAATTGATTGTAGTGAAATTAATTTTTTTGTAGTTTTATAGTTACTCCGAAAATATAATACATTTTGCGGAAACCAAGCAATTTAAGCAAATTTGGGGTTTTTATTTTTGAAATACGTTTTAAATCGTTTGTAGTTTTTCATACGAAAAAAAATTTTTTCTTAGTCCACAGGTTTCGGAGATATCGCTAACGCATCTCAAAAAAAACCAAGAACGCAGAAATTTGGAAGTACTAAAAGTACTTTTCCTATAACTACAAACGATGAAATTGATTTTAGTGAAATTCATTTTTTTGTAGTTTTTATAGTTACTCCGAAAATATAATACATTGTGCGGAAATCAAGCAATTTAAGCAAATTTGGGTTTTTTCTTTTTGAAATACGTTTTAAATCGTTTGCAGTTTTTCATAGGAAAAAAATTTTTTTTTTGGTCCACAGGTTTCGGAGATATCGCTAACGCATCTCAAAAAAACCAAGAACGCAGCAATTTGGAAGCACTAAAAGTACTTTTCCTATAACTACAAACGATGAAATTGATTGTAGTGAAATTCATTTTTTTGTAGTTTTTATATTTACTCCGAAAATATAATACATTGTGCGGAAACCAAGCAATTTAAGCAAATTTGGCTTTTTTCTTTTTGAAATACGTTTTAAATCGTTTGTAGTTTTTCATAGGAAAAAACATTTTTTTTTGGTCCACAGGTTTCGGAGATATCGCTAACGTATCTCAAAAAAACCAAGAACGCAGCAATTTGGAAGCACTAAAAGTACTTTTCCTATAACTACAAACGATGAAATTGATTGTAGTGAAATTCATTTTTTTGTAATTTTTATAGTTACTCCGAAAATATATTACATTGTGCGGAAACCAAGCAGTTTACGCAAATTTGGGTTTTTTTCTTTTGAAATACGTTTTAATTCGTTTGTAGTTTTTCATACAAAAAAACATTTTTTTTTCCACAGGTTTCGGAGATATCGCTAATGCATTTCAAAAAACCAAGAACGCAGCAATTTGGAAGCACTAAAAGTACTTTTCCTATAACTATAAACGATGAAATTGATGGTAGTGAAATTCATTTTTTTGTAGTTTTTATAGTTACTCCGAAAATATAACACATTGTGCGGAAACCAAGCAATTTAAGCATATTTGGGTTTTTTCTTTTTGAAATACTTTTTAAATCGTTTGTAGTTTTTCATACGAAAAAAAAAAATTTTTTAGTCCACAGGTTTCGGAGATATCGCTAACGCATTTCAAAAAAAACCAAGAACGCAGCAATTTGGAAGCACTAAAAGTACTTTTCCTATAACTATAAACGATGAAATTGATTTTAGTGAAATTAATTTTTTTGTAGTTTTTATAGTTACTACGAAAATATAATACAATGTGCGGAAACCAAGCAATTTAAGCAAATTTGGGTTTTTTCTTTTTAAAATACGTTTTAAATCGTTTGTAATTTTTCATAGGAAAAACATTTTTTTTTTGGTCCACAGGTTTCGGAGATATCGTTAACGCATCTCAAAAAAACCAAGAACGCAGCAATTTGGAAGCACTAAAAGTACTTTTCCTATAACTACAAACGATGAAATTGATTGTGGTGAATTTCATTTTTTTGTAGTTTTTATAGTTACTCCGAAAATATAATACATTGTGCGGAAACCAAGCAATTTAAGCAAATTTGGGTTTTTCTTTTTGAAATACGTTTTGAATAGTTTGTAGTTTTTCATACGAAAAAAAATTTTTTTTTGGTCCACAGGTTTCGGAGATATCGCTAACGCATCTCAAAAAAACCATGAACGCAGCAATTTGGAAGCACTAAAAGTACTTTTCCTATAACTACAAACGATGAAATTGATTGTAGTGAAATTCATTTTTTTGTAGTTTTTATAGTTACTCCGAAAATATAATACATTGTGCGGAAACCAAGAAATTTAAGTAAATTTGGGTTTTTTTCTTTTTGAAATACGTTTTAAATCGTTTGTAGTTTTTCAAAGGAAAAACAAATTTTTTTTTGGTCCACAGGTTTTGGAGATATCGCTAACGCATCTCAAAAAAACCAAGAACGCAGCAATTTGGAAACACTAAAAGTACTTTTCCTATAACTACAAACGATGAAATTGATTGTAGTGAAATTAATTTTTTTGTAGTTTTTATAGTTACTCCGAAAATATAATACATTGTGCGGAAACCAAGCAATTTAAGCAAATTTGGGTTTTTTCTTTTTGAAATACGTTTTAAATCGTTTGTAGTTTTTCATAGGAAAATAATTTTTTTTTTGGTCGCTAACGCATCTCAAAAAAACCAAGAACGCAGCAATTTGGAAGCACTAAAAGTACTTTTCCTATAACTATAAACAATGAAAATGATTGTAGTGAAATTCATTTTTTTGTAGTTTTATAGTTACTCCGAAAATATAATACATTGTGCGGAAACCAAGCAATTTAAGCAAATTAGGGTTTTTTTTTAAATACTTTTTAAATCGTGTGTAGTTTTCATACGAAAAAAACAAAATTTTTTTAGTCCACAGGTTTCGGAGATATCGCTAACGCATCTCAAAAAAAAAACCAAGAACGCAGCAATTTGGAAGCACTAAAAGTACTTTTCCTATAACTACAAACGATGAAATTGATTTTAGTGAAATAAATTTTTTTGTAGTTTTTATAGTTACTCCGAAAATATAATACATTGTGCGGAAATCAAGCAATTTAAGCAAATTTGGGTTTTTTATTTTTGAAATACTTTTTAATTCGTTTGTAGTTTTTCATACGAAAAAAAATTTTTTTTTTGTCCACAGGTTTCGGAGATATCGCTAACGCATCTCAAAAAAACCAAGAACGCAGCCATTTGGAAGCACTAAAAGTACTTTTCCTAAAACTATAAACAATGAAATTGATTGTAGTGAAATTCATTTTTTTGTAGTTTTATAGTTACTCCGAAAATATAATACACTGTGCAGAAACCAAGCAATTTAAGCAAATTTGGGTTTTTTCTTTTTAAAATACGTTTTAATTCGTTTGTAGTTTTTCATAGGAAAAAAGTTTTTTTTTTTTGGTCCTCAGGTTTCGAAACTATCGTAAACGCATCTCAAAAAAACCAAGAACGCAGCAATTTGGAAGCACTAAAAGTAATTTTCCTATAACTACAAACGATGAAATTGATTGTAAAGAAATTCATTTTTTTGTAGCTTTTATAGTTACTCCGAAAATATAATACATTGTGCGGAAACCAAGCAATTTAAGCAAATTTGGGTTTTTTCTTTTTGAAATACTTTTTAAATCGTTTGTAGTTTTTCATACGAAAAAAAAAATTTTTTTAGTCCACAGGTTTCGGAGATATCGCTAACGCATCTCAAAAAAAACCAAGAACGCAGCAATTTGGAAGCACTAAAAGTACTTTTCCTATAACTACAAACGATGAAATTGATTTCAGTGAAATTCATTTTTTTGTAGTTTTTATAGTTACTCCGAAAATATAATACATTGTGCGGAAATCAAGCAATTTAAGCAAATTTGGGTTTTTTCTTTTTGAAATACGTTTTAAATCGTTTGCAGTTTTTCATAGGAAAAAAATTTTTTTTTGGTCCACAGGTTTCGGAGATATCGCTAACGCATCTCAAAAAAACCAAGAACGCAGCAATTTGGAAGCACTAAAAGTACTTTTCCTATAACTACAAACGATGAAATTGATTGTAGTGAAATTCATTTTTTTTGTAGTTTTTATATTTACTCCGAAAATATAATACATTGTGCGGAAACCAAGCAACTTAAGCAAATTTGGGTTTTTTTCTTTTTGAAATACGTTTTAAATTGTTTGTAGTTTTTCATAGGAAAAAACATTTTTTTTTTGGTCCACAGGTTTCGGAGATATCGCTAACGTATCTCAAAAAAACCAAGAACGCAGCAATTTGGAAGCACTAAAAGTACTTTTCCTATAACTACAAACAATGAAATTGATTGTAGTGAAATTAATTTTTTTGTAATTTTTATAGTTACTCCGAAAATATATTACATTGTGCGGAAACCACGCAGTTTAAGCAAATTTGGGTTTTTTTCTTTTGAAATACGTTTTAATTCGTTTGTAGTTTTTCATACAAAAAAAAATTTTTTTTTGTCCACAGGTTTCAGAGATATCGCTAACGCATCTCAAAAAAACCAAGAACGCAGCAATTTGGAAGCACTAAAAGTACTTTTCCTATAACTATAAACAAAGAAATTGATTGTAGTGAAATTCATTTTTTTGTAGTTTTTATAGTTACTCCGAAAATATAACACATTTTGCGGAAACCAAGCAATTTAAGCAAATTTGGGTTTTTTCTTTTTGAAATACTTTTTAAATCGTTTGTAGTTTTTCATACGAAAAAAAAAATTTTTTTAGTCCACAGGTTTCGGAGATATCGCTAACGCATTTCAAAAAAAAAACCAAGAACGCAGCAATTTGGAAGCACTAAAAGTACTTTTCCTATAACTATAAACGATGAAATCTTTTTTAAATCGTTTGTAGTTTTTCATAGGAAAAATATTTTTTTTTTGGTCCACAAGTTTCGGAGATATCGTTAACGCATCTCAAAAAAACAAAGAACGCAGCAACTTGGAAGCACTAAAAGTACTTTTCCTATAACTACAAACGATGAAATTGATTGTAGTGAAATTCATTCTTTTGTAGTTTTTATAGTTACTCCGAAAATATAATACATTGTGCGGAAACCAAGCAATTTAAGCAAATTTGGGTTTTTTTCTTTTCGAAATACGTTTTAAATCGTTTGTAGTTTTTCATACGAAAAAAAATTTTTTCTTAGTCCACAGGTTTCGGAGATATCGCTAACGCATCTCAAAAAAAACCAAGAACGCAGAAATTTGGAAGTACTAAAAGTACTTTTCCTATAACTACAAACGATGAAATTGATTTTAGTGAAATTCATTTTTTTGTAGTTTTTATAGTTACTCCGAAAATATAATACATTGTGCGGAAATCAAGCAATTTAAGCAAATTTGGGTTTTTTCTTTTTGAAATACGTTTTAAATCGTTTGCAGTTTTTCATAGGAAAAAAATTTTTTTTTTGGTCCACAGGTTTCGGAGATATCGCTAACGCATCTCAAAAAAACCAAGAACGCAGCAATTTGGAAGCACTAAAAGTACTTTTCCTATAACTACAAACGATGAAATTGATTGTAGTGAAATTCATTTTTTTGTAGTTTTTATATTTACTCCGAAAATATAATACATTGTGCGGAAACCAAGCAATTTAAGCAAATTTGGCTTTTTTCTTTTTGAAATACGTTTTAAATCGTTTGTAGTTTTTCATAGGAAAAAACATTTTTTTTTGGTCCACAGGTTTCGGAGATATCGCTAACGTATCTCAAAAAAACCAAGAACGCAGCAATTTGGAAGCACTAAAAGTACTTTTCCTATAACTACAAACGATGAAATTGATTGTAGTGAAATTCATTTTTTTGTAGTTTTTATAGTTACTCCGAAAATATATTACATTGTGCGGAAACCAAGCAGTTTACGCAAATTTGGGTTTTTTTCTTTTGAAATACGTTTTAATTCGTTTGTAGTTTTTCATACAAAAAAACATTTTTTTTCCACAGGTTTCGGAGATATCGCTAATGCATTTCAAAAAACCAAGAACGCAGCAATTTGGAAGCACTAAAAGTACTTTTCCTATAACTATAAACGATGAAATTGATTGTAGTGAAATTCATTTTTTTGTAGTTTTTATAGTTACTCCGAAAATATAACACATTGTGCGGAAACCAAGCAATTTAAGCATATTTGGGTTTTTTCTTTTTGAAATACTTTTTAAATCGTTTGTAGTTTTTCATACGAAAAAAAAAAATTTTTTAGTCCACAGGTTTCGGAGATATCGCTAACGCATTTCAAAAAAAACCAAGAACGCAGCAATTTGGAAGCACTAAAAGTACTTTTCCTATAACTATAAACGATGAAATTGATTTTAGTGAAATTAATTTTTTTGTAGTTTTTATAGTTACTACGAAAATATAATACAATGTGCGGAAACCAAGCAATTTAAGCAAATTTGGGTTTTTTCTTTTTAAAATACGTTTTAAATCGTTTGTAATTTTTCATAGGAAAAACATTTTTTTTTTGGTCCACAGGTTTCGGAGATATCGTTAACGCATCTCAAAAAAACCAAGAACGCAGCAATTTGGAAGCACTAAAAGTACTTTTCCTATAACTACAAACGATGAAATTGATTGTGGTGAATTTCATTTTTTTGTAGTTTTTATAGTTACTCCGAAAATATAATACATTGTGCGGAAACCAAGCAATTTAAGCAAAT
Organism: Eurosta solidaginis; assembly: GCF_040869045.1. Taxonomy (NCBI): domain Eukaryota; kingdom Metazoa; phylum Arthropoda; class Insecta; order Diptera; family Tephritidae; genus Eurosta; species Eurosta solidaginis. The sequence goes on from NC_090319.1 coordinate 223,401,925, forward strand.
TTGGGTTTTTCTTTTTGAAATACGTTTTAAATAGTTTGTAGTTTTTCATACGAAAAAAAATTTTTTTTTGGTCCACAGGTTGCGGAGATATCGCTAACGCATCTCAAAAAAACCATGAACGCAGCAATTTGGAAGCACTAAAAGTACTTTTCCTATAACTACAAACGATGAAATTGATTGTAGTGAAATTCATTTTTTTGTAGTTTTTATAGTTACTCCGAAAATATAATACATTGTGCGGAAACCAAGAAATTTAAGTAAATTTGGGTTTTTTTCTTTTTGAAATACGTTTTAAATCGTTTGTAGTTTTTCAAAGGAAAAACAAATTTTTTTTTGGTCCACAGGTTTTGGAGATATCGCTAACGCATCTCAAAAAAACCAAGAACGCAGCAATTTGGAAACACTAAAAGTACTTTTCCTATAACTACAAACGATGAAATTGATTGTAGTGAAATTCATTTTTTTGTAGTTTTTATAGTTACTCCGAAAATATAATACATTGTGCGGAAACCAAGCAATTTAAGCAAATTTGGGTTTTTTCTTTTTGAAATACGTTTTAAATCGTTTGTAGTTTTTCATAGGAAAATAATTTTTTTTTTGGTCGCTAACGCATCTCAAAAAAACCAAGAACGCAGCAATTTGGAAGCACTAAAAGTACTTTTCCTATAACTATAAACAATGAAAATGATTGTAGTGAAATTCATTTTTTTGTAGTTTTATAGTTACTCCGAAAATATAATACATTGTGCGGAAACCAAGCAATTTAAGCAAATTAGGGTTTTTTTTTTAAATACTTTTTAAATCGTGTGTAGTTTTCATACGAAAAAAACAAAATTTTTTTAGTCCACAGGTTTCGGAGATATCGCTAACGCATCTCAAAAAAAAACCAAGAACGCAGCAATTTGGAAGCACTAAAAGTACTTTTCCTATAACTACAAACGATGAAATTGATTTTAGTGAAATTAATTTTTTTGTAGTTTTTATAGTTACTCCGAAAATATAATACATTGTGCGGAAATCAAGCAATTTAAGCAAATTTGGGTTTTTTATTTTTGAAATACTTTTTAATTCGTTTGTAGTTTTTCATACGAAAAAAAATTTTTTTTTTGTCCACAGGTTTCGGAGATATCGCTAACGCATCTCAAAAAAACCAAGAACGCAGCCATTTGGAAGCACTAAAAGTACTTTTCCTAAAACTATAAACAATGAAATTGATTGTAGTGAAATTCATTTTTTTGTAGTTTTATAGTTACTCCGAAAATATAATACACTGTGCAGAAACCAAGCAATTTAAGCAAATTTGGGTTTTTTCTTTTTAAAATACGTTTTAATTCGTTTGTAGTTTTTCATAGGAAAAAAGTTTTTTTTTTTTGGTCCTCAGGTTTCGAGAATATCGTAAACGCATCTCAAAAAAACCAAGAACGCAGCAATTTGGAAGCACTAAAAGTAATTTTCCTATAACTACAAACGATGAAATTGATTGTAAAGAAATTCATTTTTTTGTAGCTTTTATAGTTACTCCGAAAATATAATACATTGTGCGGAAACCAAGCAATTTAAGCAAATTTGGGTTTTTTCTTTTTGAAATACTTTTTAAATCGTTTGTAGTTTTTCATACGAAAAAAAAAATTTTTTTAGTCCACAGGTTTCGGAGATATCGCTAACGCATCTCAAAAAAAAAACCAAGAACGCAGCAATTTGGAAGCACTAAAAGTACTTTTCCTATAACTACAAACGATGAAATTGATTTTAGTGAAATTCATTTTTTTGTAGTTTTTATAGTTACTCCGAAAATATAATACATTGTGCGGAAATCAAGCAATTTAAGCAAATTTGGGTTTTTTCTTTTTGAAATACGTTTTAAATCGTTTGCAGTTTTTCATAGGAAAAAAATTTTTTTTTTGGTCCACAGGTTTCGGAGATATCGCTAACGCATCTCAAAAAAACCAAGAACGCAGCAATTTGGAAGCACTAAAAGTACTTTTCCTATAACTACAAACGATGAAATTGATTGTAGTGAAATTCATTTTTTTGTAGTTTTTATATTTACTCCGAAAATATAATACATTGTGCGGAAACCAAGCAACTTAAGCAAATTTGGGTTTTTTTCTTTTTGAAATACGTTTTAAATCGTTTGTAGTTTTTCATAGGAAAAAACATTTTTTTTTTGGTCCACAGGTTTCGGAGATATCGCTAACGTATCTCAAAAAAACCAAGAACGCAGCAATTTGGAAGCACTAAAAGTACTTTTCCTATAACTACAAACAATGAAATTGATTGTAGTGAAATTAATTTTTTTGTAATTTTTATAGTTACTCCGAAAATATATTACATTGTGCGGAAACCACGCAGTTTAAGCAAATTTGGGTTTTTTTCTTTTGAAATACGTTTTAATTCGTTTGTAGTTTTTCATACAAAAAAAAATTTTTTTTTGTCCACAGGTTTCAGAGATATCGCTAACGCATCTCAAAAAAACCAAGAACGCAGCAATTTGGAAGCACTAAAAGTACTTTTCCTATAACTATAAACAAAGAAATTGATTGTAGTGAAATTCATTTTTTTGTAGTTTTTATAGTTACTCCGAAAATATAACACATTTTGCGGAAACCAAGCAATTTAAGCAAATTTGGGTTTTTTCTTTTTGAAATACTTTTTAAATCGTTTGTAGTTTTTCATACGAAAAAAAAAATTTTTTTAGTCCACAGGTTTCGGAGATATCGCTAACGCATTTCAAAAAAAAAACCAAGAACGCAGCAATTTGGAAGCACTAAAAGTACTTTTCCTATAACTATAAACGATGAAATTTTTTTTAAATCGTTTGTAGTTTTTCATAGGAAAAAAATTTTTTTTTGGTCCACAAGTTTCGGAGATATCGTTAACGCATCTCAAAAAAACCAAGAACGCAGCAACTTGGAAGCACTAAAAGTACTTTTCCTATAACTACAAACGATGAAATTGATTGTAGTGAAATTCATTCTTTTGTAGTTTTTATAGTTACTCCGAAAATATAATACATTGTGCGGAAACCAAGCAATTTAAGCAAATTTGGGTTTTTTTCTTTTTGAAATACGTTTTAAATCGTTTGTAGTTTTTCAAAGGAAAAACAAATTTTTTTTTGGTCCACAGGTTTTGGAGATATCGCTAACGCATCTCCAAAAAACTAAGAACGCAGCAATTTGGAAACACTAAAAGTACTTTTCCTATAACTACAAACGATGAAATTGATTGTAGTGAAATTCATTTTTTTGTAGTTTTTATAGTTACTCCGAAAATATAATACATTGTGCGGAAACCAAGCAATTTAAGCAAATTTGGGTTTTTTATTTTTGAAATACGTTTTAAATCGTTTGTAGTTTTTCATAGGAAAACAATTTTTTTTTTGGTCCACAGGTTTCGGAGATATCGCTAACGCTTCTCAAAAAAACCAAGAACGCAGCAATTTGGAAGCACTAAAAGTACTTTTCCTATAACTATACACAATGAAATTGATTGTAATGAAATTCATTTTTTTGTAGTTTTATAGTTACTCCGAAAATATAATACATTGTGCGGAAACCAAGCAATTTAAGCAAATTTGGGTTTTTTCTTTTTGAAATACTTTTTAAATCGTTTGTAGTTTTTCATACGAAAAAAAAAAATTTTTTTTAGTCCACAGGTTTCGGAGATATCGCTAACGCATCTCAAAAAAAACCCAAGAACGCAGCAATTTGGAAGCACTAAAAGTACTTTTCCTATAACTACAAACGATGAAATTGATTTTAGTGAAATGCATTTTTTTGTAGTTTTTATAGTTACTCCGAAAATATAATACATTGTGCGGAAATCAAGCAATTTAAGCAAATTTGGGTTTTTTATTTTTGAAATACTTTTTATTTCGTTTGTAGTTTTTCATACGAAAAAAAATTTTTTTTTGTCCACAGGTTTCGGAGATATCGCTAACGCATCTCAAAAAAACCAAGAACGCAGCAATTTGGAAGCACTAAAAGTACTTTTCCTAAAACTATAAACAATGAAATTGATTGTAGTGAAATTAATTTTTTTGTAGTTTTATAGTTACTCCGAAAATATAATACATTGTGCGGAAACCAAGCAATTTAAGCAAATTTGGGTTTTTTCTTTTTGAAATATGTTTTAAATCGTTTGTAGTTTTTCATAGGAAAAACATTTTTTTTTTGGCCCACAGGTTTCGGAGATATCGTTAACGCATCTCAAAAAAACCAAGAACGCAGCAATTTGGAAGCACTAAAAGTACTTTTCCTATAACTACAAATGATGAAATTGATTTTAGTGAAATTAATTTTTTTGTAGTTTTTATAGTTACTCCGAAAATATAATACATTGTGCGGAAACCAAGCAATTTAAGCAAATTTGGGTTTTTTCTTTTTGAAATATGTTTTAAATCGTTTGTAGTTTTTCATAGGAAAAACATTTTTTTTTTGGCCCACAGGTTTCGGAGATATCGTTAACGCATCTCAAAAAAACCAAGAACGCAGCAATTTGGAAGCACTAAAAGTACTTTTCCTATAACTACAAACGATGAAATTGATTTTAGTGAAATTCATTTTTTTGTAATTTTTATAGTTACTCCGAAAATATAATACATTGTGCGGAAACCAAGCAATTTAAGCAAATTTGGGTTTTTTCTTTTTGAAATACTTTTTAAATCGTTTGTAATTTTTCATACGAAAAAAAAAATTTTTTTAGTCCACAGGTTTCGGAGATATCGCTAACGCATCTCAAAAAAACCAAGAACGCAGCAATTTGGAAGCACTAAAAGTACTTTTCCTATAACTACAAATGATGAAATTGATTTTAGTGAAATTAATTTTTTTGTAATTTTTATAGTTACTCCGAAAATATAATACATTGTGCGGAAACCAAGCAATTTAAGCAAATTTGTGTTTTTTCTTTTTGAAATACTTTTTAAATCGTTTGTAATTTTTCATACGAAAAAAAAAATTTTTTTAGTCCACAGGTTTCGGAGATATCGCTAACGCATCTCAAAAAAACCAAGAACGCAGCAATTTGGAAGCACTAAAAGTACTTTTCCTATAACTACAAATGATGAAATTGATTTTAGTGAAATTAATTTTTTTGTAATTTTTATAGTTACTCCGAAAATATAATACATTGTCCGGAAACCAAGCAATTTAAGCAAATTTGGGTTTTTTCTTTTTAAAATACGTTTTAATTCGTTTGTAGTTTTTCATAGGAAAAAAGTTTTTTTTTTGGTCCTGAGGTTTCGAAAATATCGTTAACGCATCTCAAAAAAACCAAGAACGCAGCAATTTGGAAGCACTAAAAGTACTTTTCCTATAACTACAAACGATGAAATTGATTGTAAAGAAATTCATTTTTTTGTAGCTTTTATAGTTACTCCGAAAATATAATACATTGTGCGGAAACCAAGCAATTTAAGCAAATTTGGGTTTTTTCTTTTTGAAATACTTTTTAAATCGTTTGTAATTTTTCATACGAAAAAAAAAATTTTTTTAGTCCACAGGTTTCGGAGATATCGCTAACGCATCTCAAAAAAACCAAGAACGCAGCAATTTGGAAGCACTAAAAGTACTTTTCCTATAACTACAAATGATGAAATTGATTTTAGTGAAATTAATTTTTTTGTAGTTTTTATAGTTACTCCGAAAATATAATACATTGTGCGGAAACCAAGCAATTTAAGCAAATTTGGGTTTTTTCTTTTTGAAATATGTTTTAAATCGTTTGTAGTTTTTCATAGGAAAAACATTTTTTTTTTGGCCCACAGGTTTCGGAGATATCGTTAACGCATCTCAAAAAAACCAAGAACGCAGCAATTTGGAAGCACTAAAAGTACTTTTCCTATAACTACAAACGATGAAATTGATTTTAGTGAAATTCATTTTTTTGTAATTTTTATAGTTACTCCGAAAATATAATACATTGTGCGGAAATCAAGCAATTTAAGCAAATTTGGGGTTTTTCTTTTTGAAATACGTTTTAAATCGTTTGCAGTTTTTCACAGGAAAAAAAATTTTTTTTTTTTGGTCCACAGGTTTCGGAGATATCGCTAACGCATCTCAAAAAAACCAAGAACGCAGCAATTTGGAAGCACTAAAAGTACTTTTCCTATAACTATAAACAATGAAATTGATTGTAGTGAAATTAATTTTTTTGTAGTTTTATAGTTACTCCGAAAATATAATACATTGTGCGGAAACCAAGCAATTTAAGCAAATTTGGGTTTTTTCTTTTTGAAATACTTTTTAAATCGTTTGTAGTTTTTCATACGAAAAAAAAAAATTTTTTTTTAGTCCACAGGTTTCGGAGATATCGCTAACGCATCTCAAAAAAAAAACCAAGAACGCAGCAATTTGGAAGCACTAAAAGTACTTTTCCTATAACTACAAACGATGAAATTGATTGTGGTGAAATTCATTTTTTTGTAGTTTTTATAGTTACTCCGAAAATATATTACATTGTGCGGAAACCAAGCAGTTTAAGCAAATTTGGGTTTTTTTTTTTGAAATACGTTTTAATTCGTTTGTAGTTTTTCATACAAAAAAAAATGTGTTTTTGTCCACAGGTTTCGGAGATATCGCTAACGCATCTCAAAAAAACCAAGAACGCAGCAATTTGGAAGCACTAAAAGTACTTTTGCTATAACTATAAACAATGAAATTGATTGTAGTGAAATTCATTTTTTTGTAGTTTTTATAGTTAAGCCGAAAATATAACACATTTTGCGGAAACCAAGCAATTTAAGCAAATTTGGGTTTTTTCTTTTTGAAATACTTTTTAAATCGTTTGTAGTTTTTCATACGAAAAAAAAAATTTTTTTAGTCCACAGATTTCGGAGATATCGCTAACGCATTTCAAAAAAAAAACCAAGAACGCAGCAATTTGGAAGCACTAAAAGTACTTTTCCTATAACTATAAACGATGAAATTGATTTTAGTGAAATTAATTTTTTTGTAGTTTTTATAGTTACTCCGAAAATATAATACATTGTGCGGAAACCAAGCAATTTAAGCAAATTTGGGTTTTTCTTTTTGAAATACGTTTTAAATAGTTTGTAGTTTTTCATACGAAAAAAAATTTTTTTTGGGTCCACAGGTTTCGGAGATATCGCTAACGCATCTCAAAAAAACCAAGAACGCAGCAATTTGGAAGCACTAAAAGTACTTTTCCTATAACTACAAACGATGAAATTGATTGTAGTGTAATTGAATTTTTTGTTATTTTTATAGTTACTCCGAAAATATAATACATTTTGCGGAAACCAAGCAGTTTAAGCAAATTTTGGTTTTTTATTTTTGAAATACGTTTTAAATCGATTGTAGTTTTTCATAGGAAAAAATTTTTTTTTTGGTCCACAGGTTTCGGAGATATCGCCAACGCATCTTAAAAAAACCAAGAACGCAGCAATTTGCAAGCACTAAAAGTATTTTTCCTATAACTACAAACGATGAAATTTATTGTAGTGAAACTAATTTTTTTGTAGTTTTTATAGTTACTCCGAAAATATAATACATTGTGCGGAAACCAAGCAATTTAAGCAAAATTGAGTTTTTTCTTTTGAAATATGTTTTAAATCGTTTGTAGTTTTTCATACGAAAAAACAATGTTTTTCTTAGTCCACAGGTTTCGGAGAAATCGCTAACGTATCTCAAAAAAACCAAGAACTCACAATTTGGAAGCACTAAAAGTGCTTTTCCTATTACAACAAACGATGAAATTGATTGTAGTGAAATTCATTTTTTTGTACTTTTTATAGTTACTCTGAAAATATAATACATTACGCGGAAGCCAAGCAATTTAAGCAAATTTGGGTTTTTTCTTTTTGAAGTACGTTTTAATTCGTTTGTAGTTTTTCATAGGAAAAAAATTTTTTTTTTGGTCCACACGTTTCGGATATATCGTTAACGCATCTCAAAGAAGCCAAGAACGCAGCAATTTGGAAGCACTAAAAGTACTTTTCCTATAACTACAAACGATGAAATTGATTGTAGTGAAATTCATTTTTTTGTAGTTTTTATAGTTACTCCGAAAATATATTACATTGTGCGGAAACCAAGCAATTTAAGCAAATTTGGGTTTTTTCTTTTTGAAATACGTTTTAAATCGTTTGTAGTTTTTCAAAGGAAAAAAAAAATTTTTTTGGTCCACAGGTTTTGGAGATATCGCTAACGCGGAAAAACATTTTTTTTTTGGTTCACAGGTTTCGGAGATATCGTTAACGCATCTCAAAAAAACCAAGAACGCAGCGATTTGGAAGCACTAAAAGTACTTTTCCTATAACTACAAACGATGAAATTGATTGTAGTGAAATTCATTTTTTTATAGTTTTATAGTTACTCCGAAAATATAATACATTATGCGGAAGCCAAGCAATTTAAGCAAATTTGGGGTTTTTATTTTTGAAATACGTTTTAAATCGTTTGTAGTTTTTCATACGAAAAAAAATTTTTTCTTAGTCCACAGGTTTCGGAGATATCGCTAACGCATCTCAAAAAAACCAAGAACGCAGCAATTTGGAAGCACTAAAAGTGATTTTCCTATAACTACAAACGATGAAATTGATTGTAGTGAAATTCATTTTTTTCTACTTTTTATAGTTACTCTGAAAATATAATACATTGTGCGGAAACCAAGCAATTTAAGCAAATTTGGGTTTTTTTTCTTTTTGAAATACGTTTTAATTCGTTTGTAGTTTTTCAAAGGAAAAAAATTTTTTTTTTGGTCTACAGGTTTCGGAGATATCGTTAAGCATCTCAAAAAAACCAAGAACACAGCAATTTGGAAGCACTAAAAGTACTTTTCCTATAACTACAAACGATGAAATTGATGTAAAGAAATTCATTTTTTTGTAGTTTTTATAGAAAATATAATACATTGTGCGGAAACCAAGCAATTTAAGCAAATTTGGGTTTTTTATTTTCGAAATACGTTTTAAATCGTTTGTAGTTTTTCATACGAAAAAAAAATTTTTTTTTTAGTCCACAGGTTTCGGAGATATCGCTAACGCATCTCAAAAAAACCAAGAACGCAGCAATTTGGAAGCACTAAACTTTTCACTAGCACTACTTTTCCTATAACTACAAACGATGAAATTGATTGTAGTGAAATTCATTTTTTTGTAGTTTTTATAGTTACTCCGAAAATATAATACATTGTGCGGAAACCAAGCAATTTAAGCAAATTTGGGTTTTTTCTTTTTGAAATACGTTTTAAATCGTTTGTAGTTTTTCATATGAAAAAATTTTTTTTTTGTCCACGGGTTTCGGAGATATCGCTAACGCATCTCAAAAAAACCAAGAACGCAGAAATTTGGAAGCACTAAACTTTTCACTAGCACTACTTTCCTATAACTAAAAACTATGAAATTGATTGTAGTGAAATTCATTTTTTTGTAGTTTTTATAGTTACTCCGAAAATATAATACATTGTGCGGAAACCAAGCAAATTAAGCAACTTTGGGTTTTTTCTTTTTGAAATACGTTTTAATTCGTTTGTAGTTTTTAATACGAAAAAAACAACTTTTTTTGGTCCACAGGTTTCGGAGATATCAGTAACGCATCTCAAAAAAACCAAGAACGCAGCAATTTGGAAGCACTAAAAGTACTTTTCCTATAACTACAAACGATGAAATTGATTGTAGTGAAATTCATTTTTTTGTAGTTTTTATAGTTACTCCGAAAATATAATACTTTTGCGGAAACCACGCAATTTAAGCAAATTTGGGTTTTTTCTTTTTGAAATACGTTTTAAATCGTTTATAGTTTTTCATAGGAAAAAAAGATTTTTTTTTTGGTCCACAGCTTTCGGAGATATCGCTAACGCATCTCAAAAAAACCAAGAACGCAGCAATTTGGAAGCACTAAAAGTACTTTTCCTATAACTACAAACGATGAAATTGATTGTAGTGAAATTCATTTTTTTTGTAGTTTTTATAGTTACTCCGAAAATATAATACATAGTGCGGAAACCAAGCAATTTAAGCAAATTTGGGTTTTTTGTTTTTGAAATAGGTTTTAAATCGTTTGTAGTTTTTCATAGGAAAAAACAATTTTTTTTTTGGTCCACAGGTTTCGGAGATATCGCTAACGCATCTCAAAAAAACCAAGAACGCAGCAATTTGGAAGCACTAAAAGTACTTTTCCTATAACTACAAACGATGAAATTGATTGTAGTGAAATTCATTTTTTTGTAATTTTTATAGTTACTCCGAAAATATAATACATTTTGCGGAAACCAAGCAATTTAAGCAAATTTGGGTGTTTTTCTTTTTGAAATACGTTTTAATTCGTTTGTAGTTTTTCATACGAAAAAAATTTTTTTTTGTCCACAGGTTTCGGAGATATCGTTAACGCATCTCAAAAAAACCAAGAACGCAGCAATTTGGAAGCACTAAAAGTACTTTTCCTATAACTATAAACAATGAAATTGATTGTAGTGAAATTCATTTTTTTGTAGTTTTTATAGTTACTCCGAAAATATAATACATTGTGCGGAAACCAAGCAATTTAAGAAAATTTGGGTTTTTTTCTTGCTGAAATACGTTTTAATTCGTTTGTAGTTTTTCATAGGAAAAAAAGTTTTTTTTTGGTCCACAGGTTTCGGAGATATCGTTAACGCATCTGAAAAAAACCAAGAACGCAACAATTTGGAAGTACAAAAAGTACTTTTCCTATAATTACAAACGATGAAATTGATTGTAAAGAAATTCATTTTTTTGTAGCTTTTATAGTTACTCCGAAAATATAATACATTGTGCGGAAACCAAGCAATTTAAGCAAATTTGGGTTTTTTCTTTTTGAAATACTTTTTAAATCGTCTGTAGTTTTTCATACGAAAAAAAAATTTTTTTTAGTCCACAGGTTTCGGAGATATCGCTAACGCATCTAAAAAAAAACCAAGAACGCAGCAATTTGGAAGCACTAAAAGTACTTTTCCTATAACTACAAACGATGATATTGATTTTAGTGAAATTAATTTTTTTGTAGTTTTTATAGTTACTCCGAAAATATAATACATTGTGCGGAAACCAAGCAATTTAAGCAAATTTGGGTTTGTTTTCTTTTTGAAATACGTTTTAAATCGTTTGTAGTTTTTCCTAGGGAAAAAAATTTTTTTTGGTCCACAGATTTCGGAGATATCGCTAACGCATCTCAAAAAAACCAAGAACGCTGCAATTTGGAAGCACTAAACTTTTCACTAGCACTACTTTTCCTATAACTACAAACGATGAAATTGATTGTAGTGAAATTCATTTTTTTGTAGTTTTTATAGTTACTCAGAAAATATAATACATTGTGCGGAAACCAAGCAATTTAAGCAAATTTGGGTTTTTTCTTTTTGAAATACGTTTTAAATCGTTTGTAGTTTTTCATAGGAACAATTTTTTTTTTGTCCACAGGTTTCGGAGATATCGCTAACGCATCTCAAAAAAACCAAGAACGCAGCAATTTGGAAGCACTAAACTTTTCACTAGCACTACTTTCCTATAACTACAAACGATGAAATTGATTGTAGTGAAATTCATTTTTTTGTAGTTTTTATAGTTACTCCGAAAATATAATACATTGTGCGGAAACCAAGCAATTTAAGCAACTTTGGGTTTTTTCTTTTTGAAATACATTTTAATTCGTTTGTAGTTTTTCATAGGAAAAAAACATTTTTTTTTTTGTCCACAGCTTTCGGAGATATCGCTAACGCATCTCAAAAAAACCAAGAACGCAGCAATTTGGAAGCACTAAAAGTACTTTTCCTATAACTACATACGATGAAATTGATTGTAGTGAAATTCATTTTTTTGTAGTTTTTATAGTTACTCCGAAAATATAATACATTGTGCGGAAACCAAGCAATTTAAGCAAATTTAGGTTTTTTGTTTTTGAAATACGTTTTAAATCGTTTGTAGTTTTTCATAGGAAATAACAATTTTTTTTTTGGTCCACAGGTTTCGGAGATATCGCTAACGCATCTCAAAAAAACCAAGAAAATATAATACATTGTGCGGAAACCAAGCAATTTAAGCAAATTTGGGTTTTTTCTTTTTGAAATACATTTTAATTCGTTTGTAGTTTTTCATAGGAAAAAAGTTTTTTTTTTGGTCCACAAGTTTCGGAGATATCGTTTGTAGTTTTTCATACGAAAAAAAAATTTTTTTTAGTCCACAGGTTTCGGAGATATCGCTAACGCATCTCAAAAAAAACCGAGAACGCAGCAATTTGGAAGCACTAGAAGTACTTTTCCTATAACTACAAACGATGAAATTGATTTTAGTGAAATTGATTTTTTTGTAGTTTTTATAGTTACTCCGAAAATATAATACATTGTGCGGAAACCAAGCAATTTAAGCAAATTTGGGTTTTTTCTTTTTGAAATACGTTTTAAATCGTTTGTAGTTTTTCATAGGAAAACAAATTTTTTTTTGGTCCACAGGTTTCGGAGATATCGCTAACGCATCTCAAAAAAAAAAAACCAAGAACGCAGCAATTTGGAAGCACTAAAAGTACTTTTCCTATAACTACAAACGATGAAATTGATTTTAATGAAATTCATTTTTTTGTAGTTTTTATAGTTACTCCGAAAATATAATACATTGTGCGGAAACCAAGCAATTTAAGCAAATTTGGGTTTTTTCTTTTTGAAATACATTTTAATTCGTTTGTAGTTTTTCATAGGAAAAAAAGTTTTTTTTTGGTCCACAAGTTTCGGAGATATCGTTAACGCATCTGAAAAAAACCAAGAACGTAACAATTTGGAAGCACAAAAAGTACTTTTCCTATAACTACAAACCATGAAATTGATTGTAAAGAAATTCGTTTTTTTGTAGCTTTTATAGTTACTCCGAAAATATAATACATTGTGCGGAAACCAAACAATTTAAGCAAATTTGGGTTTTTTCTTTTTGAAATACTTTTTAAATCGTTTGTAGTTTTTCATACGAAAAAAAAATTTTTTTAGTCCACAGGTTTCGGAGATATCGCTAACGCATCTCAAAAAAAAAACCGAGAACGCAGCAATTTGGAAGCACTAAAAGTACTTTTCCTATAACTACAAACGATGAAATTGATTTTAGTGAAATTGATTTTTTTGTAGTTTTTATAGTTACTCCGATAATATATTACATTTTGCGGAAACCAAGCAATTTAAGCAAATTTGGGTTTTTTCTTTTTGAAACACGTTTTAAATTGTTTGTAGTTTTTCATAGGAAAACAAATTTTTTTTTGGTCCGCAGGTTTCGGAGATATCGCTAACGCATCTAAAAAAAAAAACCAAGAACGCAGCAATTTGGAAGCACTAAAAGTACTTTTCCTATAACTACAAACGATGAAATTGATTTTAATGAAATTGATTTTTTTGTAGTTTTTATAGTTACTCCGAAAATATAATACATTGTGCGGAAACCAAGCAATTTAAGCAAATTTCGGTTTTTTCTTTTTGAAATACTTTTTAATTCGTTTGTAGTTTTTCATACGAAAAAAAAAAATTTTTTTTTAGTCCACAGGTTTCGGAGATATCGCTAACGCATCTCAAAAAAAAAACCAAGAACGCAGCAATTTGGAAGCACTAAAAGTACTTTTCCTATAACTACAAACGATGAAATTGATTTTAGTGAAATTGATTTTTTTGTAGTTTTTATAGTTACTCCGAAAATATAATACATTGTGCGAAAACCAAGCAATTTAAGCAAATTTGGGTTTTTTATTTTTGAAATACGTTTTAAATCGTTTGTAGTTTTTCTTAGGAAAAAAAATTTTTTTTTGGTCCACAGGTTTCGGAGATATCGTTAACGCATCTCAAAAAAACCAAGAACGCAGCAATTTGGAAGCACTAAAAGTACTTTTCCTATAACTACAAGCGATGAAATTGATTTTAATGAAATTCATTTTTTTTTAGCTTTTATAATTACTCCGAAAATATAATACATTGTGCGGAAACCAAGAAATTTAAGAAAAATTGAGTTTTTTCTTTCTGAAATACGTTTTAAATCGTTTGTAGTTTTTCATACGAAAAAAAAAATTTTTTTCTTAGTCCACAGGTTTCGGAGATATCGCTAACGCATCTCAAAAAAAAAAAACAAAGAACGCAGCAATTTGGAGGCACTAAGAGTACTTTTCCTATAACTACAAACGATGAAATTGATTTTAGTGAAATTGATTTTTTTTTAGTTTTTATAGTTACTCCGAAAATATAATACATTGTGCGGAAACCAAGCAATTTAAGCAAATTTGGGTTTTTTCTTTTTGAAATACGTTTTAAAATGTTTGTAGTTTTTCATAGGAAAACAAATTTTTTTTTGGTCCACAGGTTTCGGAGATATCGCTAACGCATCTCAAAAAAAAACCAAGAACGCAGCAATTTGGAAGCACTAAAAGTACTTTTCCTATAACTACAAACGATGAAATTGATTTTAGTGAAATTGATTTTTGTAGTTTTTATAGTTACTCCGAAAATATAATACATTGTGCGGAAACCAAGCAGTTTAAGCAAATTTGGGTTTGTTCTTTTTGAAATACGTTTTAAATCGTTTGTAGTTTTTCATAGGAAAAAAAATTTTTTTTGGTCCACTGGTTTCGGAGATATCGCTAACGCATCTCAAAAAAACCAAGAACGCAGCAATTTGGAAGCACTAAAAGTACTTTACCTATAACTACAAACGATGAAATTGATTGTAGTGAAATTCATTTTTTTGTAGTTTTTATAGTTACTCCGAAAATATATTACATTGTGCGGAAACCAAGCAATTTAAGCAAATTTAGGTTTTTCCTTTTTGAAATACGTTTTAAATCGTTTGTAGTTTTTCATAGGAAAAACATTTTTTTTTTTTTTTGGTCCACAGGTTTCGGAGATATCGTTAACGCATCTCAAAAAAACCAAGAACGCAGCAATTTGGAAGCACCAAAAATACTTTTCCTATAACTATAAACGATGAAATTGATTGTAGTGAAATTCATTTTTTTTTAGTTTTTATAGTTACCCCGAAAATATAATACATTGTGCGGAAATCAAGCAGTTCAAGCAAATTTGGGTTTTTTCTTTTGGAAATACGTTTTAAATCGTTTGTAGTTTTTCATACGAAAAAAAATTTTTTTTTGGTCCACAGGTTTCGGAGATATCGCTAACACATCTCAAAAAAAACAAGAACGCAGCAATTTAGAAGCACTAAAAGTACTTTTAGTGTATTATATTTTCGGAGTAACTATAAAAACTACAAAAAAATGAATTTCACTTCAATCAATTTCATCATTTGTGGTTATAGGAAAAGTACTTTTAATGCTTCCAAATTGCTGCGTTCTTGGTTTTTTTGAGATGCGTTAGCGATATCTCCGAAACCAGTGGACCAAAAAAAATGTTTTTTTCCTATGAAAAACTACAAACGATTTAAAACGTATTTCAAAAAGAAAAAAACCAAAAATTTGCTTAAATTGCTTGGTTTCCGCACAATGTATTATATTTTCGGAGTAACTATAAAAACTAAAAAAAAAAATGAATTTCACTACAATCAATTTCATCGTTTGTAGTTTTAGGAAAAGTATTTTTGGTGCTTCCAAATTGCTGCGTTCTTGGTTTTTTTGAGATGCGTTAACGATATCTCCGAAACCTGTGGACCAAAAAAAAAATTTTTTAGTGTATTATATTTTCGGAGTAACTATAAAAACTACAAAAAAAATTGAATTTCACTACAATCAATTTCATCGTTTGTAGTTATAGGAAAAGTACTTTTAGTGCTTCCAAATTGCTGCGTTCTCGGTTTTTTTGCGATGCCTTAACGATATCTCCGAAACCTGTGGACCAAAAAAAAATTGTTTTTTTCTATGAAAAACTACAAACGATTTAAAACGTATTTCAAAAAGAAAAAACCCAAATTTGCTTAAATTGCTTGGTTTACGCACAATGTATTATATTTTCGGAGTAACTATAAAACTACAAAAAAATGAATTTCACTACAATCAATTTCATCGTTTGTAGTTTGATAAACCAAGTCAAAGAGCACTTGCCTAGCATCAATTCCTCCCTTAAGTACGTATGTGCATATGTACACAGAAGCCTGTGCCTGTCGATCAGCTTATGAGCATTGTATCATTGAATATATATGTATCAAAATATGAACCAAAGTAGAAATGTACATACATACATATTCAATAATACTCCAAAGTAAAGGCAGATATACATAAACACTTTGGTGGCTTTGATGCTGTGGCAGCGTCTTGAGATAAGAAGAAAAACACTTGCCGCTTGCTACGTTCTAAAGCGACCAAAGAATTTATGTAAATCCGCGTATACAGACATATATATATACATATGATTGCTCGTAGCAATTAGCCAACGAAATACAATAGGCACGAGCCAAATTATGTGTCACCGGTGGTTAAAAGTGTTGCCGTTTGTAGCTTTAATCAACTCACAGCTAAGAGGGGAATTTATTATTAATACTAAAATAAACGAATTTATTGCTCTTTTGCGACATAATGTTATTTTCCTTGGCAAAATTACTTTAATTCATTTCGCCCCTCGCATTTATTACTTTTTATCTATGAAAAAGAGTGTAAAATTCTTACTTTGTACTGACATGTGGTAAACAAGTCAGCATATACAATATGACGTCACAGTGCGAATTCGGGCCAGAAACGGGTAAAACTCGACTTTTATGTATTAACTGCAACACAGCTGCTGAGGACTTGGTTCTTCAACTGCGCGACCAACTTTTCGACAGAATAAGATCAGGTTTTTCAAATAGCAAATTAAAATTGCCATAAGCTCTGTCAACTCGGCAATTCGGCATTTGGAAAATTATTTGCAAATATGTATATGAACAATGCATGAAATTTATTAGATTATATTGCTAATACGTTACTGGGCATTTATAGGGCAATATATGCGCATCTTTATTTGCATTTTTTACTACCATATTATTACTTCGATTAGGTCATATAAATAGTTTGGTATTATTTCATAGGAAAATGCCGAGTTATGGAAGTAGTTATGCGCGTTATAATGAAAGCCCTCAATATGCATCGAAGTTGGAATTTATAAAATCACAAACATTTTTCTTTTGACGATTTTATCAAATGCCATGTTGCCAAATTGCATCACCAATTTAGACAACTTAAGAAGAAGCATTATGAATGAAAAAGAGGAAGCTAGTTTTCAGGATTTTGTGATTTACATTTGAACATACATATGTATGTATGTACATATGCTTGTGCGTAAGAATAATTTTTGTTGGAAGTGGTTGGTTGAATAGAAGTTTGTTTTGTTTTTGAACATGTGAATGTACAAACATACATATGTTAGCTTATGCTTGGATATATTGGTATCAATGAGGTGGGTGTGAAGTGGGGTGAAGTGGGGGTGTTGGTTGATCTTTAGTTTAAGAATATATGTATGTGTTTGCATATATATCTAGGTTTGTTTATACGCTACGATCGTCATAGCAGATACATTACCATGCTCATACATTTCTTAGCTTACATATGAACATGAAATGTATGTACATTTGCTTGAACGTAAGAATAATTTTTGTTAGAAGGGGTATGCTGAAATGAAGTTTGTTTTATTTTTCAACATATGAATTGTAAGCAACAATATTTACTTGCACATTCAAAAACTTTAATATGCTTGTAATTTAAATCTCTTCGAATTTCCCAGTTTTGCTAATGGTACAAAGGCGCTTATGGATTATGTAGTATCGGCAACCGAAAGTGGCGCTGTGGAGCGTATGAAAAACTACAAACGATTTAAAACGTATTTCAAAAAGAAAAGACCCAAATTTGCTTAAATTGCTTGGTTTCCGCACAATGTATTATATTTTCGGAGTAACTATAAAAACTACAAGAAAATGAGTTTCACTAGAATCAATTTCATAGTTTGTAGTTATAGGAAAGTACTTTTAGTGCTTCCAAATTGCTGCGTTCATGGTTTTTTTGAGATGCGTTAGCGATATCTCCGAAACCTGTGGACCAAAAAAAAATTTTTTTTTCCGTATGAAAAACTACAAACGATTTAAAACGTATTTCAAAAACAAAAAACCAAAATTTGCTTAAATTGCTCGGTTTCCGCACAATGTATTATATTTTCGGAGTAACTATAAAAACTACAAAAAAATGAATTTCACCACAATCAATTTCATCGTTTGTAGTTATAGGAAAAGTACTTTTAGTGCTTCCAAATTGCTGCGTTCTTGGTTTTTTTGAGATACGTTAGCGCTATCTCCGAAACCTGTGGACCAAAAAAAAAATGTTTTTTCCTATGAAAAACTACAAACGATTTAAAACGTATTTCAAAAAGAAAAAACCCAAATTTGCTTAAATTGCTTGGTTTCCGCACAATGTATTATATTTTCGGAGTAACTATAAAAACTACAAAAAAATTAATTTCTTTACAATCAAGTTCATCGTTTGTAGTTATAGGAAAAGTACTTTTAGTGCTTCCAAATTGCTGCGTTCTTGGTTTTTTTGAGATGCGTTAGCGATATCTCAGAAAGCTGTGGACTAAAAAAAAAATTTTTTTTCGTATGAAAAACTACAAACGATTTAAAACGTATTTCAAAAAGAAATAACCCAAATTTGCTTAAATTGCTTGGTTTCCGCACAATGAATTATATTTTCGGAGTAACTATAAAAAGTACAAAAACGAATTTCACTGCAATCAATTTCATCATTTGTAGTTATAGGAAAAGTACTTTTAGTGCTTCCAAATTGCTGCGCTCTTGTTTTTTTGAGATGCGTTAGCGATATCTCCGAAACCTGTGGACCAACCAAAAATTTTTTCTCCTATGAAAAACAACAAACGATTTAAAACGGATTTCAAAAAGAAAAAACCCAAATTTGCTTAAATTGCTTGGTTTCCGCATAATGTATTATATTTTCGGAGTAACTATAAAAACTACAAGAAAATGAGTTTCACTAGAATCAATTTCATCGTTTGTAGTTATAGGAAAGTACTTTTAGTGCTTCCAAATTGCTGCGTTCTTGGTTTTTTGAGATGCGTTAACGATATCTCCCAAACCTGTGGACCAAAAAAAAAAATTGTTTTCCTAAGAAAAACTACAAACGATTTAAAACGTATTTCAAAAATAAAAAACCCAAATTTACTTAAATTGCTTGGTTTCCGCAAAATGTATTTTATTTTCGGAGTAACTAGGAAAACTACAAAAAAAATGAATTTCTTTACAATTAATTTCATTGTTTGTAGTTATAGGAAAAATACTTTTAGTGCTTCGAAATTGCTGCGTTCTTAGTTTTTTTGAGATGCGTTAACGATATCTCCGAAACCTGTGGTCCAAAAAAAAAATTTGTATCCTATGAAAAACTACAAACGAATTAAAACGTATTTCAAAAAGAAAAAACCCAAATTTACTTAAATTTCTTGGTTTCCGCACAATGTATTATATTTTCGGAGTAACTATAAAAAGTACAAAAAAACGAATTTCACTGCAATCAATTTCATCATTTGTAGTTATAGGAAAAGTACTTTTAGTGCTTCCAAATTGCTGCGTTCTTGTTTTTTTGAGATGCGTTAGCGATATCTCCGAAACCTGTGGACCAAAAAAAAATTTTTTCTCCTATGAAAAACAACAAACGATTTAAAACGGATTTCAAAAAGAAAAAACCCAAATTTGCTTAAATTGCTTTGTTTCCGCACAATGTATTATATTTTCGGAGTAACTATAAAAACTAAAAGAAAATGAGTTTCACTAGAATCAATTTCATCGTTTGTAGTTATAGGAAAGTACTTTTAGTGCTTCCAAATTGCTGCGTTCTTGGTTTTTTGAGATGCGTTAACGATATCTCCCAAACCTGTGGACCAAAAAAAAAAATTGTTTTCCTAAGAAAAACTACAAACGATTTAAAACGTATTTCAAAAATAAAAAACCCAAATTTACTTAAATTGCTTGGTTTCCGCAAAATGTATTATATTTTCGGAGTAACTAGGAAAACTACAAAAAAAATGAATTTCTTTACAATCAAGTTCATCGTTTGTAGTTATAGGAAAAGTACTTTTAGTGCTTCCATATTGCTGCGTTCTTGGTTTTTTTGAGATGCGTTAAGGATATCTCCGAAACCTGTGGACAAAAAAAAAAGTGTTTTTCTATGAAAAACTACAAACGATTTACAACGTATTTCAAAAAGAAAAAACCCAAATTTGCTTAAATTGCTTTGTTTCCGCACAATGTATTATATTTTCGGAGTAACTATAAAAACTAAAAGAAAATGAGTTTCACTAGAATCAATTTCATCGTTTGTAGTTATAGGAAAGTACTTTTAGTGCTTCCAAATTGCTGCGTTCTTGGTTTTTTGAGATGCGTTAACGATATCTCCGAAACCTGTGGACCAAAAAAAAAATTGTTTTCCTATGAAAAACTTCAAACGATTTAAAACGTATTTCAAAAATAAAAAACCCAAATTTACTTAAATTGCTTGGTTTCCCCACAATGTATTGTATTTTCGGAGTAACTATAAAAACTACAAAAAAATGTATTTCACTACAATTAATTTCATCGTTTGTAGTTTCATAAACCAAGTCAAAGAGCACTTGACTAGCATCAATTCCTCCCTTAAATACGTATGTGTATATGTACACAGACGCCTGTGCCTGTCGATCAGCTTTTGAGCATTGTATCATTGAATATATATGTATCAAAATATGAACCAAAGTAGAAATGTACATACATACATATTCAATAATACCCCAAAGTAAAGGCAGATATACATAAACATTTTGGTGGCTTTGATGCTGTGGCAGCGTCTTGAGATAAGAAGAAAAACACTTGCCGCTTGCTACGTTCTAAAGCGACCAAAGAATTTATGTAAATCCGCGTATACAGACATATATATATACATATGATTGCTCGTAGCAATTAGCCAACGAAATACAATAGGCACGAGCCAAATTATGTGTCACCGGTGGTTAAAAGTGTTGCCGTTTGTAGCTTTAATCAACTCACAGCTAAGAGGGGAATTTATTATTAATACTAAAATAAACGAATTTATTGCTCTTTTGCGACATAATGTTATTTTCCTTGGCAAAATTACTTTAATTCATTTCGCCCCTCGCATTTATTACTTTTTATCTATGAAAAAGAGTGTAAAATTCTTACTTTGTACTGACATGTGGTAAACAAGTCAGCATATACAATATGACGTCACAGTGCGAATTCGGGCCAGAAACGGGTAAAACTCGACTTTTATGTATTAACTGCAACACAGCTGCTGAGGACTTGGTTCTTCAACTGCGCGACCAATTTTTCGACAGAATAAGATCAGGTTTTTCAAATAGCAAATTAAAATTGCCATAAGCTCTGTCAACTCTGCAATTCGGCATTTGGAAAATTATTTGCAAATGCATGAAATTTATTAGATTATATTGCTAATACGTTACTGGGCATTTATAGGGCAATATATGCGCATCTTTATTTGCATTTTTTACTACCATATTATTACTTCGATTAGGTCATATAAATAGTTTGGTATTATTTCATAGGAAAATGCCGAGTTATGGAAGTAGTTATGCGCGTTATAATGAAAGCCCTCAATATGCATCGAAGTTGGAATTTATAAAATCACAAACATTTTTCTTTTGACGATTTTATCAAATGCCATGTTGCCAAATTGCATCACCAATTTAGACAACTTAAGAAGAAGCATTATGAATGAAAAAGAGGAAGCTAGTTTTCAGGATTTTGTGATTTACATTTGAACATACATATGTATGTATGTACATATGCTTGTGCGTAAGAATAATTTTTGTTGGAAGTGGTTGGTTGAATAGAAGTTTGTTTTGTTTTTGAACATGTGAATGTACAAACATACATATGTTAGCTTATGCTTGGATATATTGGTATCAATGAGGTGGGTGTGAAGTGGGGTGAAGTGGGGGTGTTGGTTGATCTTTAGTTTAAGAATATATGTATGTGTTTGCATATATATCTAAGTTTGTTTATACGCTACGATCGTCATAGCAGATACATTACCATGCTCATACATTTCTTAGCTTACATATGAACATGAAATGTATGTACGTACATTTGCTTGAACGTAAGAATAATTTTTGTTAGAAGGGGTATGCTGAAATGAAGTTTGTTTTATTTTTCAACATATGAATTGTAAGCAACAATATTTACTTGCACATTCAAAAACTTTAATATGCTTGTAATTTAAATCTCTTCGAATTTCCCAGTTTTGCTAATGGTACAAAGGCGCTTATGGATTATGTAGTATCGGCAACCGAAAGTGGCGCTGTGGAGCGTATGAAAAACTACAAACGATTTAAAACGTATTTCAAAAAGAAAAAACCCAAATTTGCTTAAATTGCTTGGTTTCCGCACAATGTATTATATTTTCGGAGTAACTATAAAAAGTACAAAAAAACGAATTTCACTGCAATCAATTTCATCATTTGTAGTTATAGGAAAAGTACTTTTAGTGCTTCCAAATTGCTGCGTTCTTGTTTTTTTGAGATGCGTTAGCGATATCTCCGAAACCTGTGGACCAAAAAAAAATTTTTTCTCCTATGAAAAACAACAAACGATTTAAAACGGATTTCAAAAAGAAAAAACCCAAATTTGCTTAAATTGCTTGGTTTCCGCACAATGTATTATATTTTCGGAGTAACTATAAAAACTACAAGAAAATGAGTTTCACTAGAATCAATTTCATCGTTTGTAGTTATAGGAAAGTACTTTTAGTGCTTCCAAATTGCTGCGTTCTTGGTTTTTTGAGATGCGTTAACGATATCTCCCAAACCTGTGGACCAAAAAAAAAAATTGTTTTCCTAAGAAAAACTACAAACGGTTTAAAACGTATTTCAAAAATAAAAAACCCAAATTTACTTAAATTGCTTGGTTTCCGCACAATGTATTATATTTTCGGAGTAACTAGGAAAACTACAAAAAAAATGAATTTCTTTACAATCAAGTTCATCGTTTGTAGTTATAGGAAAAGTACTTTTAGTGCTTCCAAATTGCTGCGTTCTTGGTTTTTTTGAGATGCGTTAACGATATCTCCGAAACCTGTGGACAAAAAAAAAAGTGTTTTTCTATGAAAAACTACAAACGATTTAAAACGTATTTCAAAAAGAAAAAACCCAAATTTGCTTAAATTGCTTTGTTTCCGCACAATGTATTATATTTTCGGAGTAACTATAAAAACTAAAAGAAAATGAGTTTCACTAGAATCAATTTCATCGTTTGTAGTTATAGGAAAGTACTTTTAGTGCTTCCAAATTGCTGCGTTCTTGGTTTTTTGAGATGCGTTAACGATATCTCCGAAACCTGTGGACCAAAAAAAAATTGTTTTCCTATGAAAAACTTCAAACGATTTAAAACGTATTTCAAAAATAAAAAACCCAAATTTACTTAAATTGCTTGGTTTCCCCACAATGTATTGTATTTTCGGAGTAACTATAAAAACTACAAAAAAATGTATTTCACTACAATTAATTTCATCGTTTGTAGTTTCATAAACCAAGTCAAAGAGCACTTGACTAGCATCAATTCCTCCCTTAAATACGTATGTGTATATGTACACAGAAGCCTGTGCCTGTCGATCAGCTTTTGAGCATTGTATCATTGAATATATATGTATCAAAATATGAACCAAAGTAGAAATGTACATACATACATATTCAATAATACTCCAAAGTAAAGGCAGATATACATAAACACTTTGGTCGCTTTGATGCTGTGGCAGCGTCTTGAGATAAGAAGAAAAAAATTTGCCGCTTGCTACGTTCTAAAGCGACCAAAGAATTTATGTAAATCCGCGTATACAGACATATATATATATACATATGAATGCTCGTAGCAATTAGCCAACGAAATACAATAGGCACGAGCCAAATTATGTGTCGTCGGTGGTTAAAAGGGTTGCCGTTTGTAGCTTTAATCAACTCACAGCTAAAAGGGGAATTTATTATTAATGCTAAAATAAACGAATTTATTGCTCTTTTGCGACATAATCTTATTTTTCTTGGCAAAATTACTTTAATTCATTTCGCCCCTCCCATTTATTACTTTTTATCTATGAAAATAGTTTAAAATTCTTACTTTGTACTGGCATGTGGTAAACAAGTCAGCATATACAATATGACGTCACAGTGCGAATTCGGTCCAGAAATGGGTAAAACTCGACTTTTATGTATTAACTGCAACACAGCTGCTGAAAACTTGGTTCTTCAACTGCGCGACCAATTTTTCGACAGAATAAGAACAGGTTTTTCAAATAGCAAATTAAAATTGCCAAAAGCTCTGTCAACTCGGCAATTCGGCATTTGGAAAATTATTTGCAAAAATGTATATGAACAATGCATGAAATTTATTAGATTATATTGCTAATACGTTACTGGGCATTTATTGGGCAATATCTGCGCATCTTTTTATGCATTTTTTACTACCATATTATTACTTCGATTAGGTCATATAAATAGTTTGGTATTATTTCATAGGAAAATGCCGAGTTATGGAAGTAGTTACGCGCGTTATAATGAAAGCCCTCAATATGCATCGAAGTTGGAATTTATAAAACCACAAACATTTTTCTTTTGACGATTTTATCAAATGCCATGTTGCCAAATTGCATCACCAATTTAGACAACTTAATAAGAAGCATTATGAATTAAAAAGAGGAAGCTAGTTTTCAGGATTTTGTGATTTACATTTGAACATACATATGTATGTATGTACATACGCTTGTGCGTAAGAATAATTTTTGTTGGAAGTGGTTGGTTGAATAGAAGTTTGTTTTTTTTTGAACATGTGAATGTACAAACATACATATGTTAGCTTATGCTTGGGTATATTGGTATCAATGAGGTGGGTGTGAAGTGGGGTAAAGTGGGGGTGTTGGTTGATCTTTAGTTTAAGAATATATGTATGTGTTTGCATATATATCTAAGTTTGTTTATACGCTACGATCGTCATAGCAGATACATTACCATGTTCATATATTTCTTAGCTTACATATGTACGTACATTTGCTTGAGCGTAAGAATAATTCTAAGGTATGCTGAAATGAAGTTTGTTTTATTTTTGAACATATGAATTGTAAGCAACAATATTTACTTGCACATTCAAAAACTTTAATATGCTTGTAATTTAAATCGAGAGAATTATTCAAAAACCCCATTTGCTGTGCAAAAATCATTGTTTGGAATACCCAACCGCTTATGAATTATGTGGTATCGGCAACCGAAAGAGGGGCTGTGGAGCGTATGAAAAACTACAAACGATTTAAAACATACTTCAAAAAGAAAAAACCCAAATTTGCTTAAATTGCTTGGTTTCCGCAAAATGTATTATATTTTCGGAGTAACTATAAAAGCTACAAAAAAATCAATTTCACTACAATCAATTTCATCGTTTTTAGTTATAGGAAAAGTACTTTTAATGCTTCCAAATTGCTGCCTTCTTGGTTTTTTTGAGATGCGTTAGCGATATCTCCGAAACCTTTGGACCAAAAAATTTTTTTTTTCGTATGAAAAACTACAAACGATTAAAATGTATTTCAAAAAGAAAAAAACCAAATTTGCTTAAATTGCTTGGTTTCCGCACAATATATTATATTTTCGGAGTAACTATAAAAACTACAAAAAAATGAATTTCACTACAATCAATTTCATCGTTTGTAGTTATAGGAAAAGTACTATTAGTGCTTCCAAACTGCTGCGTTCTTGGTTTTTTTGAGAAGCGTTAGCGATATCTCCGAAACCTGTAGACTAAAAAAAAATTTTTTTTTTCGTATAAAAAACTACAAACGGTTTAAAACGTTTTTCCGAAAGAAAAAACCCAAATTTGCTTAAATTGCTTGGTTTCCGCAAAATGTATTATATTTTCGGAGTAACTATAAAAACTAAAAAAAAATGAATTTCACTACAATCAATTTCATCGTTTGTAGTTATAGGAAAAGTACTTTTAGTGCTTCCAAATTGCTGCGTTCTTGGTTTTTTTGAGATGCGTTAGCGATATCTCCGCAACCTGTGGACTAAAAAAAAATTTTTTTTTCGTATGAAAAACTACAAACGATTTAAAACGTATTTCAAAAAAAAACAAATTTGCTTAAATTGCTTGGTTACCACACAATGTATTATATTTTCGAACTAACTATTAAAACTACAAAAAAATTAATTTCTTTACAATTAATTTCATCGTTTGTAGTTATAATAAAAGTACTTTTAGTGCTTCCAAATTGCTGCGTTCTTAGTTTTTTTGAGATGCGTTAACGATATCTCCGAAACCTGTGGACCAAACAAAAAAATTTGTTTCCTATGAAAAACTACAAACGAATTAAAACGTATTTCAAAAAGAAAAAACCCAAATTTGCTTAAATTGCTTGCTTTCCGCACAATGTATTATATTTTCGGAGTAACTATAAAAAGTACAAAAAATGAATTTCACTATAATCAATTTCATCGTTTGTAGTTATAGGAAAAGTGCTTGTAGTGCTTCCAAATTGCTGCGTTCTTGTTTTTTTTGAGATGCGTTAGCGATATCTCCGAAACCTGTAGACCAAAAAAAAATTTTTTTTCCTATGAAAAACTACAAACGATTTAAAAGGGATTTCAAAAAGAAAAAACCCAAATTTGCTTAAATTGCTTGGTTTCCGCACAATGTATTTACTATAAAAACTACAAAAAAATGAATTTCTTTATAATCAATTTCATCGTTTGTAGTTATAATAAAAGTACTTTTATTGCTTCCAAATTGCTGCGTTCTTAGTTTTTTTGAGATGCGTTAGCGATATCTCCGAAACCTGTAGACCAAAAAAAAATGTTTTTTCCTATGAAAAACTACAAACGATTTAAAACGTATTTCAGAAATAAAAACCCCCAATTTACTTAAATTGCTTGGTTTCCGCACAATGTATAATATTTTCGGAGTAACTATAAAAACTACAAAAAAATTTATTTCACTACAATTAATTTCATCGTTTGTAGTTTGATAAACCAAGTCAAAGAGCACTTGACGAGCATCAATTCCTCCCTTAAATACGTATGTGCATATGTACACAGAAGCCTGCGCCTGTCGATCAGCTTTTGAGCATTGTATCATTGAATATATATGTATCAAAATATGAACCAAAGTAGAAATGTACATACATACATATTCAATAATACTCCAAAGTAAAGGCAGATATACATAAACACTTTGGTCGCTTTGATGCTGTGGCAGCGGCTTGAGATAAGAAGAAAAAAACTACGTTCTAAAGCGACCAAAGAATTTATATAAATCCGAGTGTACAGACATATATATATCAGGCATGCTTAACGAACGAAATGATAACGTTTCGTTCGTTAAGCATGCCTGATATATATATACATATGAATGATCGTAGCAATTAGCCAACGAAATACAATAGGCACGAGCCAAATTATGTGTCGTCGGTGGTTAAAAGAGTTGCCGTTTGTAGCTTTAATCAACTCACAGCTAAAAGGGAATTTATTATTAATACTAAAATAAACGAATTTATTGCTCATTTGCGACATAATGTTATTTTTCTTGGCAAACTTACTTTAATTCATTTCGCCCCTCCCATTTAATACTTTTTATCTATGAAAATAGTGTAAAATTCTTTGTACTGACATGTGGTAAACAAGTCAGCATATACAATATGACGTCACAGTGCATTTTCGGGCCACAAACGGGTAAAACTCGACTTTTATGTATTAACTGCAACACAGCTGCTGAAAACTTGGTTCTTCGACTGCGCAAACAATTTTTCGACAGAATAAGATCAGGTTTTTCAAATAGCAAATTAAAATTGCCATAAGCTCTGTCAACTCGGCAATTCGGCATATTGGAAAATTATTTGCAAAAATGTATATGAACAATGCATGAAATTTTTTAGATTATATTGCTAATACGTTACTGGGCATTTATTGGGCAATATCTGCGCATCTTTATATGCATTTTTTACTACCATATTATTACTTCGATTAGGTCATATAAATAGTTTGTTATTATAATGAAAGCCCTCAATATGCATCGAAGTTGGAATTTATAAAATCACAAACATTTTTAATATTGATTTTTTGCCGGCTCAAGGTCTAAAAACCCGATTGAAAATCTAATTTTTTCGGTTTTTTTATGCCAATATATTTCGGCTACACTGCGGTAACCTTCCTCAGGGCCATTGAAGACAACATAAAAACATAGAAAACAAACAATTAATATCACATATTTCACTAATAAAAATTACAAATTAACAAAATGTTTACAAACAAAAGTTTTAACAAAAATTCACAATTACATCATTTGACATTAACATATACATTGCTTCGTGTTTACGTCTGCGCCGTCTAATCAGGTGTTTGCTACTGTCCTATTGTAGTTTAGTAGATGACGATACGCGTGAGCATATCCACCACAGTCCGTTTTATAGTTCATTCGTATTTTTGTGGGCGTGTTAATTATGTGTAGCATTTCCAATGTATCGTTTGTTGTAGTTTTGTTCTTGTGCGAGAATCTCTGCTGCATCGAAGTTTGGTGAGTGCCCACTGGCCGCACAGTGTGCCGTGAGTGCAGTTTTTTGAAAATTAACTTGATGACATTGTTTATAATCTGATTTGTGCTGGGACAGTCTCGTTTTTAGTTTTGCTTTTGTTGTGCCTACGTATATACTTTTACAAGCTTCGTTCGAGTTTCCATTACAAGGTATTTTATATACTAAATTACTTTTTTCGGTTGTTGGTATTTTTGTTCTTGTTCTGTTGAATATTGTTTTTAATGTGTTAGTCGGTTTGTGTGCTATCTTTACTTTTTCTGTATTATAGCAATCCGACTTCGCTAAACGTTCCGATAGCTGAGGTACATATGTTACCGTCTTAAACATTGTTTTTTGTGTGTTTTCTGAATTTGTTATCTGGTGTTGAATTAAAGGCCGTTTTAGTAAATTTTTGGTAGTAGAATCCGGAAAATCGTTGTTTCTTAATAATAATGTAATTTCGTTTTTAATTTCTTGGTGGTACATTTCGTCAGAAATTTGCAGCATTCGTCGTATACAGCCCATTGCTGTATTAATTATCATTGATTTTGGATGCTTTGAGTTAAAGTTGATGATTCGTCCAGATGAAGTAGGTTTTCTATACCACTTTACTTTTAATTCGTTTTCCCTTCTGATTATGATCGAGTCAAGATATGCCAATTTTCCGTTCTCTTCGAGCTCCGTTGTAAATTGTATATGTCTATCAAACGAGTTAAGCGCGTCCAATGTATTTTGTACCTCGTTTTCATTTACTATCGCAAATAAGTCGTCAACGTATTTGGTAAAAAGTCTGGGTTTTTGCCCTAGCTTTTTAATAGTAGTATCCAACAGCTGTTCCATTATAATATCGGCGATCACAGGCGAGGTTGGTGATCCCATTAGTAATCCTTTAAGTTGTGTATATGTTTTGTCGTTGAATTTAAACTACATGTTATCTTGGATGCAAAACGTCACTATCTCCATAAATATTTGTTTCGGTATTTTCGGGTGTTCCTTTATTATTGCCCATTTTTCCCGTATAACGTCCAGCGCCAGTTGAATTGGTACGCTTGGGAAGAGTGGCACCACGTCAAAAGAAACGAGTTTTGCATCGTCGCAAATGGGTGTATTATTAATTATTTCCTTGAAATCGATAGTGTTTTCACATTATATACTGAGTTGGCTGTTACGTTTTTTAGGATATTTACAATATACTTGCATAGACCGTGAGACGGGGACCCAACGGCGGAACATATGGGTCTGAGTGGCATTCCAGGTTTATGTATTTTTGTGAGCCCATAGATCCTTGGGGCTAGCGCAGTGGTTGTCACGAGTTTATTTCTTTCAGCTTTCGTAACTATATCCAATTTAAAAAGTTTGTCTACTAAACTATTGTTTTTGGTTTGTAGTCTAGAAGTAGGATCTTGCCTTTGGATTCTGTACGTGCTTTGGTCCTTTAAAATATCTTCCATTCTCTCGTTGTATTCCTTGGTCTCCATTGCCACAGTTTTACTTCCTTTATCCGATGTTAGAATTTTAATGTGGTCATTTTCTTTAAGGAACTTTCGAGTTGGCTTCACTGTATCAATTATGGCACAGTCTAATGTCGTTTTTCGGTTTGTTGCTGTGTGATCTTTTATTAAGAGAGATAATTTGGTACGTGCTTCTTCCTGCTTTTCTTTATTTTCCAGTGTCTGTATTAAGTCCTCAGCATCGGCAATGTATTGAAGCAGCGGAAATTTGGAATTTTCTACTGGCAAACCCAACTTTGGACCCTTAGCCAGCAGAGCTTTAACATCTGACGGGAATTCAACATTGGTTTTGTTTACAAACCAATCTTCGCGTTTGTTATTGTTCACGAAATTGTTGTTTCGTGCGTTCCTCAGTTTTTCATATTTTTCTTCTTGCCGCTTTTTTAGTATTGTCTTTAGATTATTTGAAATATTTTCTTCTTTCTTAGTAAATTCCAACAAGTCCTCCTTGTTCAGCTGATTTTTAAGTTGTATTGTTTTTTCTTTTATTTGTTGTTGTTGTCTTTTTAATATGTTATGCTTATGTTTGATAATTAAGTTTAATATTTTAGAGTGGTAGTAGTGTGTGTGCCTGTCTAAAGCTTTGTATATATCTGGATGTGTGTCAGAGTCAAACAAAAATAATTGCTTACATCTAGTGGAATTTTTTATAAAGCTAGGGATTAATTTTGATTTTCTGCATTTTGAAAGATATTTTAAATTTGACTTTGCTTTTACCAATTTCTTAGATATATTTTGAAATTTATTTATTAGTGCCTTAGAGTTGTCATAGTTTTTCCTTATTTTTGCACGAAGCAATGTATGTTAATGTCAAATGATGTAATTGTGAATTTTTGTTAAAACTTTTGTTTGTAAACATTTTGTTTATTTGTAATTTTTATTAGTGAAATATGTGATATTATTTGTTTGTTTTCTATGTTTTTATCTTGTCTTCAGTGGCCCTGAGGAAGGTTACCGCAGTGTAGCCGAAATATATTGGCATAAAAAAACCGAAAAAATTTGTTTTTCAATTTGGTTTTCAGACCTTGAGCCGGCAAAAAATCAATATTTGATCAAAACAGGTCGCTAAAATCATCAATGTATAATGAACGGAAGGCACGCCGTAAGCATGCAACAACAAAAGATGGGGTATGCAAAAATAAGGAAAAACTATGACAACTCTAAGGCACTAATAAATAAATTCCAAAATATATCTAAGAAATTGGTAAAAGCAAAGTCAAATTTAAAATATCTTTTAAAATGCAGAATATCAAAATTAATCCCTAGCTTTATAAAAAATTCCACTAGATGTAAGCAATTATTTTTGTTTGACTCTGACACACATCCAGATATATACAAAGCTTTAGACAGACAGGCACATACACTACTACCACACTAAAATAATAAACTTAATTATCAAACATAAGCACAACATATTAAAAAGACAACAACAACAGATAGAAGAAAAAACAATACAACTTAAAAATCAGCTGAACAAGGAGGACTTGTTGGAATTTACTAAGAGAGAAGAAAATATTTCAAATAATCTAAAGACAATACTAAAAAAGCGGCAAGAAGAAAAATATGAAAAACTGAGGAACGCACGAAACAACAATTTTGTGAACAATAACAAACGCGAAGATTGGTTTGTAAACAAAACCAATGTTGAATTCCCGCCAGATGTTAAAGCTCTGCTGGCTAAGGGTCCAAAGTTCGCTTTGCCAGTAGAAAATTCCAAATTTCCGCTGTTTCAATACATTGCCGATGGTGAGGACTTAATACAGACACTGGAAAATAAAGAAAAGCAGGAATAAGCACGTACCAAATTCTCTCTCTTAATAAAAGATCACACAGCAACAAACCGAAAAACGGCATTAGACTGTGCCATAATTGATACAGTGAAGGAAACTCGAAAGTTCCTTAAAGAAAATGACCACATTAAAATTCTAACATCGGATAAAGGAAGTAAAACAGTGGCAATGGAGACCAAGGAATACAATGAAAGAATGGAAGATATTTTAAAGGACGTAAGCACGTACAGAATCCAAAGGCAAGATCCTACTTCTAGACTACAAACCAAAAACAATAATTTAGTAGACAAACTTTTTAAATTGGATATAGTTACGAAATCTGAAAGAAATAAACTCGTGACAACCACTGCGCTAGCCCCAAGGATCTATGGGCTCCCAAAAATACATAAACCTGGAATGCCACTCAGACCCATATGTTCCGCCGTTGGGACACCGTCTCACGGTCTATGCAAGTATATTGTAAATATCCTAAAAAACTTAACAGCCAACTAAGTATATAATGTGAAAAAAACTATCGATTTCAAGGAAAAAATTATTAATACACCCATTTGCGACGATGAAAAACTCGTTTCTTTTGACGTGGTGTCACTCTTCCCAAGCGTACCAATTCAACTGGCGCTGGACGTTATACGGGAAAAATGGGCAATAATAAAGGAACATAAGAAAATACCGAAACAAATATTTATGGAGATAGTGACGTTTTGTATCCAAGATAACAGGTACTTTAAATTCAACGACAAAACATACACACAACATAAAGGATTACCAATGGGATCACCAACCTCGCCTGTGATCGCCGATATTATAACGGAACAGCTTTTGGATACTACTATTAAAAAGCTAGGGCAAAAACCCAGACTTTTCACCAAATACGTTGACGACTTATTTGCGATAGTAAATGAAAACGAGGTACAAAATACATTGGACGCGCTTAACTCGTTTGATAGACATATACAATTTACAACGGAGCTCGAAGAGGATGGAAAATTGGCATATCTTGACTCGATCATAATCAGAAGGGAAAACGAATTAAAAGTAAAGTGGCATAGAAAACCTACTTCATCTGGACGAATCATCAACTTTAACTCAAAGCATCCAAAACCGATGA
This sequence comes from Eurosta solidaginis, assembly GCF_040869045.1. Taxonomy (NCBI): domain Eukaryota; kingdom Metazoa; phylum Arthropoda; class Insecta; order Diptera; family Tephritidae; genus Eurosta; species Eurosta solidaginis. The sequence continues at coordinate 223,434,803 of NC_090319.1, forward strand.
TAATTAATACAGAAATGGGCTGTATACGACGAATGCTACAAATTTCTGACGAAATGTACCACCAAGAAATTAAAAACGAAATTACATTATTATTAAAAAACAACGATTTTCCGGATTCTACTATCAAAAATTTACTATAACGGCCTTTAATTCAACACCAGATACCAAATTCAGAAAACACACAAAAAACAATGTTTAAGACGGTAACATATGTACCTCAGCTATCGGAACGTTTAGCGAAGTCGGATTGCTATAATACAGAAAAGTAAAGATAGCACACAAACCGACTAACACATTAAAAACAATATTCAACAGAACAACAACAAAAATACCAACAACCGAAAAAAGTAATTTAGTATATAAAATGCCTTGTAATGGAAACTCGAACGTAGCTTGTGAAAGTATATACGTAGGCACAACAAAAGCAAAAAAAAAAAACGAGACTGTCCCAGCACAAATCAGATTATAAACAATGTCATCAAGTTAATTTTCAAAAAACTGCACTCATGACACACTGTGCGGCCAGTGGGCACTCACCAAATTTCGATGCAGCAGAGATTCTCGCACAAGAACAAAACTACAACAAACGATACACATTGGAAATGCTACATATAATTAACACGCCCACAAAAATACGAATGAGCTATAAAACGGACAGTGATGGATGTGCTCACGCGTATCGTCATCTACTAAACAACAATAGGACAGTAGCAAACACCTGATTAGACGGTGCAGACGTAAACACGAAGCAATATATTTTAATGTCAAATGATGTAATTGTGAATTTTTGTTAAAACTTTTGTTTGTAAACATTTTGTTAATTTGTAATTTTTATTAGTGAAATATGTGATATTAATTGTTTGTTTTCTATGTTTTTATGTTGTCTTCAGTGGCTTTGAGGAAGGTTACCGCAGTGTAGCCGAAATATATTGGCATAGAAAAACCGAAAAAATTTGTTTTTCAATTGGGTTTTTAGACCTTGAGCCGGAAAAAATAAATATTTGATCAAAACAGGTCGCTAAAATCATCAATGCACAAACATTTTTCTTTTGACGATTTTATCAAATGCCATGTTGCCAAATTGCATCACCAATTTGGACAACTTAAGAAGAAGCATTATGAATGAAAAAGAGGAAGCTAGTTTTCAGGATTTTGTGATTTACATTTGAACATACATATGTATGTACATATGCTTGTGCGTAAGAATAATTTTTGTTGGAAGTGGTTGGTTGAATAGAAGTTTGTTTTGTTTTTGAACATGTGAATGTACAAACATACATATGTTAGCTTATGCTTGGATATATTGGTATCAATGAGGTGGGTGTGAAGTGGGGTGAAGTGGGGGTGTTGGTTGATCTTTAGTTTAAGAATATATGTATGTGTTTGCATATATATCTAAGTTTGTTTATACGCTACGATCGTCATAGCAGATACATTACCATGTTCATACATTTCTTAGCTTACATATGTACGTACATTTGCTTGAGCGTAAGAATAATTCTAAGGTATGCTGAAATGAAGTTTGTTTTATTTTTGAACATATATATTGTAAGCAACAATATTTACTTGCACATTCAAAAACTTTAATATGCTTGTAATTTAAATCGAGAGAATTATTCAAAAAACCCATTTGCTGTGCAAAAATCATTGTTTGGAATACCCAACCGGGTGTCTTCGAATTTCCCAATTTTGCTAATGGTACAAAGGCGCTTATGAATTATGTCGTATCGGCAACCGAAAGCGGGGCTGTGGAGCGTATGAAAAACTACAAACGATTTAAAACGTATTTCAAAAAGAAAAAAACCCAAATTTGCTTAAATTGCTTGGTTTCCGCAAAATGTATTATATTTTCGGAGTAACTATAAAAACTACAAAAAAATAAATTTCACTTCAATCAATTTCATCGTTTTTAGTTATAGGAAAAGTACTTTTAGTGCTTCCAAATTGCTGCGTTCTTGGTTTTTTTGAGATGCGTTAGCGATATCTCCGAAACCTGTGGACCAAAAAAAATTTTTTTTCGTATGAAAAACTACAAACGATTAAAATGTATTTCAAAAAGAAAAAACCCAAATTTGCTTAAATTGCTTGGTTTCCGCACAATGTATTATATTTTCGGAGTAACTATAAAAACTACAAAAAAATTAATTTCACTACAATCAATTTCATCGTTTGTGGTTATAGGAAAAGTACTTTTAGTGCTTCCAAATTGCTGCGTTCTTGGTTTTTTTGAGAAGCGTTATCGATATCTCCGAAACCTGTAGACTAAAAAAAAATTTTTTTTTCGTATGAAAAATTACAAACGATTTAAAACGTATTTAAAAAGAAAACACCCAAATTTGCTTAAATTGCTTGGTTTCCACACAATGTATTATATTTTCGAACTAACTATAAAAACTACAAAAAAATGAATTTCACTACAATCAATTTCATCGTTTGTAGTTATAGGAAAAGTACTTTTAGTGCTTCCAAATTGCTGCGTTCTTAGTTTTTTTGAGATGCGTTAACGATATCTCCGAAACCTGTGGACCAAAAAAAAAAATGTGTTTCCTATGAAAAACTACAAACGATTTAAAACGTTTTTCCAAAAGAAAAAACCCAAATTTGCTTAAATTGCTTGGTTTCCGCACAATGTATTTACTATAAAAACTACAAAAAAATTAATTTCTTTATAATCAATTTCGTCGTTTGTAGTTATAATAAAAGTACTTTTAGTGCTTCCAAATTGCTGTGTTCTTAGTTTTTTTGAGATGCGTTAGCGATATCTCCGAAACCTGTAGACCAAAAAAAAATGTTTTTTCCTATGAAAAACTACAAACAATTTAAAACGTATTTCAGAAATAAAAATCCCCAATTTACTTAAATTGCTTGGTTTCCGCACAATGTATTATATTTTCGGAGTAACTATAAAAACTACAAAAAAATTTATTTCACTACAATTAATTTCATCGTTTGTAGTTTGATAAACCAAGTCAAAGAGCACTTGACGAGCATCAATTCCGCCCTTAAATACGTATGTGCATATGTATGTACACAGAAGCCTGCGCCTGTCGATCAGCTTTTGAGCATTGTATCATTGAATATATATGTATCAAAATATGAACCAAAGTAGAAATGTACATACATACATATTCAATAATACTCCAAAGTAAAGGCAGATATACATAAACACTTTGGTCGCTTTGATGCTGTGGCAGCGTCTTGAGATAAGAAGAAAAAAACGGTTTAAAACGTATTTCAAAAATAAAAAACCCAAATTTACTTAAATTGCTTGGTTTCCGCACAATGTATTATATTTTCGGAGTAACTAGGAAAACTACAAAAAAAATGAATTTCTTTACAATCAAGTTCATCGTTTGTAGTTATAGGAAAAGTACTTTTAGTGCTTCCAAATTGCTGCGTTCTTGGTTTTTTTGAGATGCGTTAACGATATCTCCGAAACCTGTGGACCAAAAAAAAAATTGTTTTCCTATGAAAAACTTCAAACGATTTAAAACGTATTTCAAAAATAAAAAACCCAAATTTGCTTAAATTGCTTTGTTTCCGCACAATGTATTATATTTTCGGAGTAACTATAAAAACTAAAAGAAAATGAGTTTCACTAGAATCAATTTCATCGTTTGTAGTTATAGGAAAGTACTTTTAGTGCTTCCAAATTGCTGCGTTCTTGGTTTTTTGAGATGCGTTAACGATATCTCCGAAACCTGTGGACCAAAGAAAAAATTGTTTTCCTATGAAAAACTTCAAACGATTTAAAACGTATTTCAAAAATAAAAAACCCAAATTTACTTAAATTGCTTGGTTGCCCCACAATGTATTGTATTTTCGGAGTAACTATAAAAACTACAAAAAAATGTATTTCACTACAATTAATTTCATCGTTTGTAGTTTCATAAACCAAGTCAAAGAGCACTTGACTAGCATCAATTCCTCCCTTAAATACGTATGTGTATATGTACACAGAAGCCTGTGCCTGTCGATCAGCTTTTGAGCATTGTATCATTGAATATATATGTATCAAAATATGAACCAAAGTAGAAATGTACATACATACATATTCAATAATACTCCAAAGTAAAGGCAGATATACATAAACACTTTGGTCGCTTTGATGCTGTGGCAGCGGCTTGAGATAAGAAGAAAAAAACTACGTTCTAAAGCGACCAAAGAATTTATATAAATCCGAGTGTACAGACATATATATATCAGGCATGCTTAACGAACGAAACGATATCATTTCGTTACGATAATCAACGCTAATAAACGAAACGAAGTCACTTTGTTTCGTTTATTAACGTTAAGATCGTCAAATTAACGTTAATTTGACGTTCTTAACGTTAATAAACGAAACGAAGTGACTTCGTTTCGTTTATTAGCGTTGATTATCGTAACGAAATGATAACGTTTCGTTCGTTAAGCATGCCTGATATATATATACATATGAATGATCGTAGCAATTAGCCAACGAAATACAATAGGCACGAGCCAAATTATGTGTCGTCGGTGGTTAAAAGAGTTGCCGTTTGTAGCTTTAATCAACTCACAGCTAAAAGGGAATTTATTATTAATACTAAAATAAACGAATTTATTGCTCATTTGCGACATAATGTTATTTTTCTTGGCAAACTTACTTTAATTCATTTCGCCCCTCCCATTTAATACTTTTTATCTATGAAAATAGTGTAAAATTCTTTTGTACTGACATGTGGTAAACAAGTCAGCATATACAATATGACGTCACAGTGCATTTTCGGGCCACAAACGGGTAAAACTCGACTTTTATGTATTAACTGCAAACACAGCTGCTGAAAAACTTGGTTCTTCGACTGCGCAAACAATTTTTCGACAGAATAAGATCAGGTTTTTCAAATAGCAAATTAAAATTGCCATAAGCTCTGTCAACTCGGCAATTCGGCATATTGGAAAATTATTTGCAAAAATGTATATGAACAATGCATGAAATTTTTTAGATTATATTGCTAATACGTTACTGGGCATTTATTGGGCAATATCTGCGCATCTTTATATGTATTTTTTACTACCATATTATTACTTCGATTAGGTCATATAAATAGTTTGTTATTATAATGAAAGCCCTCAATATGCATCGAAGTTGGAATTTATAAAATCACAAACATTTTTAATATTGATTTTTTGCCGGCTCAAGGTCTAAAAACCCGATTGAAAATCTAATTTTTTCGGTTTTTTTATGCCAATATATTTCGGCTACACTGCGGTAACCTTCCTCAGGGCCATTGAAGACAACATAAAAACATAGAAAACAAACAATTAATATCACATATTTCACTAATAAAAATTACAAATTAACAAAATGTTTACAAACAAAAGTTTTAACAAAAATTCACAATTACATCATTTGACATTAACATATACATTGCTTCGTGTTTACGTCTGCGCCGTAGTTTTTTGAAAATTAACTTGATGACATTGTTTATAATCTGATTTGTGCTGGGACAGTCTCGTTTTTAGTTTTGCTTTTGTTGTGCCTACGTATATACTTTCACAAGCTTCGTTCGAGTTTCCATTACAAGGTATTTTATATACTAAATTACTTTTTTCGGTTGTTGGTATTTTTGTTTTTGTTCTGTTGAATATTGTTTTTAATGTGTTAGTCGGTTTGTGTGCTATCTTTACTTTCTCAGTATTATAGCAATCCGACTTCGCTAAACGTTCCGATAGCTGAGGTCCATATGTTACCGTCTTAAACATTGTTTTTTGTGTGTTTTCTGAATTTGTTATCTGGTGTTGAATTAAAGGCCGTTTTAGTAAATTTTTGGTAGTAGAATCCGGAAAATCGTTGTTTCTTAATAATAATGTAATTTCGTTTTTAATTTCTTGGTGGTACATTTCGTCAGAAATTTGCAGCATTCGTCGTATATAGCCCATTGCTGTATTAATTATCATTGATTTTGGATGCTTTGAGTTAAAGTTGATGATTCGTCCAGATGAAGTAGGTTTTCTATACCACTTTACTTTTAATTCGTTTTCCCTTCTGATTATGATCGAGTCAAGATATGCCAATTTTCCGTTCTCTTCGAGCTCCGTTGTAAATTGTATATGTCTATCAAACGAGTTAAGCGCGTCCAATGTATTTTGTACCTCGTTTTCATTTACTATCGCAAATAAGTCGTCAACGTATTTGGTAAAAAGTCTGGGTTTTTGCCCTAGCTTTTTAATAGTAGTATCCAACAGCTGTTCCATTATAATATCGGCGATCACAGGCGAGGTTGATGATCCCATTAGTAATCCTTTAAGTTGTGTATATGTTTTGTCGTTGAATTTAAACTACATGTTATCTTGGATGCAAAACGTCACTATCTCCATAAATATTTGTTTCGGTATTTTCGGGTGTTCCTTTATTATTGCCCATTTTTCCCGTATAACGTCCAGCGCCAGTTGAATTGGTACGCTTGGGAAGAGTGGCACCACGTCAAAAGAAACGAGTTTTGCATCGTCGCAAATGGGTGTATTATTAATTTTTTCCTTGAAATCGATAGTCTTTTCACATTATATACTGAGTTGGCTGTTACGTTTTTTAGGATATTTACAATATACTTGCATAGACCGTGAGACGGGGACCCAACGGCGGAACATATGGGTCTGAGTGGCATTCCAGGTTTATGTATTTTTGGGAGCCCATAGATCCTTCGGGCTAGCGCAGTGGTTGTCACGAGTTTATTTCTTTCAGCTTTCGTAACTATATCCAATTTAAAAAGTTTGTCTACTAAATTATTGTTTTTGGTTTGTAGTCTAGAAGTAGGATCTTGCCTTTGGATTCTGTACGTGCTTTAGTCCTTTAAAATATTTTCCATTCTTTCGTTGTATTCCTTGGTCTCCATTGCCACAGTTTTACTTCCTTTATCCGATGTTAGAATTTTAATGTGGTCATTTTCTTTAAGGAACTTTCGAGTTGGCTTCACTGTATCAATTATGGCACAGTCTAATGTCGTTTTTCGGTTTGTTGCTGTGTGATCTTTTATTAAGAGAGAGAATTTGGTACGTGCTTCTTCCTGCTTTTCTTTATTTTCCAGTGTCTGTATTAAGTCCTCACCATCGGCAATGTATTGAAACAGCGGAAATTTGGAATTTTCTACTGGCAAACCGAACTTTGGACCCTTAGCCAGCAGAGCTTTAACATCTGACGGGAATTCAATATTGGTTTTGTTTACAAACCAATCTTCGCGTTTGTTATTGTTCACAAAATTGTTGTTTCGTGCGTTCCTCAGTTTTTCATATTTTTCTTCTTGCCGCTTTTTTAGTATTGTCTTTAGATTATTTCACAAAATTGTTGTCTTTAGATTATTTCACGAAGCAATGTATGTTAATGTCAAATGATGTAATTGTGAATTTTTGTTAAAACTTTTGTTTGTAAACATTTTGTTTATATGTAATTTTTATTAGTGAAATATGTGATATTAATTGTTTGTTTTCTATGTTTTTATCTTGTCTTCAGTGGCCCTGAGGAAGGTTACCGCAGTGTAGCCGAAATATATTGGCATAAAAAAACCGAAAAAATTTGTTTTTCAATTGGGTTTTTAGATCTTGAGCCGGCAAAAAATCAATATTTGATCAAAACAGGTCGCTAAAATCATCAATGTATAATGAACGGAAGGCACGCCGTAAGCATGCAACAACAAAAGATGGGGTATGCAAAAATAAGGAAAAACTATGACAACTCTAAGGCACTAATAAATAAATTTCAAAATATATCTAAGAAATTGGTAAAAGCAAAGTCAAATTTAAAATATCTTTTAAAATGCAGAATATCAAAATTAATCCCTAGCTATATAAAAATTCCACTAGATGTAAGCAATTATTTTTGTTTGACTCTGACACACATCCATATATATACAAAGCTTTAGACAGGCACACACACTACTACCACTCTAAAATAATAAACTTAATTATCAAACATAAGCATAACATATTAAAAAGACAACAACAACAGATAGAAGAAAAAACAATACAACTTAAAAATCAGCTGAACAAGGAGGACTTGTTGGAATTTACTAAGAGAGAAGAAAATATTTCAAATAATCTAAAGACAATACTAAAAAAGCGGCAAGAAGAAAAATATGAAAAACTGAGGAACGCACGAAACAACAATTTTGTGAACAATAACAAACGCGAAGATTGGTTTGTAAACAAAACCAATGTTGAATTCCCGCCAGATGTTAAAGCTCTGCTGGCTAAGGGTCCAAAGTTCGCTTTGCCAGTAGAAAATTCCAAATTTCCGCTGTTTCAATACATTGCCGATGGTGAGGACTTAATACAGACACTGGAAAATAAAGAAAAGCAGGAATAGGCACGTACCAAATTCTCTCTCTTATTAAAAGATCACACAGCAACAAACCGAAAAACGACATTAGACTGTGCCATAATTGATACAGTGAAGCAAACTCGAAAGTTCCTTAAAGAAAATGACCACATTAAAATTCTAACATCGGATAAAGGAAGTAAAACTGTGGCAATGGAGACCAAGGAATACAACGAAAGAATGGAAGATATTTTAAAGGACGTAAGCATGTACAGAATCCAAAGGCAATATCCTACTTCTAGACTACAAACCAAAAACAATAATTTAGTAGACAAACTTTTTAAATTGGATATAGTTACGAAATCTGAAAGAAATAAACTCGTGACAACCACTGCGCTAGCTCCAAGGATCTATGGGCTCCCAAAAATACATAAACCTGGAATGCCACTCAGACCCATATGTTCCGCCGTAGGGTCCCCGTCTCACGGTCTATGCAAGTATATTGTAAATATCCTAAAAAACTTAACAGCCAACTAAGTATATAATGTGAAAAAACTATCGATTTCAAGGAAAAAATTATTAATATACCCATTTGCGACGATGAAAAACTCGTTTCTTTTGACGTGGTGTCACTCTTCCCAAGCGTACCAATTCAACTGGCGCTGGACGTTATACGGGAAAAAACGGGCAATAATAAAGGAACATACGAAAATACCGAAACAAATATTTATGGAGATAGTGACGTTTTGCATCCAAGATAACAGGTACTTTAAATTCAACGACAAAACATATACACAACATAAAGGATTACCAATGGGATCACCAACCTCGCCTGTGATCGCCGATGTTATAACGGAACAGCTTTTGGATACTACTATTAAAAAGCTAGGGCAAAAACCCAGACTTTTCACCAAATACGTTGACGACTTATTTGCGATAGTAAATGAAAACGAGGTACAAAATACATTGGACGCGCTTAACTCGTTTGACAGACATATACAATTTACAACGGAGCTCGAAGACGATGGAAAATTGGCATATCTTGACTCGATCATAATAAGAAGGGAAAACGAATTAAAAGTAAAGTGGTATAGAAAACCTACTTCATCTGGACGAATCATCAACTTTAACTCAAAGCATCCAAAATCGATGATAATTAATATAGCAATGGGCTGTATACGACGAATGCTGCAAATTTCTGACGAAATGTACCACCAAGAAATTAAAAACGAAATTACATTATTATTAAAAAAACAACGATTTTCCGGATTCTACTATCAAAAATTTACTATAACGGCCTTTAATTCAATACCAAATTCAGAAAACACACAAAAAACAATGTTTAAGACGGTAACATATGTACCTCAGCTATCGGAACGTTTAGCGAAGTCGGATTGCTATAATACAGAAAAGTAAAGATAGCACACAAACCGACTAACACATTAAAAAAAATATTCAACAGAACAACAACAAAAATACCAACAACCGAAAAAACTAATTTAGTATATAAAATACCTTGTAATGGAAACTCGAACGAAGCTTGTGAAAGTATATACGTAGGCACAACAAAAGCAAAACTAAAAACGAGACTGTCCCAGCACAAATCAGATTATAAACAATGTCATCAAGTTAATTTTCAAAAAACTGCACTGTTGTTGTTGTTGTTGTAGCAATGCTCGCCCCACTTAATAGCCGCGACCGATCTCAAATTGTCATCAATATCCTCTAACGGGAGTCCAAGGAAACTTGCCGTTTCAACAGGGGTGGGCCATAAGGAAAGGGGTGTTAGAGGCGTTGGTTCCACATTACAATTAAAGAGATGGTTGGTGTCATGTGGGGACACATTGCAAGCAGGGCATACATTTTGTATGTCGGGGTTGATTCTGGATAGGTAAGAGTTTAACCTGTTACAGTATCCAGAACGAAGTTGAGCAAGAGTGACACGCGTTTCCCTGGGGAGTATGCGTTCCTCTTCTGCGAGTTCTGAATATTTTTCTTCAAGTACTGGATTCACCGGGCAATTCCCGACATAAAGGTCCGACGCCTGTCTATGGAGTTCACCAAGGACCTGCTTGTGTTTTTCCGCTTCATACGGCTGGGTTCTCAGGTGCCGTATTTCCTCAAAATGCTTACGGAGATGACTCCTTAGGCCCCTAGGCGGTGCTGGTTCGTCAATCAGATGTCTGTTGGGATGCCCAGGTTTCTGGGTATTCAACAGAAACTGTTTGGTCAGCATCTCATTTCTCTCCCTGATGGGGAGTATTCTCGCCTCATTATGCAGATGGTGTTCTGGGGACATAAGAAGACAGCCCGTGGCGATTCTGAGGGCAGTATTTTGGCAGGCCTGTAGTTTCTTCCAGTGGGTGGTTTTTAGGCTTGGCGACCATATGGGTGACGCGTAGCACGTAATCGGCTGGCTAATTGCTTTGTATGTGGTCAAGAGCGTTTCTTTATCTTTTCCCCAGGTACTGCCAGCAAGGGATTTGAGGATTTTATAACGGCTCTGAATTCTTGGAACAATTGCGGTTGCGTGCGCACCAAAATGTAGATCCTGATCAAACGTCACACCTAAGATTTTGGGGTGTAGGACAGTCGGTAGCGTAGTGCCATCGACGTGGATGTTCAATATGGTCGACATTTGGGGCGTCCATGTTGTAAATAAGGTCGCGGAAGATTTAGTCGGTGACAATGACAGGTTTCGCGAGGCGAAAAAACTGGAGAGATCAGGGAGATAGCCGTTTATTTTATTGCATAGCTCATCGATCTTTGGGCCTGGGCCTGTGGCCATTATTGTGCAGTCATCGGCGTAGGAAACGTTTGTGACTCCTTCCGGTGGTGAAGGTAGCTTAGATATGTAGAAATTAAACAAAAGCGGGGATAGGACACCACCCTGTGGCACCCCTTGTTTAATTCTCCTTTGTTTTGATGTTTCGTTTCTGAATTGCACCGATGCCTGCCGACCACCCAGATAATTTGCGGTCCACCTTTTAAGACATGGGGGAAGGGTAGACCCTTCCAGGTCTTCCAGTAACGAGCCATGGTTGACCGTATTAAAAGCTTTTGATAGGTCTAACGCTACGAGTACTGTTCTATGGTGGGGATATTGATTCAAACCGCAATTTATCTGGGTGCTAATGACATTTAGCGCGGAGGTAGTGCTATGGAGTTTTCTGAAACCATGCTGATGAGGGGCTAGCTGCAAATGTGCTTGGAAATGAGGGAGCAAAATGGCTTCAAGCGTCTTTGCCACTGGCGATAGGAGAGATATCGGACGATATGACTCACCTACGTTAGCTGGTTTCCCAGGCTTTAGTAGCGGGACCACCTTGGCCATTTTCCATTTCTCGGGTATGACAAAGGTGGAAAGAGACAGGTTGAAGACATGCGCTAAATATTTGAAACCCTCTTTCCCTAGGTTTTTAAGCATCGGCATGGCTATGCCGTCTGGGCCCACTGCTTTGGATGGTTTAGCGCGACCAATGGCGTCCTCAACCTCTCTAGCGGTGATGGTAATTGGTGACGCGCTGAGTTTGTGTTTATGTGCACGTCTATTGGCTCTCCGTCTATCTTTGTCGACCGTAGGATGCATTATATATTGTCGGCAGAAAGCACTCGCGCATTTTTTCGCATCCGACAGCACCTTATCGCCAAAGGCGATGGAAACTTTGTCTTTGTGCTTAGTCGGATTCGATAGGGACTTTACGGTGGACCAAAGTTTACCTACACCGGTAGAGAGGTTACAACCTCTTAGGTGCTCTTCCCATTTCGCCCGCTTGTGTTCGTCCACAAGCAATCTGATGCGTTGGTTTATATCCCTTATTTGGGGGTCGCCTGGATCAAGCTGTCTTATAAGGTCGCGTTCCCTCGCTAAGCTCGCGGCCTCCGCCGGGAAGTGGGGCCGGATTTCGGGAATTCTCCCGGCGGGAATGAAATGTGCCGAGGCGGATTCAATGACCTTACGGAAGGCACGCTCCCCTTGGCGGGCATCAGTCGGGATAGGGAGGGCAGCAAAGCTGCTGTCTGTTGCAGATTTATATTCTTCCCACTTTCCTTTTTTCAAGTTTATGAAAGTGCGTTTTTCGGTGACGATGAAGTCGGCGGTACGCTCGAACGAAATAAGTATGGGCAGGTGGTCGGATGCCAATGTTACCATCGGCTGCCAGTTGACGCAGTTTACGAATTCTGCGCTCACGATTGAGATATCTGGCGAGCTATGACAGCTTCCTACCATACGTGTGGGGGCGTCTCCGTTAATTGTGCAGAACGTCGTTTCGTCTATTTGATCCGCCAACATCTCACCCCTACTGTCCGCCCGCAAGTTTGAATGCCATAGGTCGTGATGGGCATTGAAATCGCCTAAGATAATGCGATTGTTGCCAGTGAGTAAGGCCTCGATATTAGGGCGGTATCCACTGGGGCAACAGGTGACAGGAGGGATGTAGATGTTGATGATTTCTAGATTTGCATCGCCTGACCGGACAGATAGGCCTTGACGTTCTAAGACATTGTCACTGCGGTCGATGCCAGGATCAAATATATGATATTGCACAGAGTGGTGTATAATAAACGCGAGGCCGCCTCCATTTCCGCTCACGCGGTCTTTCCTGTGGACATTATAACCAGAGCAGGTCTGCAATGCAGATCTTGCTGTGAGTTTAGTCTCTTGAATCGCAGCAATGCGGATGTTGTGCCGCTTCATGAAATCGACTATCTCCGTAATCTTCCCAGTTAGTCCATTACAGTTGAACTGCAGAATTCTGAAGTGCATGAGGGGTGACGCCGCCACTCTAGGGGTAAGTGAGGGGTGACTACGCCTAGGTTGTGGAAGGCCAGGACGCAATTGCTGTTGTGGCCTTGGGACTGGGCGCCCTTGGGCAAGCATTGGGGTACCCGGATGATTTGGGCTTGCGACCTGGCAACATGGCGCGATGAAACCCGTCGAGAGGTTGCCGTCGCGGAGACCAGAACATCTAGGAAAGTGGCACCACCCAAGGCAGGAGCTGCATTGAGCGGATGTCGCAAACCTATATATTCTGTGCTGGCAGACGGTGCAAACGGAAGCAGGGACTAAGAGTCTGTTTCCCTGACCTGCACGATTGCTGCCGGAAAAGAGGGGAGGAGAAAAAGACGGGGGCAGGGGCTGATGCTCAGCATTGCTACCAGCTCTACTACGAAGGTAGTCGTTATGAGTGGTATCAGCTGTTTGAGTTGTTGGCGCCGTGGGGCGCGAGCAGCAGCGGGTACTTGTTGTGGCTTGCTGAGCAGCGAAGCTGCTGGAAGGTAGTGGGGATACGCTTAGGCGTAGACTACGGGACGCCCTTGGGCGTGAGCAGCAAGGAGCCACAAAAGATTTATAAAAGTTACGTGGACGTCGGGTTTTGGGATCAAGCCCAGAACAACCTGTCCGATGCAACCATCCCTTGCACGAGACACACTGAACAGAGTATGACCGTCCTAAAAAGATTCTTTTCTGGCAAATGCAGCAAAACCATTTCTCAGGACCGGGGTGAGGAGACGGACCCGGATTGGGTTCGATACCTTCCCGGAGTAAGAGAATATGTAGCAGTCCTGCTGCAAGGAGCTGCTGGGAGGATGACAATTTGTGGGAGGGACGAAACAAATTAAATGGGGTCACACTGAAATGACAGTCCTTGGTCGGGAAAAATCCCGAGTCGCTCCGGTACATAGAACCGACTGCCTTGGAAAGCGAAAAAAAAACTGCACTCATGACACACTGTGCGGCCAGTGGGCACTCACCAAACTTCGATGCAGCAGAGATTCTCGCACAAGAACAAAACTACAACAAACGATACATTGGAAATGCTACACATAATTAACACGCCCACAAAAATACGAATGAACTATAAAACGGACTGTGGTGGATATGCTCACGCGTATCGTCATCTACTAAACAACAATAGGACAGTAGCAAACACCTGATTAGACGGCGCAGACGTAAACACGAAGCAATTTATGTTAATGTCAAATGATGTAATTGTGAATTTTTGTTAAAACTTTTGTTTGTAAACATTTTGTTAATTTGTAATTTTTATTAGTGAAATATGTGATATTAATTGTTTGTTTTCTATGTTTTTATGTTGTCTTCAATGGCCCTGAGGAAGGTTACCGCAGTGTAACCGAAATATATTGGCATAAAAAAACCGAAAAAATTTGTTTTTCAATTGGGTTTTTAGACCTTGAGCCGGAAAAAATCAATATTTGATCAAAACAGGTCGCTAAAATCATCAATGCACAAACATTTTTCTTTTGACGATTTTATCAAATGCCATGTTGCCAAATTGCATCACCAATTTGGACAACTTAAGAAGAAGCATTATGAATGAAAAAGAGGAAGCTAGTTTTCAGGATTTTGTGATTTACATTTGAACATACATATGTATGTACATATGCTTGTGCGTAAGAATAATTTTTGTTGGAAGTGGTTGGTTGAATAGAGGTTTGTTTTGTTTTTGAACATGTGAATGTACAAACATACATATGTTAGCTTATGCTTGGATATATTGGTATCAATGAGGTGGGTGTGAAGTGGGGGTGTTGGTTGATTTTTTGTTTAAGAATATATGTATGTGTTTGCATATATATCTAAGTTTGTTTATACGCTACGATCGTCATAGCAGATACATTACCATGTTCATACTTATTCATTATGTTCATACTCTTAGCTTACATATGAACATACATATGTATGTACGTACATTTGCTTAAGTGTAAGAATAATTTTTGTTAGAAGGGGTATGCTGAAATGAAGTTTGTTTTATTTTTGAACATATGAATTGTAAGCAACAATATTTACTTGCACATTCAAAAACTTTAATATGCTTGTAATTTAAATCGAGAGAATTATTCAAATAACCCATTTGCTGTGCAAAAATCATTGTTTGGAATACCCAACCGGGTGTCTTCGAATTTCCAAATTTTGCTAATGGTACAAAGGCGCTTATGGATTATGTAGTATCGGCAACCGAAAGCGGCGCTGTGGAGCAAAAAAAAAAATGTTTTTCGTATGAAAAACTACAAACGATTTAAAACCTATTTCAAAAAGAAAAAACCCAAATTTGCTTAAATTGCTTGGTTTCCGCACAATGTATTATATTTTCGGAGTAGCTATAAAAACTCCAAAAAAATGAATTTCACTACAATCAATTTCATCGTTTGAATTTATAGGAAAAGTACTTTTAGTAATCAATTTCACCGTTTTTAGTTATAGGAAAAGTACTTTTAGTGCTTCCAAATTGCTGCGTTCTTGGTTTTTTTTGTGATGCGTTAACGATATCTCCGAAACCTGTGGACCAAAAAAAAAAAAATTGTTTTCCTATGAAAAACTACAAACGAATTAAAACGTATTTCAAAAAGAAAAAACCCAAATTTACTTAAATTGCTTGATTTCCGCACAATGTATTATATTTTCGGAGTAACTATAAAAATTACAAAAAAAATTTATTTCTTTACAATCAATTTCATCGTTTGTAGTTTTAGGAAAAGTACTTTTAGTGTTTCAAAATTGCTGCTTTCTTGGTTTTTTTGAGATGCGTTAACGATATCTCCGAAACCTGTGGACCAAAAAAAAATTTTTTTTCCTATGAAAAACTACAAACAATTTAAAACGTATTTCAAAAAGAAAAAATCCTAATTTGCTTAAATTGCTTGGTTTCCGCACAATGTATTATATTTTCTGAATAACTATAAAAACTACAAAAAAATTAATTTCTTTACAATCAATTTCACCGTTTTTAGTTATAGGAAAATTACTTTTAGTGCTTCCAAATTGCTGCGTTCTTGGTTTTTTTGAGATGCGTTAACGATATCTCCGAAACCTGTGGACCAAAAAAAAAATTGTTTTCCTATGAAAAACTACAAACGAATTAAAACGTATTTCAAAAAGAAAAAACCCAAATTTACTTAAATTGCTTGATTTCCGCACAATGTATTATATTTTCGGAGTAACTATAAAAATTACAAAAAAAATGTATTTCTTTACAATCAATTTCATCGTTTGTAGTTATAGGAAAAGTACTTTTAGTGTTTCCAAATTGCTGCGTTCTTGGTTTTTTTGAGATGCGTTAGCGATATCTCCGAAACCTGTGGACCAAAAAAAAATTTTTTTTTACTATGAAAAACTACAAATGATTTAAAACGTATTTCAAAAAGAAAAAACCCAAATTTGCTTAAATGGCTTGGTTTCCGCACAATGTATTATATTTTCGGAGTAACTATAAAAAGTACAAAAAAATGAATTTCACTACAATCAATTTCATCGTTTGTAGTTATAGGAAAAGTACTTTTAGTGCTTCCAAATTGCTGCGTTCTTGGTTTTTTTGAGATGCGTTAACGATATCTCCGAAACCTGTGGACCAAAAAAAAATTTTTTTTCCTATGAAAAACTACAAACGATTTAAAACGTATTTCAAAAAGAAAAAACCCAAATTTGCTTAAATTGCTCGGTTTCCGCACAATGTATTATATTTTCGGAGTAACTATAAAAACTACAAAAAAATGAATTTCACTACAATCAATTTCATCGTTTGTAGTTATAGGAAAACTACTTTTAGTGCTTCCAAATTGCTGCGTTCTTGGTTTTTTGAGATGCGTTAGCTTATCTCCGAAACCTGTGGACCAAAAAATTTGTTTTTTTCGTATGAAAAACCACAAACCAATTAAAACGTATTTCAAAAAGAAAAAAAACCGAAATTTGATTAAATTGCTTGGTTTCCGCACAATGTATTATATTTTCGGAGTAACTATAAAAACTACAAAAAAATGAATTTCACTACAATCAATTTCGTCGTTTGTAGTTATAGGAAAAGTACTTTTAGTACTTCCAAATTGCTGTGTTCTTAGTTTTTTTGAGATGCTTTAGCGATATCTCCGAAATCTGTGGTCCAAAACAAAATTTTTTTTTTCGTATGAAAAACTACAAACGAACTAAAACGTATTTCAAAAACAAAAAACCAAAATTTGCTTAAATTGCTTGGTTTCCGCACAATGTATTATAATTTCGGAGTAACTATGAAAAGTACAAAAAAATTAATTTCACTACAATCAATTTCATCGTTTCTAGTTATAGGAAAAGTACTTTTAGTGCTTCCAAATTGCTGCGTTCTTGTTTTTTTGAGATGCGTTATCTATATCTCCGAAACCTGTGTACCAAAAAAAAATTTGTTTTTACTATGAAAAACTACAAACGATTTAAAACGTATTTCAAAAAGAAAAAACCCAAATTTGCTTAAATTGCTTGGTTTCGCACAATGTATTATATTTTCGGAGTAAATATAAAAACTACAAAAAAATGAATTTCACTACAATCAATTTCATCGTTTGTAGTTATAGGAAAAGTACTTTTAGTGCTTCCAAATTGCTGCGTTCTTGTGTTTTTTTGAGATGCGTTAGCTATATCTCCGAAACCTGTGGACCAAACAAAAATTTTTTTTTCGTATGAAAAACTACAAACGATTTAAAACGTATTTCAAAAAGAAAAACCCCAAATTTGCTTAAATTGCTTGGTTTCCGCACAATGTATTATATTTTCGGAGTAACTATAAAAACTACAAAAAATGAATTTCACTACAATCAATTTCATCGTTTGTAGTTATAGGAAAAGTACTTTTAGTGATTCCAAATTGCTGCGTTCTTGGTTTTTTTGAGATGTGTTAGCGGTATCTCCGAAATCTGTGGACGAAAAAAAATTTTTTTTCGTATGGAAAACTACAAACGAACTAAAAAGTATTTCAAAAAGAAAAAACCCAAATTTGCTTAAATCGCTTGGTTTCCGTACAATGTATTATATTTTCGGAGTAACTATAAAAAGTAAAAAAAAATGAATTTCACTACAATCAATTTCATCGTTTGCAGTTATAGGATAAGTACTTTTAGTGCTTCCAAATTGCTGCGTTCTTGGTTTTTTTGAGATGCGTTAGCGATATCTCCGAAACCTGTGGACCAAAAAAAAAAAATTTTTTTTCTTCCTATGAAAAACTACAAACGATTTAAAATGTATTTCAAAAAGAAAAAACCCAAATTTGCTAAAATTGCTTGGTTTCCGCACAATGTATTATATTTTCGGAGTAACTATAAAAACTACAAAAAGAAAATGAATTTCACTACAATCAATTTCATCGCCTGTAGTTATAGGAAAATTACTTTTAGTGCTTCCAAATTGCTGCGTTCTCCGAAACCTGTGAACCAAACAATTTTTTTTTTCGTATGAAAAACTACAAACGAATTAAAACGTATTGCAAAAAGAAAACTCAAATTTGCTTAAATTGCTTGGTTTCCGCACAATGTATTATATTTTCGGAGTAACTATAAAAACTACAACAAATTAATTTCACTACAATCAATTTCATCGTTTGTAGTTATAGGAAAAGTACTTTTAGTGCTTCCAAATTGCTGCGTTCTTGGTTTTTTTGACATGCGTTAGCGATATCTCCGAAACCTGTGGACCAAAAAAAATTTTTTTTCGTATGAAAAACTACAAACGAATTAAAAAGTATTTCAAAAAGAAAAAACCCAAATTTGTTTAAATTGCTTGGTTTTCGCACAATGTATTATATTTTCGGAGTAAATATAAAAACTAAAAAAAAAATGAATTTCACTACAATCAATTTCATCGTTTGTAGTTATAGGATAAGTACTTTTAGTGCTTCCAAATTGCTGCGTTCCTAGTTTTTTTGAGATGCGTTAGCGACATCTCCGAAACCTGTGGACTAAAAAAAAATGTTTTTTTCGTATGAAAAACTACAAACGATTTAAAACGTATTTCAAAAAGAAAAAACCCAAATTTGCTGAAATTGCTTGGTTTCCGCACAATGTATTATATTTTCGGAGTAACTAAAAAAACTACAAAAAAATGAATTCCACTACAATCAGCTTCATCGTTTGTAGTTATAGGAAAAGTACTTTTAGTGCTTCCAAATTGCTGCGTTCTTAGTTTTTTTGAGATGCGTTAGCGATATCTTCGAAACCTGTGGACCAAAAAAAATTTTGTTTTCGTATGAAAAACTACAAACGATTTAAAACGTATTTCAAAAAGAAAAACCCCAAATTTGCTTAAATTGCTTGGTTTCCGCACAATGTATTATATTTTCGTTCTTGGTTTTTTTGAGATGCGTTAGCGATATCTTCGAAACCTGTGGACCAAAAAAAATTTTGTTTTCGTATGAAAAACTACAAACGATTTAAAACGTATTTCAAAAAGAAAAACCCCAAATTTGTTTAAATTGCTTGGTTTTCGCACTATGTATTATATTTTCGGAGTAAATATAAAAAGTAAAAAAAAAATGAATTTCACTACAATCAATTTCATCGTTTGTAGTTATAGGAAAAGTACTTTTAGTGCTTCCAAATTACTGTGTTCTTGTTTTTTCGAGATGCGTTAGCTATATCTCCGAAACCTGTGGACCAAAAAAAAATTTTTTTTTCGTGTGAAAAACTACAAACGATTTAAAACGTATTTCAAAAAGAAAAACCCCAAATTTGCTTAAATTGCTTGGTTTCCGCACAATGTATTATATTTTCGTTCTTGGTTTTTTTGAGATGCGTTAGCGATATCTCCGAAACCTGTGGACCAAAAAAAATTTTTTTTTCCTATGAAAAACTATAAACGATTTAAAACGTATTTCAAAAAGAAAAAACCCAAATTTGCTTAAATTGCTTGGTTTCCGCACAATTTATTATATTTTCGGAGTAACTATAAAAATAACAAAAAAAAAAATGAATTTCACTACAATCAATTTCATCGTCTGTAGTTATAGGAAAATTACTTTTAGTGCTTCCAAATTGCTGCGTTCTTGGTTTTTTTGAGATGCGTTAGCGATATCTCTGAAACCTGTGGACCAAACAATTTTTTTTTTCGTATGAAAAACTACAAACGAATTAAAACGTATTTCAAAAAGAAAAAACTCAAATTTGCTTAAATTGCTTGGTTTCCGCAAAATGTATTATATTTTCGGAGTAACTATAAAAACTACAAAAAAATTAATTTCACTAAAATCAATTTCATCGTTTGTAGTTATAGGAAAAGTACTTTTAGTGCTTCCAAATTGCTGCGTTCTTGGTTTTTTTGAGAAGCGTTAGCGATATCTCCGAAACCTGTGGACCAAAAAAATTTTTTTTTCGTATGAAAAACTACAAACGAATTAAAATGTATTTCAAAAAGAAAAAACCCAAATTTGCTTAAATTGCTTATTTCCCGCACAATGTATTATATTTTCGGAGTAACTATAAAAAGTAAAAAAAAATGAATTTCACTACAATCAATTTCATCGTTTGTAGTTATAGGATAAGTACTTTTAGTGCTTCCAAATTGCTGCGTTCTTGGTTTTTTTGAGATGCGTTAGCGACATTTCCGAAACCTGTGGACTAAAAAAAAATTTTTTTTTCGTATGAAAAACTACAAACGATTTAAAACGTATTTCAAAAAGAAAAAACCCAAATTTACTTAAATTGCTTGGTTTCCGCACAATGTATTATATTTTCGGAGTAACTAAAAAAACTACAAAAAAATGAATTTCACTACAATCAATTTCATCGTTTGTAGTTATAGGATAAGTACATTTAGAGCTTCCAAATTGCTGCGTTCTTGGTTTTTTTGAGATGCGTTAGCAATATCTCCGAAATCTGTGGACCAGAAAAAAATTTTTTTTTCGTATGAAAAACTACAAACGATTTAAAACGTATTTCAAAAAGAAAAAACCCAAATTTACTTAAATTGCTTGGTTTCCGCAAAATGTATTATATTTTCGGAGTAACTAAAAAAACTACAAAAAAATGAATTTCACTACAATCAATTTCATCGTTTCTAGTTATAGGAAAAGTACCTTTAGTGCTTCCAAATTGCTGCGTTCTTGTTTTTTTTGAGATGCGTTAGCTATATCTCCGAAACCTGTGGACCAAACAAAAAATTTTTTTTTCGTATGAAAAACTACAAACGATTTTAAACGTATTTCAAAAAGAAAAACCCCAAATTTGCTTAAATTGCTTGGTTTCCGCACAATGTATTATATTTTCGGAGTAACTATAAAAACTACAAAAAAACGAATTTCACTACAATCAATTTCATCGTTTGTAGTTATAGGAAAAGTACTTTTAGTGCTTCCAAATTGCTGCGTTCTTGGTTTTTTTGAGATGCGTTAGCGATACCTCCGAAACCTGTGGACTAAAAAAACATTTTTTTTTCGTATGAAAAACTACAAACGATTTAAAACGTATTTCAAAAAGAAAAAACCCAAATTTGCTTAAATTGCTTGGTTTCCGCAAAATGTATTATATTTTCGGAGTAACTAAAAAAACTACAAAAAAATGAATTTCACTACAATCAATTTCATCGTTTCTAGTTATAGGAAAAGTACCTTTAGTGCTTCCAAATTGCTGCGTTCTTGTTTTTTTTGAGATGCGTTAGCGATATCTCCGAAACCTGTGCACCTAAAAAAAAAATTTTTTTTTCCTATGAAAAACTACAAACGATTTAAAACGTACTTCAAAAAGAAAAAACCCAAATTTACTTAAATTGCTTGGTTTCCGCAAAATGTATTATATTTTCGGAGTAACTAAAAAAACTACAAAAAAATGAATTTCACTACAATCAATTTCATCGTTTCTAGTTATAGGATAAGTACTTTTAGTGCTTCCAAATTGCTGCGTGCTTGGTTTTTTTGAGATGCGTTAGCGATATCTCCGAAACCTGTGCACCTAAAAAAAAAATTTTTTTTTCCTATGAAAAACTACAAACGATTTAAAACGTATTTCAAAAAGAAAAAACCCAAATTTACTTAAATTGCTTGGTTTCCGCAAAATGTATTATATTTTCGGAGTAACTAAAAAAACTACAAAAAAATGAATTTCACTACAATCAATTTCATCGTTTCTAGTTATAGGAAAAGTACCTTTAGTGCTTCCAAATTGCTGCGTTCTTGTTTTTTTTGAGATGCGTTAGCTATATCTCCGAAACCTGTGGACCAAAAAAAAATTTGTTTTTACTATGAAAAACTACAAACGATTTAAAACGTATTTCAAAAAGAAAAAACCCAAATTTGCTTAAATTGCTTGGTTTCGCACAATGTATTATATTTTCGGAGTAACTATAAAAACTACAAAAAAATGAATTTCACTACAATCAATTTCATCGTTTGTAGTTATAGGAAAAGTACTTTTAGTGCTTCCAAATTGCTGCGTTCTTGTTTTTTTTGAGATGCGTTAGCTATATCTCCGAAACCTGTGGACCAAACAAAAAATTTTTTTTTCGTATGAAAAACTACAAACGATTTAAAACGTATTTCAAAAAGAAAAACCCCAAATTTGCTTAAATTGCTTGGTTTCCGCACAATGTATTATATTTTCGGAGTAACTATAAAAACTACAAAAAAACGAATTTCACTACAATCAATTTCATCGTTTGTAGTTATAGGAAAAGTACTTTTAGTGCTTCCAAATTGCTGCGTTCTTGGTTTTTTTGAGATGCGTTAGCGATACCTCCGAAACCTGTGGACTAAAAAAACATTTTCTTTTTCGTATGAAAAACTACAAACGATTTAAAACGTATTTCAAAAAGAAAAAACCCAAATTTGCTTAAATTGCTTGGTTTCCGCAAAATGTATTATATTTTCGGAGTAACTATAAAAACTAGAAAAAAATTAAATTCACTACAATCAATTTCATCGGTTGTAATTATAGGAAAAGTACTTTTAGTGCTTCCAAATTGCTGCGTTCTTGGTTTTTTTTGAGATGCGTTAACGACATCTCCGAAACCTGTGGACAAAAGAAATTTTTTTTCCTATGAAAAACTACAAACAAATTATAACGTATTGCAAAATGAAAAAACCCAAAATTGCTTAAATTGCTTGGTTTCCGCACAATGTATTATAATTTCGGAGTAACTATAAAAAGTACAAAAAAATTAATTTCACTACATTCAATTTCATCGTTTCTAGTTATAGGAAAAGTACTTTTAGTGCTTCCAAATTGCTACGTTCTTTTTTTTTTTGAGATGCGTTAGCTATATCTCCGAAACCTGTGGACCAAAAAAAAATTTGTTTTTACTATGAAAAACTACAATCGATTTAAAACGTATGTCAAAAAGAAAAAACCCAAATTTGCTTAAATTGCTTGGTTTCGCACAATGTATTACATTTTCGGAGTAACTATAAAAACTACAAAAAAATGAATTTCACTACAATCAATTTCATCGTTTGTAGTTATAGGAAAAGTACTTTTGGTGCTTCCAAATTTCTGCGTTCTTGTTTTTTTTTGAGATGCGTTAGCTATATCTCCGAAACCTGTGGACCAAACAAATTTTTTTTTTTCGTATGAAAAACTACAAACGATTTAAAACGTATTTCAAAAAGGAAAACCCCAAATTTGCTTAAATTGCTTGGTTTCCGCACAATGTATTATATTTACGGAGTAACTATAAAAACTACAAAAAAATGAATTTCACTACAATCAATTTCATCGTTTGTAGTTATAGGAAAAGTACTTTTAGTGCTTCCAAATTGCTGCGTTCTTGGTTTTTTTGAGATGCGTTAGCGATATCTCCGAAATCTGTGGACCAAAAAAAATTTTTTTTTCGTATGAAAAACTACAAACGAATTAAAAAGTATTTCAAAAAGAAAAAACCCAAATTTGCTTAAATTGCTTGGTTTCCGTACATTGTATTATATTTTCGGAGTAACTATAAAAAGTACAAAAAAATGAATTTCAATACAATCAATTTCATCGTTTGTAGTTATAGGATAAGTACTTTTAGTGCTTCCAAATTGCTGCGTTCTTGGTTTTTTTGAGATGCGTTAGCGATATCTCCGAAATCTGTGGACCAAAAAAATTTTTTTTTTCGTATGAAAAACTACAAACGAATTAAAAAGTATTTCAAAAAGAAAAACCCAAATTTGCTTAAATTGCTTGGTTTCCGTACATTGTATTATATTTTCGGAGTAACTATAAAAAGTACAAAAAAATGAATTTCAATACAATCAATTTCATCGTTTGTAGTTATAGGATAAGTACTTTTAGTGCTTCCAAATTGCTGCGTTCTTGGTTTTTTTGAGATGCGTTAGCGATATCTCCGAAACCTGTGGACCAAAAAAAAAATTTTTTTTCCTATGAAAAACTATAAACGATTTAAAATGTATTTCAAAAAGAAAAAACCCAAATTTGCTAAAATTGCTTAGTTTCCGCACAATGTATTATATTTTCGGAGTAACTATAAAAACTACAAAAAGAAAATGAATTTCACTACAATCAATTTCATCGTCTGTAGTTATAGGAAAATTACTTTTAGTGCTTCCAAATTGCTGAGTTCTCCGAAACCTGTGGACCAAAAAAAAATTTGTTTTTACTATGAAAAACTACAAACGATTTAAAACGTATTTCAAAAAGAAAAAACCCAAATTTGCTTAAATTGCTTGGTTTCGCACAATGTATTATATTTTCGGAGTAACTATAAAAACTACAAAAAAATGAATTTCACTACAATCAATTTCATCGTTTGTAGTTATAGGAAAAGTACTTTTAGTGCTTCCAAATTGCTGCGTTCTTGTTTTTTTTGAGATGCGTTAGCTATATCTCCGAAACCTGTGGACCAAACAAATTTTTTTTTTTCGTATGAAAAACTACAAACGATTTAAAACGTATTTCAAAAAAAAAAACCCCAAATTTGCTTAAATTGCTTGGTTTCCGCACAATGTATTATATTTTCGGAGTAACTATAAAAACTACAAAAAAATGAATTTCACTACAATCAATTTCATCGTTATTAGTTATAGGAAAAGTACTTTTAGTGCTTCCAAATTGATGCGTTCTTGGTTTTTTTGAGATGCGTTAGCGATACCTCCGAAACCTGTGGACTAAAAAAAATTTTTTTTCGTATGAAAAACTACAAACGATTTAAAACGTATTTCAAAAAGAAAAAGCCCAAATTTGCTTAAATTGTTTGGTTTCCGCAAAATGTATTATATTTTCGGAGTAACTATAAAAACTACAAAAAAATGAAATTCACTACAATCAATTTCTTCGTTGTAGTTATAGGAAAAGTACTTTTGGTGCTTCCAAATTGCTGCGTTCTTGGTTTTTTTGAGATGCGTTAACGACATCTCCGAAACCGGTGGACAAAAAAAAAATTTTTTTTCCTATGAAAAACTACAAACGAATTATAACGTATTGCAAAATGAAAAAACCCAAAATTGCTTAAATTTCTTGGTTTCCGCAAAATGTATTATAATTTCGGAGTAACTATAAAAAGTACAAAAAAAATAATTTCACTACAATCAATTTCATCGTTTCTAGTTATAGGAAAAGTACTTTTAGTGCTTCTAAATTGCTGCGTTCTTGTTTTTTTTTGAGATGCGTTAGCTATATCTCCGAAACCTGTGGACCAAAAAAAAATTCGTTTTTACAATGAAAAACTTCAAACGATTTAAAACGTATTTCAAAAAGAAAAACCCCAAATTTGTTTAAATTGCTTGGTTTCGCACATTGTATTATATTTTCGGAGTAACTATAATAACTACAAAAAATTAATTTCACTACAATCAATTTCATCGTTTGTAGTATAGGAAAAGTACTTTTAGTGCTTCCAAATTGCTGCGTTCTTGTTTTTTTTTAGATGCGTTAGCGATATCTCCGAAATCTGTGGACCAAAAAAAATTTTTTTTCGTATAAAAAACCACAAACGAATTAAAAAGTATTTCAAAAAGAAAAAACCCAAATTTGCTTAAATTGCTTGGTTTCCGTACAATGTATTATATTTTCGGAGTAACTATAAAAACTACAAAAAGAAAATGAATTTCACTACAATCAATTTCATCGTCTGTAGTTATAGGAAAATTACTTTAGTGCTTCCAAATTGCTGCGTTCTCTGAAACCTGTGGACCAAACAATTTTTTTTCGTATGAAAAACTACAAACGAATTAAAAAGTATTTCAAAAAGAAAAAACCCAAATGTGTTTACATTGCTTGGTTTCCGCACAATGTATTATATTTTCGGAGTAACTATAAAACTAAAAAAAATTAATTTCACTACAATCAATTCCATCGTTTGTAGTTATAGGATAAGTACTTTTAGTGCTTCCAAATTGCTGCGTTCCTGGTTTTTTTGAGATGCGTTAGCGACATCTCCGAAACCTGTGGACTAAAAAAAAATTTTTTTTCGTATGAAAAACTACAAACGATTTAAAACGTATTTCAAAAAGAAGAACCCAAATTTGCTTAAATTGCTTGGTTTCCGCACAATGTATTATATTTTCGGAGTAACTAAAAAAACTACAAAAAAATGAATTTCACCACAATCAGTTTCATCGTTTGTAGTTATAGGAAAAGTACTTTTAGTGCTTCCAAATTGCTGCGTTCTTGGTTTTTTTGAGATGCGTTAGCGATATCTCCGAAACCTGTGGACCAAAAAAAAATTTTTTTTTCGTATGAAAAACTACAAACGATTTAAAACGTATTTCAAAAAGAAAAAACCCAAATTTGCTTAAATTGCTTGGTTTCAGCACAATGTATTATATTTTCGGAGTAACTATAAAAACTACAAAAAAATGAATTTCACTACAATCAATTTCATCGTTTGTAGTTATAGGAAAAGTACTTTTAGTGCTTCCAAATTGCTGCGTTCTTGGTTTTTTTGAGATGCGTTAACGATATCTGCGAAACCTGTGGACCAAAAAAAAATTGTTTTCCTATGAAAAACTACAAACGAATTAAAACGTATTTCAAAAAGAAAAAACCCAAATTTACTTAAATTGCTTTATTTCCGCACAATGTATTATATTTTCGGAGTAACTATAAAAATTACAAAAAAAATTTATTTCTTTACAATCAATTTCATCGTTTGTAGTTATAGGAAAAGTACTTTTAGTGTTTCCAAATTGCTGCGTTCTTGGTTTTTTTGAGATGCATTAACGATATCTCCGAAACCTGTGGACCAAAAAAATTGTTTTT
The DNA here is from genome assembly GCF_040869045.1 of Eurosta solidaginis. Taxonomy (NCBI): domain Eukaryota; kingdom Metazoa; phylum Arthropoda; class Insecta; order Diptera; family Tephritidae; genus Eurosta; species Eurosta solidaginis. The sequence continues at coordinate 223,462,026 of NC_090319.1, forward strand.
TCCTATGAAAAACTACAAACGATTTAAAACGTATTTCAAAAAGAAAAAACCCAAATTTGCTTAAATGGCTTGGTTTCCGCACAATGTATTATATTTTCGGAGTAACTATAAAAAGTACAAAAAAATGAATTTCACTACAATCAATTTCATCGTTTGTAGTTATAGGAAAAGTACTTTTATTGCTTCCAAATTGCTGCGTTCTTGGTTTTTTTGAGATGCGTTAACGATATCTCCGAAACCTGTGGACCAAAAAAAATTGTTTTTTCCTATGAAAAACTACAAACGATTTAAAACGTATTTCAAAGAGAAAAAACCCAAATTTGCTTAAATTGCTTGGTTTCCGCAAAATGTATTATATTTTCGGAGTAACTAAAAAAACTACAAAAAAATGAATTTCACTACAATCAATTTCATCGTTTCTAGTTATAGGAAAAGTACCTTTAGTGCTTCCAAATTGCTGCGTTCTTGTTTTTTTTGAGATGCGTTAGCTATATCTCCGAAACCTGTGGACCAAAAAAAAATTTGTTTTTACTATGAAAAACTACAAACGATTTAAAACGTATTTCAAAAAGAAAAAACCCAAATTTGCTTAAATTGCTTGGTTTCGCACAATGTATTATATTTTCGGAGTAACTATAAAAACTACAAAAAAATGAATTTCACTACAATCAATTTCATCGTTTGTAGTTATAGGAAAAGTACTTTTAGTGCTTCCAAATTGCTGCGTTCTTGTTTTTTTTGAGATGCGTTAGCTATATCTCCGAAACCTGTGGACCAAACAAAAATTTTTTTTTTCGTATGAAAAACTACAAACGATTTAAAACGTATTTCAAAAAGAAAAACCCCAAATTTGCTTAAATTGCTTGGTTTCCGCACAATGTATTATATTTTCGGAGTAACTATAAAAACTACAAAAAAACGAATTTCAATACAATCAATTTCATCGTTTGTAGTTATAGGAAAAGTACTTTTAGTGCTTCCAAATTGCTGCGTTCTTGGTTTTTTTGAGATGCGTTAGCGATACCTCCGAAACCTGTGGACTAAAAAAACATTTTCTTTTTCGTATGAAAAACTACAAACGATTTAAAACGTATTTCGAAAAGAAAAAACCCAAATTTGCTTAAATTGCTTGGTTTCCGCAAAATGTATTATATTTTCGGAGTAACTATAAAAACTAGAAAAAAATTAAATTCACTACAATCAATTTCATCGTTTGTAATTATAGGAAAAGTACTTTTAGTGCTTCCAAATTGCTGCGTTCTTGGTTTTTTTTGAGATGCGTTAACGACATCTCCGAAACCTGTGGACAAAAGAAATTTTTTTTCCTATGAAAAACTACAAACAAATTATAACGTATTGCAAAATGAAAAAACCCAAAATTGCTTAAATTGCTTGGTTTCCGCACAATGTATTATAATTTCGGAGTAACTATAAAAAGTACAAAAAAATTTATTTCACTACATTCAATTTCATCGTTTCTAGTTATAGGAAAAGTACTTTTAGTGCTTCCAAATTGCTACGTTCTTGTTTTTTTTGAGATGCGTTAGCTATATCTCCGAAACCTGTGGACCAAAAAAAATTTGTTTTTACTATGAAAAACTACAATCGATTTAAAACGTATGTCAAAAAGAAAAAACCCAAATTTGCTTAAATTGCTTGGTTTCGCACAATGTATTATATTTTCGGAGTAACTATAAAAACTACAAAAAAATGAATTTCACTACAATCAATTTCATCGTTTGTAGTTATAGGAAAAGTACTTTTGGTGCTTCCAAATTTCTGCGTTCTTGTTTTTTTTTGAGATGCGTTAGCTATATCTCCGAAACCTGTGGACCAAACAAATTTTTTTTTTTCGTATGAAAAACTACAAACGATTTAAAACGTATTTCAAAAAGGAAAACCCCAAATTTGCTTAAATTGCTTGGTTTCCGCACAATGTATTATATTTTCGGAGTAACTATAAAAACTACAAAAAAATGAATTTCACTACAATCAATTTCATCATTTGTAGTTATAGGAAAAGTACTTTTAGTGCTTCCAAATTGCTGCGTTCTTGGTTTTTTTGAGATGCGTTAGCGATATCTCCGAAATCTGTGGACCAAAAAAAATTTTTTTTTCGTATGAAAAACTACAAACGAATTAAAAAGTATTTCAAAAAGAAAAAACCCAAATTTGCTTAAATTGCTTGGTTTCCGTACATTGTATTATATTTTCGGAGTAACTATAAAAAGTACAAAAAAATGAATTTCAATACAATCAATTTCATCGTTTGTAGTTATAGGATAAGTACTTTTAGTGCTTCCAAATTGCTGCGTTCTTGGTTTTTTTGAGATGCGTTAGCGATATCTCCGAAATCTGTGGACCAAAAAAATTTTTTTTTTCGTATGGAAAACTACAAACGAATTAAAAAGTATTTCAAAAAGAAAAACCCAAATTTGCTTAAATTGCTTGGTTTCCGTACATTGTATTATATTTTCGGAGTAACTATAAAAAGTACAAAAAAATGAATTTCAATACAATCAATTTCATCGTTTGTAGTTATAGGATAAGTACTTTTAGTGCTTCCAAATTGCTGCGTTCTTGGTTTTTTTGAGATGCGTTAGCGATATCTCCGAAACCTGTGGACCAAAAAAAAAAATTTTTTTTCCTATGAAAAACTATAAACGATTTAAAATGTATTTCAAAAAGAAAAAACCCAAATTTACTAAAATTGCTTGGTTTCCGCACAATGTATTATATTTTCGGAGTAACTATAAAAACTACAAAAAGAAAATGAATTTCACTACAATCAATTTCATCATCTGTAGTTATAGGAAAATTACTTTTAGTGCTTCCAAATTGCTGAGTTCTCCGAAACCTGTGGACCAAAAAAAAATTTGTTTTTACTATGAAAAACTACAAACGATTTAAAACGTATTTCAAAAAGAAAAAACCCAAATTTGCTTAAATTGCTTGGTTTCGCACAATGTATTATATTTTCGGAGTAACTATAAAAACTACAAAAAAATGAATTTCACTACAATCAATTTCATCGTTTGTAGTTATAGGAAAAGTACTTTTAGTTCTTCCAAATTGCTGCGTTCTTGTTTTTTTGAGATGCGTTAGCTATATCTCCGAAACCTGTGGACCAAAAAAAAAATTCGTTTTTACAATGAAAAACTTCAAACGATTTAAAACGTATTTCAAAAAGAAAAACCCCAAATTTGTTTAAATTGCTTGGTTTCGCACAATGTATTATATTTTCGGAGTAACTATAATAACTACAAAAAAATTAATTTCACTACAATCAATTTCATCGTTTGTAGTATAGGAAAAGTACTTTTAGTGCTTCCAAATTGCTGCGTTCTTGTTTTTTTTTAGATGCGTTAGCGATATCTCCGAAATCTGTGGACCAAAAAAAAATTTTTTTTCGTATAAAAAACCACAAACGAATTAAAAAGTATTTCAAAAAGAAAAAACCCAAATTTGCTTAAATTGCTTGGTTTCCGTACAATGTATTATATTTTCGGAGTAACTATAAAAACTACAAAAAGAAAATGAATTTCACTACAATCAATTTCATCGTCTGTAGTTATAGGAAAATTACTTTTAGTGCTTCCAAATTGCTGCGTTCTCTGAAACCTGTGGACCAAACAATTTTTTTTTCGTATGAAAAACTACAAACGAATTAAAAAGTATTTCAAAAAGAAAAAACCCAAATGTGTTTACATTGCTTGGTTTCCGCACAATGTATTATATTTTCGGAGTAACTATAAAAACTAAAAAAAAATTAATTTCACTACAATCAATTCCATCGTTTGTAGTTATAGGATAAGTACTTTTAGTGCTTCCAAATTGCTGCGTTCCTGGTTTTTTTGAGATGCGTTAGCGACATCTCCGAAACCTGTGGACTAAAAAAAAATTTTTTTTCGTATGAAAAACTACAAACGATTTAAAACGTATTTCAAAAAGAAGAACCCAAATTTGGTTAAATTGCTTGGTTTCCGCACAATGTATTATATTTTCGGAATAACTAAAAAAACTACAAAAAAATGAATTTCACCACAATCAGTTTCATCGTTTGTAGTTATAGGAAAAGTACTTTTAGTGCTTCCAAATTGCTGCGTTCTTGGTTTTTTTGAGATGCGTTAGCGATATCTCCGAAACCTGTGGACCAAAAAAAAATTTTTTTTTCGTATGAAAAACTACAAACGATTTAAAACGTATTTCAAAAAGAAAAAACCCAAATTTGCTTAAATTGCTTGGTTTCAGCACAATGTATTATATTTTCGGAGTAACTATAAAAACTACAAAAAAATGAATTTCACTACAATCAATTTCATCGTTTGTAGTTATAGGAAAAGTACTTTTAGTGCTTCCAAATTGCTGCGTTCTTTGTTTTTTTGAGATGCGTTAACGATATCTGCGAAACCTGTGGACCAAAAAAAAAATTGTTTTCCTATGAAAAACTACAAACGAATTAAAACGTATTTCAAAAAGAAAAAACCCAAATTTACTTAAATTGCTTTATTTCCGCACAATGTATTATATTTTCGGAGTAACTATAAAAATTACAAAAAAAATTTATTTCTTTACAATCAATTTCATCGTTTGTAGTTATAGGAAAATTACTTTTAGTATTTCCAAATTGCTGCGTTCTTGGTTTTTTTGAGATGCATTAACGATATCTCCGAAACCTGTGGACTAAAAAAAATTGTTTTTTCCTATGAAAAACTACAAACGATTTAAAACGTATTTCAAAAAGAAAAAACCCAAATTTGCTTAAATGGCTTGGTTTCCGCACAATGTATTATATTTTCGGAGTAAATATAAAAAGTACAAAAAAATGAATTTCACTACAATCAATTTCATCGTTTGTAGTTATAGGAAAAGTACTTTTAGTGCTTCCAAATTGCTGCGTTCTTGGTTTTTTTGAGATGCGTTAACGATATCTCCGAAACCTGTGGACCAAAAAAAATTGTTTTTTCCTATGAAAAACTACAAACGATTTAAAACGTATTTCAAAAAGAAAAAACCCAAATTTGCTTAAATTGCTCGGTTTCCGCACAATATATTATATTTTCGGAGTAACTATAAAAACTACAAAAAAATGAATTTCACTACAATCAATTTCATCGTTTGTAGTTATAGGAAAACTACTTTTAGTGCTTCCAAATTGCTGCGTTCTTGGTTTTTTTGAGATGCGTTAGCGTTATCTCCGAAACCTGTGGACCAAAAAAATTTTTTTTTCGTATGAAAAACCACAAACCAATTAAAACGTATTTCAAAAAGAAAAAACCCAAATTTGATTAAATTGCTTGGTTTCCGCACAATGTATTATATTTTCGGAGTAATTATAAAAACTACAAAAAAATGAATTTCACTACAATCAATTTCATCGTTTGTAGTTATAGGAAAAGTACTTTTAGTACTTCCAAATTGCTGCGTTCTTGGTTTTTTTGAGATGCGTTAGCGATATCTCCGAAATCTGTGGTCCAAAACAAAATTTTTTTTTTCGTATGAAAAACTACAAACGAGCTAAAACGTATTTCAAAAAGAAAAAACCCAAACTTGCTTAAATTGCTTGGTTTCCGCACAATGTATTATAATTTCGGAATAACTATGAAAAGTACAAAAAAATTAATTTCACTACAATCAATTCCATCGTTTCTAGTTATAGGAAAAGTCTTTTAGTGCTTCCAAATTGCTGCGTTCTTGTTTTTTTTGAGATGCGTTTTCTATATCTCCGAAACCTGTGGACCAAAAAAAAATTTGTTTTTACTATGAAAAACTACAAACGATTTAAAACGTATTTCAAAAAGAAAAAACCCAAATTTGCTTAAATTGCTTGGTTTCGCACAATGTATTATATTTTCGGAGTAACTATAAAAACTACAAAAAAATGAATTTCACCACAATCAATTTCATCGTTTGTAGTTATAGGAAAAGTACTTTTAGTGCTTCCAAATTGCTGCGTTCTTGTTTTTTTTTTAGATGCGTTAGCTATATCTCCGAAACCTGTGGACCAAACAAAATTTTTTTTTTCGTATGAAAAACTACAAACGATTTAAAACGTATTTCAAAAAGAAAAACCCCAAATTTGCTTAAATTGCTTGGTTTCCGCACAATGTATTATATTTTCGGAGTAACTATAAAAACTACAAAAAATGAATTTCACTACAATCAATTTCATCGTTTGTAGTTATAGGAAAAGTACTTTTAGTGTTTCGAAATTGCTGCGTTCTTGGTTTTTTTGAGATGCATTAACGATATCTCCGAAACCTGTGGACCAAAAAAAATTTTTTTTTCATATGAAAAACTACAAATGATTTAAAACGTATTTCAAAAAGAAAAAACCCAAATTTGCTTAAATGGCTTGGTTTCCGCACAATGTATTATATTTTCGGAGTAACTATAAAAAGTACAAAAAAATGAATTTCACTACAATCAATTTCATCGTTTGTAGTTATAGGAAAAGTACTTTTAGTGCTTCCAAATTGCTGCGTTCTTGGTTTTTTTGAGATGCGTTAACGATATCTCCGAAACCTGTGGACCAAAAAAAATTGTTTTTTCCTATGAAAAACTACAAACGATTTAAAACGTATTTCAAAAAGAAAAAACCCAAATTTGCTTAAATTGCTCGGTTTCCGCACAATATATTATATTTTCGGAGTAACTATAAAAACTACAAAAAAATGAATTTCACTACAATCAATTTCATCGTTTGTAGTTATAGGAAAACTACTTTTAGTGCTTCCAAATTGCTGCGTTCTTGGTTTTTTTGAGATGCGTTAGCGTTATCTCCGAAACCTGTGGACCAAAAAAAATTTTTTCGTATGAAAAACCACAAACCAATTAAAACGTATTTCAAAAAGAAAAAAACCCAAATTTGATTAAATTGCTTGGTTTCCGCACAATGTATTATATTTTCGGAGTAATTATAAAAACTACAAAAAAATTAATTTCACTACAATCAATTTCATCGTTTGTAGTTATAGGAAAAGTACTTTTAGTACTTCCAAATTGCTGCGTTCTTGGTTTTTTTGAGATGCGTTAGCGATATCTCCGAAATCTGTGGTCCAAAACAAATTTTTTTTTTTCGTATGAAAAACTACAAACGAGCTAAAACGTATTTCAAAAAGAAAAAACCCAAACTTGCTTAAATTGTTTGGTTTCCGCACAATGTATTATAATTTCGGAGTAACTATGAAAAGTACAAAAAAATTAATTTCACTACAATCAATTCCATCGTTTCTAGTTATAGGAAAGTACTTTTAGTGCTTCCAAATTGCTGCGTTCTTGTTTTTTTTGAGATGCGTTTTCTATATCTCCGAAACCTGTGGACCAAAAAAAAATTTGTTTTTACTATGAAAAACTACAAACGATTTAAAACGTATTTAAAAAAGAAAAAACCCAAATTTGCTTAAATTGCTTGGTTTCGCACAATGTATTATATTTTCGGAGTAACTATAAAAACTACAAAAAAATGAATTTCACCACAATCAATTTCATCGTTTGTAGTTATAGGAAAAGTACTTTTAGTGCTTCCAAATTGCTGCGTTCTTGTTTTTTTTTTAGATGCGTTAGCTATATCTCCGAAACCTGTGGACCAAACAAAATTTTTTTTTTCGTATGAAAAACTACAAACGATTTAAAACGTATTTCAAAAAGAAAAACCCCAAATTTGCTTAAATTGCTTGGTTTCCGCACAATGTATTATATTTTCGGAGTAACTATAAAAACTACAAAAAATGAATTTCACTACAATCAATTTCATCGTTTGTAGTTATAGGAAAAGTACTTTTAGTGTTTCCAAATTGCTGCGTTCTTGGTTTTTTTGAGATGCATTAACGATATCTCCGAAACCTGTGGACCAAAAAAAAATTTTTTTTTCATATGAAAAACTACAAATGATTTAAAACGTATTTCAAAAAGAAAAAACCCAAATTTGCTTAAATGGCTTGGTTTCCGCACAATGTATTATATTTTCGGAGTAACTATAAAAAGTACAAAAAAATGAATTTCACTACAATCAATTTCATCGTTTGTAGTTATAGGAAAAGTACTTTTAGTGCTTCCAAATTGCTGCGTTCTTGGTTTTTTTGAGATGCGTTAACGATATCTCCGAAACCTGTGGACCAAAAAAAAATTGTTTTTTCCTATGAAAAACTACAAACGATTTAAAACGTATTTCAAAAAGAAAAAACCCAAATTTGCTTAAATTGCTCGGTTTACAAAAAAATGAATTTCACCACAATCAATTTCATCGTTTGTAGTTATAGGAAAAGTACTTTTAGTGCTTCCAAATTGCTGCGTTCTTGTTTTTTTGAGATGCGTTAGCTATATCTCCGAAACCTGTGGACCAAAAAAAAAATTCGTTTTTACAATGAAAAACTTCAAACGATTTAAAAGGTATTTCAAAAAGAAAAACCCCAAATTTGTTTAAATTGCTTGGTTTCGCACAATGTATTATATTTTCGGAGTAACTATAATAACTACAAAAAAATTAATTTCACTACAATCAATTTCATCGTTTGTAGTATAGGAAAAGTACTTTTAGTGCTTCCAAATTGCTGCGTTCTTGTTTTTTTTTAGATGCGTTAGCGATATCTCCGAAATCTGTGGACCAAAAAAAAATTTTTTTTCGTATAAAAAACCACAAACGAATTAAAAAGTATTTCAAAAAGAAAAAACCCAAATTTGCTTAAATTGCTTGTTTTCCGTACAATGTATTATATTTTCGGAGTAACTATAAAAACTACAAAAAGAAAATGAATTTCACTACAATCAATTTCATCGTCTGTAGTTATAGGAAAATTACATTTAGTGCTTCCAAATTGCTGCGTTCTCTGAAACCTGTGGACCAAACAATTTTTTTTTCGTATGAAAAACTACAAACGAATTAAAAAGTATTTCAAAAAGAAAAAACCCAAATGTGTTTACATTGCTTGGTTTCCGCACAATGTATTATATTTTCGGAGTAACTATAAAAACTAAAAAAAAATTAATTTCACTACAATCAATTCCATCGTTTGTAGTTATAGGATAAGTACTTTTAGTGCTTCCAAATTGCTGCGTTCCTGGTTTTTTTGAGATGCGTTAGCGACATCTCCGAAACCTGTGGACTAAAAAAAATTTTTTTTTCGTATGAAAAACTACAAACGATTTAAAACGTATTTCAAAAAGAAGAACCCAAATTTGGTTAAATTGCTTGGTTTCCGCACAATGTATTATATTTTCGGAATAACTAAAAAAACTACAAAAAAATGAATTTCACCACAATCAGTTTCATCGTTTGTAGTTATAGGAAAAGTACTTTTAGTGCTTCCAAATTGCTGCGTTCTTGGTTTTTTTGAGATGCGTTAGCGATATCTCCGAAACCTGTGGACCAAAAAAAAATTTTTTTTTCGTATGAAAAACTACAAACGATTTAAAACGTATTTCAAAAAGAAAAAACCCAAATTTGCTTAAATTGCTTGGTTTCAGCACAATGTATTATATTTTCGGAGTAACTATAAAAACTACAAAAAAATGAATTTCACTACAATCAATTTCATCGTTTGTAGTTATAGGAAAAGTACTTTTAGTGCTTCCAAATTGCTGCGTTCTTTGTTTTTTTGAGATGCGTTAACGATATCTGCGAAACCTGTGGACCAAAAAAAAAATTGTTTTCCTATGAAAAACTACAAACGAATTAAAACGTATTTCAAAAAGAAAAAACCCAAATTTACTTAAATTGCTTTATTTCCGCACAATGTATTATATTTTCGGAGTAACTATAAAAATTACAAAAAAAATTTATTTCTTTACAATCAATTTCATCGTTTGTAGTTATAGGAAAAGTACTTTTAGTATTTCCAAATTGCTGCGTTCTTGGTTTTTTTGAGATGCATTAACGATATCTCCGAAACCTGTGGACCAAAAAAAATTGTTTTTTCCTATGAAAAACTACAAACGATTTAAAACGTATTTCAAAAAGAAAAAACCCAAATTTGCTTAAATGGCTTGGTTTCCGCACAATGTATTATATTTTCGGAGTAAATATAAAAAGTACAAAAAAATGAATTTCACTACAATCAATTTCATCGTTTGTAGTTATAGGAAAAGTACTTTTAGTGCTTCCAAATTGCTGCGTTCTTGGTTTTTTTGAGATGCGTTAACGATATCTCCGAAACCTGTGGACCAAAAAAAATTGTTTTTTCCTATGAAAAACTACAAACGATTTAAAACGTATTTCAAAAAGAAAAAACCCAAATTTGCTTAAATTGCTCGGTTTCCGCACAATATATTATATTTTCGGAGTAACTATAAAAACTACAAAAAAATGAATTTCACTACAATCAATTTCATCGTTTGTAGTTATAGGAAAACTACTTTTAGTGCTTCCAAATTGCTGCGTTCTTGGTTTTTTTGAGATGCGTTAGCGTTATCTCCGAAACCTGTGGACCAAAAAAATTTTTTTTTCGTATGAAAAACCACAAACCAATTAAAACGTATTTCAAAAAGAAAAAAACCCAAATTTGATTAAATTGCTTGGTTTCCGCACAATGTATTATATTTTCGGAGTAATTATAAAAACTACAAAAAAATGAATTTCACTACAATCAATTTCATCGTTTGTAGTTATAGGAAAAGTACTTTTAGTACTTCCAAATTGCTGCGTTCTTGGTTTTTTTGAGATGCGTTAGCGATATCTCCGAAATCTGTGGTCCAAAACAAAATTTTTTTTTTCGTATGAAAAACTACAAACGAGCTAAAACGTATTTCAAAAAGAAAAAACCCAAACTTGCTTAAATTGCTTGGTTTCCGCACAATGTATTATAATTTCGGAATAACTATGAAAAGTACAAAAAAATTAATTTCACTACAATCAATTCCATCGTTTCTAGTTATAGGAAAAGTCTTTTAGTGCTTCCAAATTGCTGCGTTCTTGTTTTTTTTGAGATGCGTTTTCTATATCTCCGAAACCTGTGGACCAAAAAAAAATTTGTTTTTACTATGAAAAACTACAAACGATTTAAAACGTATTTCAAAAAGAAAAAACCCAAATTTGCTTAAATTGCTTGGTTTCGCACAATGTATTATATTTTCGGAGTAACTATAAAAACTACAAAAAAATGAATTTCACCACAATCAATTTCATCGTTTGTAGTTATAGGAAAAGTACTTTTAGTGCTTCCAAATTGCTGCGTTCTTGTTTTTTTTTTAGATGCGTTAGCTATATCTCCGAAACCTGTGGACCAAACAAAATTTTTTTTTTCGTATGAAAAACTACAAACGATTTAAAACGTATTTCAAAAAGAAAAACCCCAAATTTGCTTAAATTGCTTGGTTTCCGCACAATGTATTATATTTTCGGAGTAACTATAAAAACTACAAAAAATGAATTTCACTACAATCAATTTCATCGTTTGTAGTTATAGGAAAAGTACTTTTAGTGTTTCGAAATTGCTGCGTTCTTGGTTTTTTTGAGATGCATTAACGATATCTCCGAAACCTGTGACCAAAAAAAATTTTTTTTTCATATGAAAAACTACAAATGATTTAAAACGTATTTCAAAAAGAAAAAACCCAAATTTGCTTAAATGGCTTGGTTTCCGCACAATGTATTATATTTTCGGAGTAACTATAAAAAGTACAAAAAAATGAATTTCACTACAATCAATTTCATCGTTTGTAGTTATAGGAAAAGTACTTTTAGTGCTTCCAAATTGCTGCGTTCTTGGTTTTTTTGAGATGCGTTAACGATATCTCCGAAACCTGTGGACCAAAAAAAATTGTTTTTTCCTATGAAAAACTACAAACGATTTAAAACGTATTTCAAAAAGAAAAAACCCAAATTTGCCTAAATTGCTCGGTTTCCGCACAATATATTATATTTTCGGAGTAACTATAAAAACTACAAAAAAATGAATTTCACTACAATCAATTTCATCGTTTGTAGTTATAGGAAAACTACTTTTAGTGCTTCCAAATTGCTGCGTTCTTGGTTTTTTTGAGATGCGTTAGCGTTATCTCCGAAACCTGTGGACCAAAAAAAATTTTTTCGTATGAAAAACCACAAACCAATTAAAACGTATTTCAAAAAGAAAAAAACCCAAATTTGATTAAATTGCTTGGTTTCCGCACAATGTATTATATTTTCGGAGTAATTATAAAAACTACAAAAAAATTAATTTCACTACAATCAATTTCATCGTTTGTAGTTATAGGAAAAGTACTTTTAGTACTTCCAAATTGCTGCGTTCTTGGTTTTTTTGAGATGCGTTAGCGATATCTCCGAAATCTGTGGTCCAAAACAAATTTTTTTTTTTCGTATGAAAAACTACAAACGAGCTAAAACGTATTTCAAAAAGAAAAAACCCAAACTTGCTTAAATTGTTTGGTTTCCGCACAATGTATTATAATTTCGGAGTAACTATGAAAAGTACAAAAAAATTAATTTCACTACAATCAATTCCATCGTTTCTAGTTATAGGAAAGTACTTTTAGTGCTTCCAAATTGCTGCGTTCTTGTTTTTTTTGAGATGCGTTTTCTATATCTCCGAAACCTGTGGACCAAAAAAAAATTTGTTTTTACTATGAAAAACTACAAACGATTTAAAACGTATTTAAAAAAGAAAAAACCCAAATTTGCTTAAATTGCTTGGTTTCGCACAATGTATTATATTTTCGGAGTAACTATAAAAACTACAAAAAAATGAATTTCACCACAATCAATTTCATCGTTTGTAGTTATAGGAAAAGTACTTTTAGTGCTTCCAAATTGCTGCGTTCTTGTTTTTTTTTTAGATGCGTTAGCTATATCTCCGAAACCTGTGGACCAAACAAAATTTTTTTTTTCGTATGAAAAACTACAAACGATTTAAAACGTATTTCAAAAAGAAAAACCCCAAATTTGCTTAAATTGCTTGGTTTCCGCACAATGTATTATATTTTCGGAGTAACTATAAAAACTACAAAAAATGAATTTCACTACAATCAATTTCATCGTTTGTAGTTATAGGAAAAGTACTTTTAGTGTTTCCAAATTGCTGCGTTCTTGGTTTTTTTGAGATGCATTAACGATATCTCCGAAACCTGTGGACCAAAAAAAAATTTTTTTTTCATATGAAAAACTACAAATGATTTAAAACGTATTTCAAAAAGAAAAAACCCAAATTTGCTTAAATGGCTTGGTTTCCGCACAATGTATTATATTTTCGGAGTAACTATAAAAAGTAAAAAAAAATGAATTTCACTACAATCAATTTCATCGTTTGTAGTTATAGGAAAAGTACTTTTAGTGCTTCCAAATTGCTGCGTTCTTGGTTTTTTTGAGATGCGTTAACGATATCTCCGAAACCTGTGGACCAAAAAAAAATTGTTTTTTCCTATGAAAAACTACAAACGATTTAAAACGTATTTCAAAAAGAAAAAACCCAAATTTGCTTAAATTGCTCGGTTTACAAAAAAATGAATTTCACCACAATCAATTTCATCGTTTGTAGTTATAGGAAAAGTACTTTTAGTGCTTCCAAATTGCTGCGTTCTTGTTTTTTTTTTTAGATGCGTTAGCTATATCTCCGAAACCTGTGGACCAAACAAAATTTTTTTTTTCGTATGAAAAACTACAAACGATCTAAAACGTATTTCAAAAAGAAAAACCCCAAATTTGCTTAAATTGCTTGGTTTCCGCACAATGTATTATATTTTCGGAGTAACTATAAAAACTACAAAAAATGAATTTCACTACAATCAATTTCATCGTTTGTAGTTATAGGAAAAGTACTTTTAGTGCTTCCAAATTGCTGCGTTCTTGGTTTTTTTGAGATGCGTTAGCGATATCTCCGAAATCTGTGGTGTTTTTTTGAGATGCGTTAGCTATATCTCCGAAACCTGTGGACCAAACAAAATTTTTTTTTTCGTATGAAAAACTACAAACGATTTAAAACGTATTTCAAAAAGAAAAACCCCAAATTTGCTTAAATTGCTTGGTTTCCGCACAATGTATTATATTTTCGGAGTAACTATAAAAACTACAAAAAATGAATTTCACTACAATCAATTTCATCGTTTGTAGTTATAGGAAAAGTACTTTTAGTGCTTCCAAATTGCTGCGTTCTTGGTTTTTTTGAGATGCGTTAGCGATATCTCCGAAATCTGTGGACCAAAAAACATTTTTTTTTCGTATGAAAAACTACAAACGAACTAAAAAGTATTTCAAAAAGAAAAAACCCAAATTTGCTTAAATTGCTTGGTTTCCGTACAATGTATTATATTTTCGGAGTAACTATAAAAACTACAAAAAAATGAATTTCACTACAATCAATTTCATCGTTTGTAGTTATAGGAAAAGTACTTTTAGTGCTTCCAAATTGCTGCGTTCTTGTTTTTTTTTTAGATGCGTTAGCTATATCTCCGAAACCTGTGGACATCAATTTCATCGTTTGTAGTTATAGGAAAAGTACTTTTAGTGCTTCCAAATTGCTGCGTTCTTGGTTTTTTTGAGATGCGTTAGCGATATCTCCGAAATCTGTGGACCAAAAAAAATTTTTTTTTCGTATGAAAAACTACAAACGAACTAAAAAGTATTTCAAAAGAAAAAACCCAAATTTGCTTAAATTGCTTGGTTTCCGTACAATGTATTATATTTTCGGAGTAACTATAAAAAGTAAAAAAAAAATGAATTTCACTACAATCAATTTCATCGTTTGTAGTTATAGGATAAGTACTTCTAGTGCTTCCAAATTGCTGCGTTCTTGGTTTTTTTGAGATGCGTTAGCGATATCTCCGAAACCTGTGGACCAAAAAAAAAATTTTTTTTCTTCCTATGAAAAACTACAAACGATTTAAAACGTATTTCAAAAAGAAAAAACCCAAATTTGCTAAAATTGCTTGGTTTCCGCACAATGTATTATATTTTCGGAGTAACTATAAAAACTACAAAAAGAAAATGAATTTCACTACAATCAATTTCATCGCCTGTAGTTATAGGAAAATTACTTTTAGTGCTTCCAAATTGCTGCGTTCTCCGAAACCTGTGAACCAAACAATTTTTTTTTTTTTCGTATGAAAAACTACAAACGAATTAAAACGTATTGCAAAAAGAAAAACTCAAATTTGCTTAAATTGCTTGGTTTCCGCACAATGTATTATATTTTCGGAGTAACTATAAAAACTACAAAAAAATTAATTTCACTACAATCAATTTCGTCGTTTGTAGTTATAGGAAAAGTACTTTTAGTGCTTCCAAATTGCTGCGTTCCTGGTTTTTTTGAGATGCGTTAGCGACATCTCCGAAACCTGTGGACTAAAAAAAAATTTTTTTTTCGTATGAAAAACTACAAACGATTTAAAACGTATTTCAAAAAGAAGAACCCAAATTTGCTTAAATTGCTTGGTTTCCGCACAATGTATTATATTTTCGGAGTAACTAAAAAAACTACAAAAAAATGAATTTCACCACAATCAGTTTCATCGTTTGTAGTTATAGGAAAAGTACTTTTAGTGCTTCCAAATTGCTGCGTTCTTGGTTTTTTTGAGATGCGTTAGCGATATCTCCGAAACCTGTGGACCAAAAAAAAATTTTTTTTTCGTATGAAAAACTACAAACGATTTAAAACGTATTTCAAAAAGAAGAACCCAAATTTGCTTAAATTGCTTGGTTTCCGCACAATGTATTATATTTTCGGAGTAACTAAAAAAACTACAAAAAAATGAATTTCACTACAATCAATTCCATCGTTTCTAGTTATAGGAAAAGTACTTTTAGTGCTTCCAAATTGCTGCGTTCTTGTTTTTTTTTTTAGATGCGTTTTCTATATCTCCGAAACCTGTGGACCAAAAAAAAATTTGTTTTTACTATGAAAAACTACAAACGATTTAAAACGTATTTCAAAAATAAAAAACCCAAATTTGCTTAAATTGCTTGGTTTCGCACAATGTATTATATTTTCGGAGTAACTATAAAAACTACAAAAAAATGAATTTCACCACAATCAATTTCATCGTTTGTAGTTATAGGAAAAGTACTTTTAGTGCTTCCAAATTGCTGCGTTCTTGTTTTTTTTTTAGATGCGTTAGCTATATCTCCGAAACCTGTGGACCAAACAAAATTTTTTTTTTTCGTATGAAAAACTACAAACGATTTAAAACGTATTTCAAAAAGAAAAACCCCAAATTTGCTTAAATTGCTTGGTTTCCGCACAATGTATTATATTTTCGGAGTAACTATAAAAACTACAAAAAATGAATTTCACTACAATCAATTTCATCGTTTGTAGTTATAGGGAAAGTACTTTTAGTGTTTCGAAATTGCTGCGTTCTTGGTTTTTTTGAGATGCATTAACGATATCTCCGAAACCTGTGGACCAAAAAAAAATTTTTTTTCATATGAAAAACTACAAATGATTTAAAACGTATTTCAAAAAGAAAAAACCCAAATTTGCTTAAATGGCTTGGTTTCCGCACAATGTATTATATTTTCGGAGTAACTATAAAAAGTACAAAAAAATTAATTTCACTACAATCAATTTCATCGTTTGTAGTTATAGGAAAAGTACTTTTAGTGCTTCCAAATTGCTGCGTTCTTGGTTTTTTTGAGATGCGTTAACGATATCTCCGAAACCTGTGGACCAAAAAATTTTTTTTCATATGAAAAACTACAAATGATTTAAAACGTATTTCAAAAAGAAAAAACCCAAATTTGCTTAAATGGCTTGGTTTCCGCACAATGTATTATATTTTCGGAGTAACTATAAAAAGTACAAAAAAATTAATTTCACTACAATCAATTTCATCGTTTGTAGTTATAGGAAAAGTACTTTTAGTGCTTCCAAATTGCTGCGTTCTTGGTTTTTTTGAGATGCGTTAACGATATCTCCGAAACCTGTGGACCAAAAAAAATTGTTTTTTCCTATGAAAAACCACAAACCAATTAAAACGTATTTCAAAAAGAAAAAAACCCAAATTTGATTAAATTGCTTGGTTTCCGCACAATGTATTATATTTTCGGAGTAATTATAAAAACTACAAAAAAATTAATTTCACTACAATCAATTTCATCGTTTGTAGTTATAGGAAAAGTACTTTTAGTACTTCCAAATTGCTGCGTTCTTGGTCTTTTTGAGATGCGTTAGCGATATCTCCGAAATCTGTGGTCCAAACCAAAATTTTTTTTTTCGTACGAAAAACTACAAACGAGCTAAAACGTATTTCAAAAAGAAAAAACCCAAACTTGCTTAAATTGTTTGGTTTCCGCACAATGTATTATAATTTCGGAGTAACTATGAAAAGTACAAAAAAATTAATTTCACTACAATCAATTCCTTCGTTTCTAGTTATAGGAAAAGTACTTTTAGTGCTTCCAAATTGCTGCGTTCTTGTTTTTTTTGAGATGCGTTTTCTATATCTCCGAAACCTGTGGACCAAAAAAAAATTTGTTTTTACTATGAAAAACTTCAAACGATTTAAAACGTATTTCAAAAAGAAAAAACCCAAATTTGCTTAAATTGCTTGGTTTTGCACAACGTATTATATTTTCGGAGTAACTATAAAAACTACAAAAAAATGAATTTCACCACAATCAATTTCATCGTTTGTAGTTATAGGAAAAGTACTTTTAGTGCTTCCAAATTGCTGCGTTCTTGTTTTTTTTTTTAGATGCGTTAGCTATATCTCCGAAACCTGTGGACCAAACAAAATTTTTTTTTTCGTATGAAAAACTACAAACGATTTAAAACGTATTTCAAAAAGAAAAACCCCAAATTTGCTTAAATTGCTTGGTTTCCGCACAATGTATTATATTTTCGGAGTAACTATAAAAACTACAAAAAATGAATTTCACTACAATCAATTTCATCGTTTGTAGTTATCGGAAAAGTACTTTTAGTGTTTCCAAATTGCTGCGTTCTTGGTTTTTTTGAGATGCATTAACGATATCTCCGAAACCTGTGGACCAAAAAAAAATTTTTTTTTCATATGAAAAACTACAAATGATTTAAAACGTATTTCAAAAAGAAAAAACCCAAATTTGCTTAAATGGCTTGGTTTCCGCACAATGTATTATATTTTCGGAGTAACTATAAAAAGTACAAAAAAATGAATTTCACTACAATCAATTTCATCGTTTGTAGTTATAGGAAAAGTACTTTTAGTGCTTCCAAATTGCTGCGTTCTTGGTTTTTTTGAGATGCGTTAACGATATCTCCGAAACCTGTGGACCAAAAAAAAATTGTTTTTTCATATGAAAAACTACAAATGATTTAAAACGTATTTCAAAAAGAAAAAACCCAAATTTGCTAAAATTGCTTGGTTTCCGCACAATGTATTATATTTTCGGAGTAACTATAAAAACCACAAAAAGAAAATGAATTTCACTACAATCAATTTCATCGCCTGTAGTTATAGGAAAATTACTTTTAGAGCTTCCAAATTGCTGCGTTCTCCGAAACCTGTGAACCAAACAATTTTTTTTTTTCGTATGAAAAACTACAAACGAATTAAAACGTATTGCAAAAAGAAAAACTCAAATTTGCTTAAATTGCTTGGTTTCCGCACAATGTATTATATTTTCGGAGTAACTATAAAAACTACAAAAAAATTTATTTCACTACAATCAATTTCGTCGTTTGTAGTTATAGGAAAAGTACTTTTAGTGCTTCCAAATTGCTGCGTTCCTGGTTTTTTTGAGATGCGTTAGCGACATCTCCGAAACCTGTGGACTAAAAAAAAATTTTTTTTTCGTATGAAAAACTACAAACGATTTAAAGCGTATTTCAAAAAGAAGAACCCAAATTTGCTTAAATTGCTTGGTTTCCGCACAATGTATTATATTTTCGGAGTAACTAAAAAAACTACAAAAAAATGAATTTCACCACAATCAATTCCATCGTTTCTAGTTATAGGAAAAGTACTTTTAGTGCTTCCAAATTGTTGCGTTCTTGTTTTTTTTGAGATGCGTTTTCTATATCTCCGAAACCTGTGGACCAAAAAAAAAATTGTTTTTACTATGAAAAACTACAAACGATTTAAAACGTATTTCAAAAAGAAAAAACCCAAATTTGCTTAAATTGCTTGGTTTCGCACAATGTATTATATTTTCGGAGTAACTATAAAAACTACAAAAAAATGAATTTCACCACAATCAATTTCATCGTTTGTAGTTATAGGAAAAGTACTTTTAGTGCTTCCAAATTGCTGCGTTCTTGTTTTTTTTTTAGATGCGTTAGCTATATCTCCGAAACCTGTGGACCAAACAAAATTTTTTTTTTTCGTATGAAAAACTACAAACGATTTAAAACGTATTTCAAAAAGAAAAACCCCAAATTTGCTTAAATTGCTTGGTTTCCGCACAATGTATTATATTTTCGGAGTAACTATAAAAACTACAAAAAATGAATTTCACTACAATCAATTTCATCGTTTGTAGTTATAGGAAAAGTACTTTTAGTGTTTCGAAATTGCTGCGTTCTTGGTTTTTTTGAGATGCATTAACGATATCTCCGAAACCTGTGGACCAAAAAAAAATTATTTTTTCATATGAAAAACTACAAATGATTTAAAACGTATTTCAAAAAGAAAAAACCCAAATTTGCTTAAATGGCTTGGTTTCCGCACAATGTATTATATTTTCGGAGTAACTATAAAAAGTACAAAAAAATTAATTTCACTACAATCAATTTCATCGTTTGTAGTTATAGGAAAAGTACTTTTAGTGCTTCCAAATTGCTGCGTTCTTGGTTTTTTTGAGATGCGTTAACGATATCTCCGAAACCTGTGGACCAAAAAAAATTGTTTTTTCCTATGAAAAACCACAAACCAATTAAAACGTATTTCAAAGAGAAAAAAACCCAAATTTGATTAAATTGCTTGGTTTCCGCACAATGTATTATATTTTCGGAGTAATTATAAAAACTACAAAAAAATTAATTTCACTACAATCAATTTCATCGTTTGTAGTTATAGGAAAAGTACTTTTAGTACTTCCAAATTGCTGCGTTCTTGGTTTTTTTGAGATGCGTTAGCGATATCTCCGAAATCTGTGGTCCAAAACAAAATTTTTTTTTTCGTATGAAAAACTACAAACGAGCTAAAACGTATTTCAAAAAGAAAAAACCCAAACTTGCTTAAATTGTTTGGTTTCCGCACAATGTATTATAATTTCGGAGTAACTATGAAAAGTACAAAAAAATTAATTTCACTACAATCAATTCCATCGTTTCTAGTTATAGGAAAAGTACTTTTAGTGCTTCCAAATTGCTGCGTTCTTGTTTTTTTTGAGATGCGTTTTCTATATCTCCGAAACCTGTGGACCAAAAAAAAATTTGTTTTTACTATGAAAAACTACAAACGATTTAAAACGTATTTCAAAAAGAAAAAACCCAAATTTGCTTAAATTGCTTGGTTTCGCACAATATATTATATTTTCGGAGTAACTATAAAAACTACAAAAAAATGAATTTCACCACAATCAATTTCATCGTTTGTAGTTATAGGAAAAGTACTTTTAGTGCTTCCAAATTGCTGCGTTCTTGTTTTTTTTTTAGATGCGTTAGCTATATCTCCGAAACCTGTGGACCAAACAAAATTTTTTTTTTCGTATGAAAAACTACAAACTATTTAAAGCGTATTTCAAAAAGAAAAACCCCAAATTTGCTTAAATTGCTTGGTTTCCGCACAATGTATTATATTTTCGGAGTAACTATAAAAACTACAAAAAATGAATTTCACTACAATCAATTTCATCGTTTGTAGTTATAGGAAAAGTACTTTTAGTGTTTCCAAATTGCTGCGTTCTTGGTTTTTTTGAGATGCATTAACGATATCTCCGAAACCTGTGGACCAAAAAAAAATTTTTTTTTCATATGAAAAACTACAAATGATTTAAAACGTATTTCAAAAAGAAAAACCCAAATTTGCTTAAATGGCTTGGTTTCCGCACAATGTATTATATTTTCGGAGTAACTATAAAAAGTACAAAAAAATGAATTTCACTACAATCAATTTCATCGTTTGTAGTTATAGGAAAAGTACTTTTAGTGCTTCCAAATTGCTGCGTTCTTGGTTTTTTTGAGATGCGTTAACGATATCTCCGAAACCTGTGGACCAAAAAAAAATTGTTTTTTCCTATGAAAAACTACAAACGATTTAAAACGTATTTCAAAAAGAAAAAACCCAAATTTGCTTAAATTGCTCGGTTTCCGCACAATATATTATATTTTCGGAGTAACTATAAAAACTACAAAAAAATGAATTTCACCACAATCAATTTCATCGTTTGTAGTTATAGGAAAAGTACTTTTAGTGCTTCCAAATTGCTGCGTTCTTGTTTTTTTTTTAGATGCGTTAGCTATATCTCCGAAACCTGTGGACCAAACAAAATTTTTTTTTTTCGTATGAAAAACTACAAACGATCTAAAACGTATTTCGAAAAGAAAAACCCCAAATTTGCTTAAATTGCTTGGTTTCCGCACAATGTATTATATTTTCGGAGTAACTATAAAAACTACAAAAAATGAATTTCACTACAATCAATTTCATCGTTTGTAGTTATAGGAAAAGTACTTTTAGTGCTTCCAAATTGCTGCGTTCTTGGTTTTTTTGAGATGCGTTAGCGATATCTCCGAAATCTGTGGTGTTTTTTTGAGATGCGTTAGCTATATCTCCGAAACCTGTGGACCAAACAAAATTTTTTTTTCGTATGAAAAACTACAAACGATTTAAAACGTATTTCAAAAAGAAAAACCCCAAATTTGCTTAAATTGCTTGGTTTCCGCACAATGTATTATATTTTCGGAGTAACTATAAAAACTACAAAAAATGAATTTCACTACAATCAATTTCATCGTTTGTAGTTATAGGAAAAGTACTTTTAGTGCTTCCAAATTGCTGCGTTCTTGGTTTTTTTGAGATGCGTTAGCGATATCTCCGAAATCTGTGGACCAAAAAACATTTTTTTTTCGTATGAAAAACTACAAACGAACTAAAAAGTATTTCAAAAAGAAAAAACCCAAATTTGCTTAAATTGCTTGGTTTCCGTACAATGTATTATATTTTCGGAGTAACTATAAAAACTACAAAAAAATGAATTTCACTACAATCAATTTCATCGTTTGTAGTTATAGGAAAAGTACTTTTAGTGCTTCCAAATTGCTGCGTTCTTGTTTTTTTTTTAGATGCGTTAGCTATATCTCCGAAACCTGTGGACCAAACAAAATTTTTTTTTTTCGTATGAAAAACTACAAACGATTTAAAACGTATTTCAAAAAGAAAAACCCCAAATTTGCTTAAATTGCTTGGTTTCCGCACAATGTATTATATTTTCGGAGTAACTATAAAAACTACAAAAAATGAATTTCACTACAATCAATTTCATCGTTTGTAGTTATAGGAAAAGTACTTTTAGTGCTTCCAAATTGCTGCGTTCTTGGTTTTTTTGAGATGCGTTAGCGATATCTCCGAAATCTGTGGACCAAAAAAAATTTTTTTTTCGTATGAAAAACTACAAACGAACTAAAAAGTATTTCAAAAGAAAAAACCCAAATTTGCTTAAATTGCTTGGTTTCCGTACAATGTATTATATTTTCGGAGTAACTATAAAAAGTAAAAAAAAAATGAATTTCACTACAATCAATTTCATCGTTTGTAGTTATAGGATAAGTACTTCTAGTGCTTCCAAATTGCTGCGTTCTTGGTTTTTTTGAGATGCGTTAGCGTTATCTCCGAAACCTGTGGACCAAAAAAAATTGTTTCGTATGAAAAACCACAAACCAATTAAAACGTATTTCAAAAAGAAAAAAACCCAAATTTGATTAAATTGCTTGGTTTCCGCACAATGTATTCTATTTTCGGAGTAATTATAAAAACTACAAAAAAATGAATTTCACTACAATCAATTTCATCGTTTGTAGTTATAGGAAAACTACTTTTAGTGCTTCCAAATTGCTGCGTTCTTGGTTTTTTTGAGATGCGTTAGCGTTATCTCCGAAACCTGTGGACCAAAAAAAATTTTTTCGTATGAAAAACCACAAACCAATTAAAACGTATTTCAAAAAGAAAAAAACCCAAATTTGATTAAATTGCTTGGTTTCCGCACAATGTATTATATTTTCGGAGTAATTATAAAAACTACAAAAAAATTAATTTCACTACAATCAATTTCATCGTTTGTTGTTATAGGAAAAGTACTTTTAGTACTTCCAAATTGCTGCGTTCTTGGTTTTTTTGAGATGCGTTAGCGATATCTCCGAAATCTGTGGCCCAAAACAAAATTTTTTTTTTCGTATGAAAAACTACAAACGAGCTAAAACGTATTTCAAAAAGAAAAAACCCAAACTTGCTTAAATTGTTTGGTTTCCGCACAATGTATTATAATTTCGGAGTAACTATAAAAAGTACAAAAAAATTAATTTCACTACAATCAATTCCATCGTTTCTAGTTATAGGAAAAGTACTTTTAGTGCTTCCAAATTGCTGCGTTCTTGTTTTTTTTTGAGATGCGTTTTCTATATCTCCGAAACCTGTGGACCAAAAAAAAATTTGTTTTTACTATGAAAAACTACAAACGATTTAAAACGTATTTCAAAAAGAAAAAACCCAAATTTGCTTAAATTGCTTGGTTTCGCACAATGTATTATATTTTCGGAGTAACTATAAAAACTACAAAAAAATGAATTTCACCACAATCAATTTCATCGTTTGTAGTTATAGGAAAAGTACTTTTAGTGCTTCCAAATTGCTGCGTTCTTGTTTTTTTTTAGATGCGTTAGCTATATCTCCGAAACCTGTGGACCAAACAAAATTTTTTTTTTTCGTATGAAAAACTACAAACGATTTAAAACGTATTTCAAAAAGAAAAACCCCAAATTTGCTTAAATTGCTTGGTTTCCGCACAATGTATTATATTTTCGGAGTAACTATAAAAACTACAAAAAATGAATTTCACTACAATCAATTTCATCGTTTGTAGTTATAGGAAAAGTACTTTTAGTGTTTCCAAATTGCTGCGTTCTTGGTTTTTTTGAGATGCATTAACGATATCTCCGAAACCTGTGGACCAAAAAAAAATTTTTTTTTCATATGAAAAACTACAAATGATTTAAAACGTATTTCAAAAAGAAAAAACCCAAATTTGCTTAAATGGCTTGGTTTCCGCACAATGTATTATATTTTCGGAGTAACTATAAAAACTACAAAAAATGAATTTCACTACAATCAATTTCATCGTTTGTAGTTATAGGAAAAGTACTTTTAGTGCTTCCAAATTGCTGCGTTCTTGGTTTTTTTGAGATGCGTTAACGATATCTCCGAAACCTGTGGACCAAAAAAAAATTGTTTTTTCCTATGAAAAACTACAAACGATTTAAAACGTATTTCAAAAAGAAAAAACCCAAATTTGCTTAAATTGCTCGGTTTCCGCACAATATATTATATTTTCGGAGTAACTATAAAAACTACAAAAAAATGAATTTCACCACAATCAATTTCATCGTTTGTAGTTATAGGAAAAGTACTTTTAGTGCTTCCAAATTGCTGCGTTCTTGTTTTTTTTTTAGATGCGTTAGCTATATCTCCGAAACCTGTGGACCAAACAAAATTTTTTTTTTTCGTATGAAAAACTACAAACGATCTAAAACGTATTTCAAAAAGAAAAACCCCAAATTTGCTTAAATTGCTTGGTTTCCGCACAATGTATTATATTTTCGGAGTAACTATAAAAACTACAAAAAATGAATTTCACTACAATCAATTTCATCGTTTGTAGTTATAGGAAAAGTACTTTTAGTGCTTCCAAATTGCTGCGTTCTTGGTTTTTTTGAGATGCGTTAGCGATATCTCCGAAATCTGTGGTGTTTTTTTGAGATGCGTTAGCTATATCTCCGAAACCTGTGGACCAAACAAAATTTTTTTTTTCGTATGAAAAACTACAAACGATTTAAAACGTATTTCAAAAAGAAAAACCCCAAATTTGCTTAAATTGCTTGGTTTCCGCACAATGTATTATATTTTCGGAGTAACTATAAAAACTACAAAAAATGAATTTCACTACAATCAATTTCATCGTTTGTAGTTATAGGAAAAGTACTTTTAGTGCTTCCAAATTGCTGCGTTCTTGGTTTTTTTGAGATGCGTTAGCGATATCTCCGAAATCTGTGGACCAAAAAACATTTTTTTTTCGTATGAAAAACTACAAACGAACTAAAAAGTATTTCAAAAAGAAAAAACCCAAATTTGCTTAAATTGCTTGGTTTCCGTACAATGTATTATATTTTCGGAGTAACTATAAAAACTACAAAAAAATGAACTTCACTAAAATCAATTTCATCGTTTGTAGTTATAGGAAAAGTACTTTTAGTGCTTCCAAATTGTTGCGTTCTTGTTTTTTTTTTTAGATGCGTTAGCTATATCTCCGAAACCTGTGGACCAAACAAAATTTTTTTTTTCGTATGAAAAACTACAAACGATTTAAAACGTATTTTAAAAAGAAAAACCCCAAATTTGCTTAAATTGCTTGGTTTCCGCACAATGTATTATATTTTCGGAGTAACTATAAAAACTACAAAAAATGAATTTCACTACAATCAATTTCATCGTTTGTAGTTATAGGAAAAGTACTTTTAGTGCTTCCAAATTGCTGCGTTCTTGGTTTTTTTGAGATGCGTTGGCGATATCTCCGAAATCTGTGGACCAAAAAAAATTTTTTTTTCGTATGGAAAACTACAAACGAACTAAAAAGTATTTCAAAAGAAAAAACCCAAATTTGCTTAAATTGCTTGGTTTCCGTACAATGTATTATATTTTCGGAGTAACTATAAAAAGTAAAAAAAAAATGAATTTCACTACAATCAATTTCATCGTTTGTAGTTATAGGATAAGTACTTCTAGTGCTTCCAAATTGCTGCGTTCTTGGTTCTTTTGAGATGCGTTAGCGATATCTCCGAAACCTGTGGACCAAAAAAAAAAATTTTTTTTCTTCCTATGAAAAACTACAAACGATTTAAAACATATTTCAAAAAGAAAAAACCCAAATTTGCTAAAATTGCTTGGTTTCCGCAGAATGTATTATATTTTCGGAGTAACTATAAAAACTACAAAAAGAAAATGAATTTCACTACAATCAATTTCATCGCCTGTAGTTATAGGAAAATTACTTTTAGTGCTTCCAAATTGCTGCGTTCTCCGAAACCTGTGAACCAAACAATTTTTTTTTTTTCGTATTAAAAACTACAAACGAATTAAAACGTATTGCAAAAAGAAAAACTCAAATTTGCTTAAATTGCTTGGTTTCCGCACAATGTATTATATTTTCGGAGTAACTATAAAAACTACAAAAAAATTAATTTCACTACAATCAATTTCGTCGTTTGTAGTTATAGGAAAAGTACTTTTAGTGCTTCCAAATTGCTGCGTTCCTGGTTTTTTTGAGATGCGTTAGCGACATCTCCGAAACCTGTGGACTAAAAAAAAATTTTTTTTTCGTATGAAAAACTACAAACGATTTAAAACGTATTTCAAAAAGAAGAACCCAAATTTGCTTAAATTGCTTGGTTTCCGCACAATGTATTATATTTTCGGAGTAACTAAAAAAACTACAAAAAAATGAATTTCACCACAATCAGTTTCATCGTTTGTAGTTATAGGAAAAGTACTTTTAGTGCTTCCAAATTGCTGCGTTCTTGGTTTTTTTGAGATGCGTTAGCGATATCTCCGAAACCTGTGGACCAAAAAAAAATTTTTTTTTCGTATGAAAAACTACAAACGATTTAAAACGTATTTCAAAAAGAAAAAACCCAAATTTGCTTAAATTGCTTTGTTTCAGCACAATGTATTATATTTTCGGAGTAACTATAAAACTACAAAAAAATTAATTTCACTACAATCAATTTCATCGTTTGTAGTTATAGGAAAAGTACTTTTAGTGCTTCCAAATTGCTGCGTTCTTGGTTTTTTTGAGATGCGTTAACGATATCTCCGAAACCTGTGGACCAAAAAAAAAATTGTTTTCCTATGAAAAACTACAAACGAATTAAAACGTATTTCAAAAAGAAAAAACCCAAATTTACTTAAATTGCTTTATTTCCGCACAATGTATTATATTTTCGGAGTAACTATAAAAATTACAAAAAAAATTTATTTCTTTACAATCAATTTCATCGTTTGTAGTTATAGGAAAAGTACTTTTAGTGTTTCCAAATTGCTGCGTTCTTGGTTTTTTTGAGATGCATTAACGATATCTCCGAAACCTGTGGACCAAAAAAAAATTTTTTTCATATGAACAACTACAAATGATTTAAAACGTATTTCAAAAAGAAAAAACCCAAATTTGCTTAAATGGCTTGGTTTCCGCACAATGTATTATATTTTCGGAGTACCTAACTATAAAAAGTACAAAAAAATGAATTTCACTACAATCAATTTCATCGTTTGTAGTTATAGGAAAAGTACTTTTAGTGCTTCCAAATTGCTGCGTTCTTGGTTTTTTTGAGATGCGTTAGCGTTATCTCCGAAACCTGTGGACCAAAAAAATTTTTTTTTCGTATGAAAAACCACAATCCAATTAAAACGTATTTCAAAAAGAAAAAACCCCAAATTTGATTAAATTGCTTGGTTTCCGCACAATGTATTATATTTTCGGAGTAATTATAAAAACTACAAAAAAATTAATTTCACTACAATCAATTTCATCGTTTGTAGTTATAGGAAAAGTACTTTTAGTACTTCCAAATTGCTGCGTTCTTGGTTTTTTTGAGATGCGTTAGCAATATCTCCGAAATCTGTAGTCCAAAACAAATTTTTTTTTTTCGTATGAAAAACTACAAACGAGCTAAAACGTATTTCAAAAAGAAAAAACCCAAACTTGCTTAAATTGCTTGGTTTCCGCACAATGTATTATAATTTCGGAGTAACTATGAAAAGTACAAAAAAATTAATTTCACTACAATCAATTCCATCGTTTCTAGTTATAGGAAAAGTACTTTTAGTGCTTCCAAATTGCTGCGTTCTTGTTTTTTTTGAGATGCGTTTTCTATATCTCCGAAACCTGTGGACCAAAAAAAAATTTGTTTTTACTATGAAAAACTACAAACGATTTAAAACGTATTTCAAAAAGAAAAAACCCAAATTTGCTTAAATTGCTTGGTTTCGCACAATGTATTATATTTTCGGAGTAACTATAAAAACTACAAAAAAATGAATTTCACCACAATCAATTTCATCGTTTGTAGTTATAGGAAAAGTACTTTTAGTGCTTCCAAATTGCTGCGTTCTTGTTTTTTTTTGAGATGCGTTAGCTATATCTCCGAAACCTGTGGACCAAACAAAATTTTTTTTTCGTATGAAAAACTACAAACGATTTAAAACGTATTTCAAAAAGAAAAACCCCAAATTTGCTTAAATTGCTTGGTTTCCGCACAATGTATTATATTTTCGGAGTAACTATAAAAACTACTAAAAATGAATTTCACTACAATCAATTTCATCGTTTGTAGTTATAGGAAAAGTACTTTTAGTGCTTCCAAATTGCTGCGTTCTTGGTTTTTTTGAGATGCGTTAGCGATATCTCCGAAATCTGTGGACCAAAAAAAATTTTTTTTTCGTATGAAAAACTACAAACGAACTAAAAAGTATTTCAAAAAGAAAAAACCCAAATTTGCTTAAATTGCTTGGTTTCCGTACAATGTATTATATTTTCGGAGTAACTATAAAAAGTAAAAAAAAATGAATTTCACTACAATCAATTTCATCGTTTGTAGTTATAGGATAAGTACTTCTAGTGCTTCCAAATTGCTGCGTTCTTGGTTTTTTTGAGATGCGTTAGCGATATCTCCGAAACCTGTGGACCAAAAAAAAAATTTTTTTTCTTCCTATGAAAAACTACAAACGATTTAAAACGTATTTCAAAAAGAAAAAACCCAAATTTGCTAAAATTGCTTGGTTTCCGCACAATGTATTATATTTTCGGAGTAACTATAAAAACTACAAAAAGAAAATGAATTTCACTACAATCAATTTCATCGCCTGTAGTTATAGGAAAATTACTTTTAGAGCTTCCAAATTGCTGCGTTCTCCGAAACCTGTGAACCAAACAATTTTTTTTTTCGTATGAAAAACTACAAACGAATTAAAACGTATTGCAAAAAGAAAAACTCAAATTTGCTTAAATTGCTTGGTTTCCGCACAATGTATTATATTTTCGGAGTAACTATAAAAACTACAAAAAAATTAATTTCACTACAATCAATTTCGTCGTTTGTAGTTATAGGAAAAATACTTTTAGTGCTTCCAAATGGCTGCGTTCTTGGTTTTTTTGAGATGCGTTAGCGATATCTCCGAAACCTGTGGACCAAAAAATTTTTTTTTTTCGTATGAAAAACTACAAACGAATTAAAAAGTATTTCAAAAAGAAAAAACCCAAATTTGTTTAAATTGCTTGGTTTTCGCACAATGTATTATATTTTCGGAGTAACTATAAAAAGTAAAAAAAAGTGAATTTCACTACAATCAATTTTATCGTTTGTAGTTATAGGATAAGTACTTTTAGTGCTTCCAAATTGCTGCGTTCCTGGTTTTTTTGAGATGCGTTAGCGACATCTCCGAAACCTGTGGACTAAAAAAAAATTTTTTTTTCGTATGAAAAACTACAAACGATTTAAAACGTATTTCAAAAAGAAAAAACCCAAATTTGCTGAAATTGCTTGGTTTCCGCACAATGTATTATATTTTCGGAGTAACTATAAAAATTACAAAAAAAATTTATTTCTTTACAATCAATTTCATCGTTTGTAGTTATAGGAAAAGTACTTTTAGTGTTTCCAAATTGCTGCGTTCTTGGTTTTTTTGAGATGCATTAACGATATCTCCGAAACCTGTGGACCAAAAAAAAATTTTTTTTTCATATGAAAAACTACAAATGATTTAAAACGTATTTCAAAAAGAAAAAACCCAAATTTGCTTAAATGGCTTGGTTTCCGCACAATGTATTATATTTTCGGAGTACCTAACTATAAAAAGTACAAAAAAATGAATTTCACTACAATCAATTTCATCGTTTGTAGTTATAGGAAAAGTACTTTTAGTGCTTCCAAATTGCTGCGTTCTTGGTTTTTTTGAGATGCGTTAACGATATCTCCGAAACCTGTGGACCAAAAAAAAAATTGTTTTTTCCTATGAAAAACTACAAACGATTTAAAACGTATTTCAAAAAGAAAAAACCCAAATTTGCTTAAATTGCTCGGTTTCCGCACAATATATTATATTTTCGGAGTAACTATAAAAACTACAAAAAAATGAATTTCACTACAATCAATTTCATCGTTTGTAGTTATAGGAAAACTACTTTTAGTGCTTCCAAATTGCTGCGTTCTTGGTTTTTTTGAGATGCGTTAGCGTTATCTCCGAAACCTGTGGACCAAAAAAATTTTTTTTCGTATGAAAAACCACAAACCAATTAAAATGTATTTCAAAAAGAAAAAACCCCAAATTTGATTAAATTGCTTGGTTTCCGCACAATGTATTATATTTTCGGAGTAATTATAAAAACTACAAAAAAATGAATTTCACTACAATCAATTTCATCGTTTGTAGTTATAGGAAAAGTACTTTTAGTACTTCCAAATTGCTGCGTTCTTGGTTTTTTTGAGATGCGTTAGCGATATCTCCGAAATCTGTAGTCCAAAACAAATTTTTTTTTTTTCGTATGAAAAACTACAAACGAGCTAAAACGTATTTCAAAAAGAAAAAACCCAAACTTGCTTAAATTGCTTGGTTTCCGCACAATGTATTATAATTTCGGAGTAACTATGAAAAGTACAAAAAAATTAATTTCACTACAATCAATTCCATCGTTTCTAGTTATAGGAAAAGTACTTTTAGTGCTTCCAAATTGCTGCGTTCTTGTTTTTTTTGAGATGCGTTTTCTATATCTCCGAAACCTGTGGACCAAAAAAAAATTTGTTTTTACTATGAAAAACTACAAACGATTTAAAACGTATTTCAAAAAGAAAAAACCCAAATTTGCTTAAATTGCTTGGTTTCGCACAATGTATTATATTTTCGGAGTAACTATAAAAACTACAAAAAAATGAATTTCACCACAATCAATTTCATCGTTTGTAGTTATAGGAAAAGTACTTTTAGTGCTTCCAAATTGCTGCGTTCTTGTTTTTTTTTTGAGATGCGTTAGCTATATCTCCGAAACCTGTGGACCAAACAAAATTTTTTTTTTTCGTATGAAAAACTACAAACGATTTAAAACGTATTTCAAAAAGAAAAACCCCAAATTTGCTTAAATTGCTTGGTTTCCGCACAATGTATTATATTTTCGGAGTAACTATAAAAACTACTAAAAATGAATTTCACTACAATCAATTTCATCGTTTGTAGTTATAGGAAAAGTACTTTTAGTGCTTCCAAATTGCTGCGTTCTTGGTTTTTTTGAGATGCGTTAGCGATATCTCCGAAATCTGTGGACCAAAAAAAATTTTTTTTTCGTATGAAAAACTACAAACGAACTAAAAAGTATTTCAAAAAGAAAAAACCCAAATTTGCTTAAATTGCTTGGTTTCCGTACAATGTATTATATTTTCGGAGTAACTATAAAAAGTAAAAAAAAATGAATTTCACTACAATCAATTTCATCGCCTGTAGTTATAGGAAAATTACTTTTAGAGCTTCCAAATTGCTGCGTTCTCCGAAACCTGTGAACCAAACAATTTTTTTTTCGTATGAAAAACTACAAACGAATTAAAACGTATTGCAAAAAGAAAAACTCAAATTTGCTTAAATTGCTTGGTTTCCGCACAATGTATTATATTTTCGGAGTAACTATAAAAACTACAAAAAAATTAATTTCACTACAATCAATTTCGCCGTTTGTAGGTTTGTAGTTATAGGAAAAATACTTTTAGTGCTTCCAAATTGCTGCGTTCTTGGTTTTTTTGAGATGCGTTAGCGATATCTCCGAAACCTGTGGACCAAAAAATTTTTTTTTTTTCGTATG
Organism: Eurosta solidaginis; assembly: GCF_040869045.1. NCBI lineage: Eukaryota > Metazoa > Arthropoda > Insecta > Diptera > Tephritidae > Eurosta > Eurosta solidaginis. The sequence goes on from NC_090319.1 coordinate 223,493,983, forward strand.
AAAAACTACAAACGAATTAAAAAGTATTTCAAAAAGAAAAAATCCAAATTTGTTTAAATTACTTGGTTTTCGCACAATGTATTATATTTTCGGAGTAACTATAAAAAGTAAAAAAAAAATGAATTTCACTACAATCAATTTTATCGTTTGTAGTTATAGGATAAGTACTTTTAGTGCTTCCAAATTGCTGCGTTCCTGGTTTTTTTGAGATGCGTTAGCGACATCTCCGAAACCTGTGGACTTAAAAAAAATTGTTTTTTCGTATGAAAAACTACAAACGATTTAAAACGTATTTCAAAAAGAAAAAACCCAAATTTGCTGAAATTGCTTGGTTTCCGCACAATGTATTATATTTTCGGAGTAACTAAAAAAACTACAAAAAAATGAATTCCACTACAATCAGCTTCATCGTTTGTAGTTATAGGAAAAGTACTTTTAGTGCTTCCAAATTGCTGCGTTCTTGGTTTTTTTGAGATGCGTTAGCGATATCTCCGAAACCTGTGGACCAAAAAAAATCTTGTTTTCGTATGAAAAGCTACAAACGATTTAAAACTTATTTCAAAAAGAAAAAACCCAAATTTGCTTAAATTGCTTGGTTTCAGCACAATGTATTATATTTTCGGAGTAACTATAAAAACTACAAAAAAATGAATTTCACTACAATCAATTTCATCGTTTGTAGTTATAGGAAAAGTACTTTTAGTGCTTCCAAATTACTGTGTTCTTGTTTTTTCGAGATGCGTTAGCTATATCTCCGAAACCTGTGGACCAAAAAAAAATTTTTTTTTTCGTATGAAAAACTACAAACGATTTAAAACGTATTTCAAAAAGAAAAACCCCAAATTTGCTTAAATTGCTTGGTTTCCGCACAATGTATTATATTTACGTTCTTGGTTTTTTTTGAGATGCGTTAGCGATATCTCCGAAACCTGTGGACCAAAAAAAATTTTTTTTCCTATGAAAAACTACAAACGATTTAAAACGTATTTCAAAAAGAAAAAAACCCAAATTTACTTCAACTGCTTGGTTTCCGCACAATGTATTATATTTTCGGAATAACTAAAAAAAACTACAAAAAAATGAATTTCACTACAATCAGTTTCATCGTTTGTAGTTATAGGAAAATTACTTTTAGTGCTTCCAAATTGCTGCGTTCTTGGTTTTTTTGAGATGCGTTAGCGATATCTCTGAAACCTGTGGACCAAACAATTTTTTTTTTTCGTATGAAAAACTACAAACGAATTAAAACGTATTTCAAAAAGAAAAAACTCAAATTTGCTTAAATTGCTTGGTTTCCGCAAAATGTATTATATTTTCGGAGTAACTATAAAAACTACAAAAAAATTAATTTCACTAAAATCAATTTCATCGTTTGTAGTTATAGGAAAAGTACTTTTAGTGCTTCCAAATTGCTGCGTTCTTGGTTTTTTTGAGAAGCGTTAGCGATATCTCCGAAACCTGTGGACCAAAAAAATTTTTTTTTCGTATGAAAAACTACAAACGAATTAAAATGTATTTCAAAAAGAAAAAACCCAAATTTGCTTAAATTGCTTATTTCCCGCACAATGTATTATATTTTCGGAGTAACTATAAAAAGTAAAAAAAAAATAAATTTCACTACAATCAATTTCATCGTTTGTAGTTATAGGATAAGTACTTTTAGTGCTTCCAAATTGCTGCGTTCTTGGTTTTTTTGAGATGCGTTAGCGACATCTCCGAAACCTGTGGACTAAAAAAAAATTTTTTTTTCGTATGAAAAACTACAAACGATTTAAAACGTATTTCAAAAAGAAAAAACCCAAATTTACTTAAATTGCTTGGTTTCCGCACAATGTATTATACTTTCGGAGTAACTAAAAAAACTACAAAGAAATGAATTTCACTACAATCAATTTCATCGTTTGTAGTTATAGGATAAGTACTTTTAGAGCTTCCAAATTGCTGCGTTCTTGGTTTTTTTGAGATGCGTTAGCAATATCTCCGAAATCTGTGGACCAGAAAAAATTTTTTTTTTCGTATGAAAAACTACAAACGATTTAAAACGTATTTCAAAAAGAAAAAAAACCCAAATTTACTCAAATTGCTTGGTTTCCGCAAAATGTATTATATTTTCGGAGTAACTATAAAAACTACAAAAAAATGAATTTCACCACAATCAATTTCATCGTTTGTAGTTATAGGAAAAGTACTTTTAGTGCTTCCAAATTGCTGCGTTCTTGGCTTTTTTGAGATGCGTTAACGACATCTCCGAAACCTGTGGACAAAAAAAAAATGTTTTTTCCTATGAAAAACTACAAACGAATTATAACGTATTGCAAAATGAAAAAACCCAAAATTGCTTAAATTGCTTGGTTTCCGCACAATGTATTATAATTTCGGAGTAACTATGAAAACTACAAAAAAATGAATTTCACTACAATCAATTTCATCGTTTCTAGTTATAGGAAAAGTACTTTTAGTGCTTCCAAATTGCTGCGTTCTTGTTTTTTTTGAGATGCGTTAGCTATATCTCCGAAACCTTTGGACCAAAAAAAAATTTGTTTTTACTATGAAAAACTACAAACGATTTAAAACGTATTTCAAAAAGAAAAAACCCAAATTTGCTTAAATTGCTTGGTTTCGCACAATGTATTATATTTTCGGAGTAACTATAAAAACTACAAAAAAATGAATTTCACTACAATCAATTTCATCGTTTGTAGTTATAGGAAAAGTACTTTTAGTGCTTCCAAATTGCTGCGTTCTTGTTTTTTTTGAGATACGTTAGCTATATCTCCGAAACCTGTGGACCAAACAAAAAATTTTTTTTTCGTATGAAAAACTACAAACGATTTAAAACGTATTTCAAAAAGAAAAACCCCAAATTTGCTTAAATTGCTTGGTTTCCGCTCAATGTATTATATTTTCGGAGTAACTATAAAAACTACAAAAAAATTTATTTCACTACAATCAATTTCATCGTTTGTAGTTATAGGAAAAGTACTTTTAGTGCTTCCAAATTGCTGCGTTCTTGGTTTTTTTGAGATGCGTTAGCGATACCTCCGAAACCTGTGGACTAAAAAAAAATTTTCTTTTTCGTATGAAAAACTACAAACGATTTAAAACGCATTTCAAAAAGAAAAAACCCAAATTTGCTTAAATTGCTTGGTTTCCGCAAAATGTATTATATTTTCGGAGTAACTATAAAAACTAGAAAAAAATTAAATTCACTACAATCAATTTCATCGTTTGTTGTTATAGGAAAAGTACTTTTAGTGCTTCAAAATTGCTGCGTTCTTGGTTTTTTTTGAGATGCGTTAACGACATCTCCGAAACCTGTGGACAAAAGAATTTTTTTTTTCCTATGAAAAACTACAAACGAATTATAACGTATTGCAAAATGAAAAAACCCAAAATTGCTTAAATTGCTTGGTTTCCGCACAATGTATTATAATTTCGGAGTAACTATAAAAAGTACAAAAAAATTAATTTCACTACATTCAATGTCATCGTTTCTAGTTATAGGAAAAGTACTTTTAGTGCTTCCAAATTGCTGCGTTCTTGTTTTTTTTTTGAGATGCGTTAGCTATATCTCCGAAACCTGTGGACCAAAAAAAAATTTGTTTTTACTATGAAAAACTACAAACGATTTAAAACGTATTTCAAAAAGAAAAAACCCAAATTTGCTTAAATTGCTTGGTTTCGCACAATGTATTATATTTTCGGAGTAACTATAAAAACTACAAAAAAATGAATTTCACTACAATCAATTTCATCGTTTGTAGTTATAGGAAAAGTACTTTTAGTGCTTCCAAATTGCTGCGTTCTTGTTTTTTTTTTGAGATGCGTTAGCTATATCTCCGAAACCTGTGGACCAAACAAATTTTTTTTTTCGTATGAAAAACTACAAACGATTTAAAACGTATTTCAAAAAGAAAAACCCCAAATTTGGTTAAATTGCTTGGTTTCCGCACAATGTATTATATTTTCGGAGTAACTATAAAAACTACAAAAAAATGAATTTCACTACAATCAATTTCATCGTTTGTAGTTATAGGAAAAGTACTTATAGTGCTTCCAAATTGCTGCATTCTTGGTTTTTTTGAGATGCGTTAGCGATATCTCCGAAATCTGTGGACCAAAAAATTTTTTTTTTTCGTATGAAAAACTACAAACGAATTAAAAAGTATTTCAAAAAGAAAAAACCCAAATTTGCTTAAATTGCTTGGTTTCCGTACATTGTATTATATTTTCGGAGTAACTATAAAAAGTACAAAAAAATGAATTTCAATATAATCAATTTCATCGTTTATAGTTATAGGATAAGTACTTTTAGTGCTTCCAAATTGCTGCGTTCTTGGTTTTTTTGAGATGCGTTAGCGATATCTCCGAAACCTGTGGACCAAAAAAAAAATTTTTTTTTTCCTATGAAAAACTATAAACGATTTAAAACGTATTTCAAGAAGAAAAAACCCAAATTTGCTAAAATTGCTTGGTTTCCGCACAATGTATTATATTTTCGGGGTAACTATAAAAACTACAAAAAGAAAATGAATTTCACTACAATCAATTTCATTGTCTGTAGTTATAGGAAAATTACTTTTAGTGCTTCCAAATTGCTGCGTTCTTGGTTTTTTTGAGATGCGTTAACGACATCTCCGAAACCGGTGGACAAAAAAAAAAATTTTTTTTCCTATGAAAAACTACAAACGAATTATAACGTATTGCAAAATGAAAAAACCCAAAATTGCTTAAATTGCTTGGTTTCCGCACAATGTATTATACTTTCGGAGTAACTATAAAAAGTACAAAAAAATTCATTTCACTACAATCAATTTCATCGTTTCTAGTTATAGGAAAAGTACTTTTAGTGCTTCTAAATTGCTGCGTTCTTGTTTTTTTTGAGATGCCGAAACCTGTGGACCAAAAAAAAAATTCGTTTTTACTATGAAAAACTACAAACGATTTAAAACGTATTTCAAAAAGAAAAACCCCAAATTTGCTTAAATTGCTTGGTTTCGCACAATGTATTATATTTTCGGAGTAACTATAAAAACTACAAAAAAATTAATTTCACTACAATCAATTTCATCGTCTGTAGTTATAGGAAAATTACTTTCAGTGCTTCCAAATTGCTGCGTTCTCCGAAACCTGTGGACCAAACAATTTTTTTTTCGTATGAAAAACTACAAACGGATTAAAAAGTATTTCAAAAAGAAAAAACCCAAATTTGCTTAAATTGCTTGGTTCCCGCACAATGTATAATATTTTCGAAGTAACTATAAAATGTACAAAAAAATGAATTTCACTACAATCAATTTCATCTTTTGTAGTTATAGGATAAGTACTTTTAGTGCTTCCAAATTGCTGTGTTCTTGGTTTTTTTGAGATGCGTTAGGGACATCTCCGAAACCTGTGGACTAAAAAAAATGTTTTTTCGTATGAAAAACTACAAACGATTTAAAACGTATTTCAAAAAGAAAAAACCCAAATTTACTTAAATTGCTTGGTTTCCGCACAATGTATTATATTTTCGCAGTAACTAAAAAAACTACAAAAAAATGAATTTCACTACAATCAGTTTCATCGTTTGTAGTTATAGGAAAACTACTTTTAGTGCTTCGAAATTGCTGCGTTCTTGGTTTTTTTGAGATGCGTTAGCGATATCTCCGAAACCTGTGGACCAAAAAAAAATTTGTTTTCGTATGAAAAACTACAAACAATTTAAAACGTATTTCATAAAGAAAAAACCCAAATTTACTTAAATTGCTTGGTTTCCGCAAAATGTATTATATTTTCGGAGTAACTAAAAAAACTACAAAAAAATGAATTTCACTACAATCGGTTTCATCGTTTTTAGTTATAGGAAAAGTACTTTTAGCGCTTCCAAATTGCTGCCTTCTTGGTTTTTTTTGAGATGCGTTAGCGATATCTCCGAAACCTGTGGACCAAAAAAAAATTTTTTTTCGTATGAAAAATTACAAACGATTTAAAACGTATTTCAAAAAGAAAAAACCCAAATTTACTTAAATTGCTTGGTTTCCGCACAATGTATTATATTTTCGGAGTAACTAAAAAAACTACAAAAAATGAATTTCACTACTATCAATTTCATCGTTTGTAGTTATAGGATAAGTACTTTTAGTGCTTCTAAATTGCTGCGTTCTTGGTTTTTTTGAGAAGCGTTAGCGATATCTCCGAAACCTGTGGACCAAACAATTTTTTTTTTTTTCGTATGAAAAACTACAAACGAATTAAAACGTATTTCAAAAAGAAAAAACTCAAATTTGCTTAAATTGCTTGGTTTTCGCACAATGTATTATATTTTCGGAGTAACTATAAAAACTACAAAAAAATTAATTTCACTGAAATCAATTTCATCGTTTGCAGTTATAGGAAAAGTACTTTTAGTGCTTCTAAATTGCTGCGTTCTTGGTTTTTTTGAGAAGCGTTAGCGATATCTCCGAAACCTGTGGACCAAAAAAATTTTTTTTCGTATGAAAAACTACAAACGAATTAAAAAGTATTTCAAAAAGAAAAAACCCAAACTTGCTTAAATTGCTTGGTTCCCGCACAATGTATTATATTTTCGGAGTAACTATAAAAAGTACAAAAAAATGAATTTCACTACAATCAATTTCATCGTTTGTAGGTATAGGATAAGTACTTTTAGTGCTTCCAAATTGCTGCGTTCTTGTTTTTTTTGAGATGCGTTAGCGACATCTCCGAAACCTGTGGACTAAAAAAAAATTTTTTTTTCGTATGAAAAACTACAAACGATTTAAAACGTATTTCGAAAAGAAAAAACCCAAATTTACTTAAATTGCTTGGTTTCCGCACAATGTATTATATTTTCGGAGTAACTAAAAAAACTACAAAAAAATGAATTTCACTACAATCAGTTTCATCGTTTGTAGTTATAGGAAAAGTACTTTTAGTGCTTCCAAATTGCTGCGTTCTTGGTTTTTTTGAGATGCGTTAGCGATATCTCCGAAACCTGTGGACCAAAAAAAAATTTTTTTTCGTATGAAAAACTACAAACGACTTAAAACGTATTTCAAAAAGAAAAAAACCGAAATTTACTTAAATTGCTTGGTTTCCGCACAATGTATTATATTTTCGGAGTAACTAAAAAAACTACAAAAAAATGAATTTCACTACAATTAATTTCATCGTTTGTAGTTATAGGATAAGTACTTTTAGTGCTTCCAAATTGCTGCGTTCTTGGTTTTTTTGAGATGCGTTAGCGACATCTCCGAAACCTGTGGACTAAAAAAAAATTTTTTTTTCGTATGAAAAACTACAAACGATTTAAAACGTATTTCAAAAACAAAAAACCCAAATTTGCTTAAATTGCTTAGTTTCCGCACAATGTATTATATTTTCGGAGTAACTATAAAAACTACAAAAAAATGAATTTCTCTACAATCAATTTCATCGTTTGTAGTTATAGGAAAAGTACTTTTAGTGCTTCCAAATTGCTGCGTTCTTGGTTTTTTTAAGATGCGTTTTCGATATCTCCGAAACCTGTTGACTAAAAAAAAATTTTTTTCGTATGAAAAACTACAAACGATTTAAAACGTATTTCAAAAAGAAAAAACCCAAATTAGCTTAAATTGCTTGGTTTCCGCACAATGTATTATATTTTCGGAGTAACTATAACAACTACAAAAAATTAATTTCACTACAATCAATTTCATCGTTTGTAGTTATAGAAAAAGTACTTTTAGTGCTTCCAAATTGCTGCGTTCTTGGTTTTTTAAGATGCGTTAGCGACATCTCCGAAACCTGTGGACGAAAAAAAAAATTTTTTTTTCGTATCAAAAACTACAAACGATTTAAAACGTATTTCAAAAACAAAAAACCCAAATTTGCTTAAATTGCTTAGTTTCCGCACAATGTATTATATTTTCGGAGTAACTAAAAAAAATACAAAAAAATTAATTTCACTACAATTAATTTCATCGTTTGTAGTTATAGGATAAGTACTTTTAGTGCTTCCAAATTGCTGCGTTCTTGGTTTTTTTGAGATGCGTTAGCGACATCTCCGAAACCTGTGGACCAAAAAAAAAAATTTTTTTCCTATGAAAAGCTAAAAACGATTTAAAACGTATTTCAAAAAGAAAAAACCCAAATTTGCTTAAATTGCTTGGTTTCCGCACAATGTATTATATTTTCGGATTAACTGTAAAAACTACAAAAAAATGAAATTCACTACAATCAATTTCATCGTTTGTAGTTATAGGAAAAGTACTTTTAGTGCTTCCAAATTGCTGCGTTCTTGGTTTTTTTGAGATGCGTTAGCGATATCTCCGAAACCTGTGGACCAAAAAAAAATGTTTTTTCTTATGAAAAACTACAAATGATTTAAAACGTATTTCAAAAAGAAAAAAACCAAATTTACTTAAATTGCTTGGTTTCCGCTCAATGTATTATATTTTCGGAGTAACTATAAGAACTACAAAAAAATGAATTTCACTACAATCAATTGTATCGTTTGTAGTAATAGAAATCACAAAATAAAAAAATTTGGATTTTTTCAAAGCGGGTTCCAGCGTGATGCAGCTTGATAAGGAGTGTGATGACTAGTACCTAGGACCTACCTAATTAGTTTCTAGCTTTTCGTATTATTATTATTTCATGTAAGTATTATTTTCAATAAAACCGTTTAACTTAAAATTTTTTTTTTTATTATTTTATTTTCAACTTTTTAGTCTTTATTTAATTGCCTATTATTTCTCATTCTATTTAGTTCATTTAGTGACTCATTATTACAATGACTCTTTCCTGACAATTTGCTACAACCTAAGTCCTCAATACATACATCCTTCCAAAGACTTTACTCGACTCTGCGCCACGTATGCTTGTCCCTCCTCCAACTCCAAAATATTTTGATGTCACTTCTACTGGACTGGATGCAATATTTGTTCCAAATATGAGCCAAATCGGGCATCATAGGTCGCTTTCTATTCATGTATGTATTATGTGTTCCAAATATGGACTAAATCAAATCGGACCACAAATACGATTTTTGTGAATATCTCGATCCTTGCGCCACCTAGCGGCGATTTTTTTCACAGGTCGATTTCTATTCTTGCATGTGTTGTGTGTTCCAAATATGAGCCAAATCGGACCACAAATGCGAATTTTGCGAATATCTCGATCCTTGCGCCACCTAGCGGCGATCAATTTCATCGTTTGTAGTTATAGGATAAGTACTTTTAGTGCTTCCAAATTGCTGCGTTCCTGGTTTTTTTGAGATGCGTTAGCGACATCTCCGAAACCTGTGGACTAAAAAAAAATTTTTTTTCGTATGAAAAACTACAAACGATTTAAAACGTATTTCAAAAAGAAAAAACCAAAATTTGCTTAAATTGCTTGGTTTCCGCACAATGTATTATATTTTCGGAGGAACTAAAAAAACTACAAAAAAATGAATTTCACTACAATCAGTTGCATCGTTTGTAGTTATAGGAAAAGTACTTTTAGTGCTTCCAAATTGCTGCGTTCTTGGTTTTTTTGAGATGCGTTAGCGATATCTCCGAAACCTGTGGACCAAAAAAAATTTTTTTTTTCGTATGAAAAACTACAAACGATTTAAAACGTATTTCAAAAAGAAAAAACCCAAATTTGCTTAAATTGCTTGGTTTCCGCACAGTGTATTATATTTTCGGAGTAACTATAAAAACTACAAAAAAATGAATTTCACTACAATCAATTTCATCGTTTGTAGTTATAGGAAAAGTACTTTTAGTGCTTCCAAATTGCTGCGTTCTTGGTTTTTGTGAGATGCGTTAGCGATATCTCCGAAACCTGTGGACCAAAAAAATTTTTTTTTCGTATGAAAAACTACAAACGAATTAAAAAGTATTTCAAAAAGAAAAATCCCAAATTTGCTTAAATTGCTTGGTTCCCGCACAATGTATTATATTTTCGGATTAACTGTAAAAACTACAAAAAAATGAAATTCACTACAATCAATTTCATCGTTTGTAGTTATAGGAAAAGTACTTTTAGTGCTTCCAAATTGCTGCGTTCTTGGTTTTTTTGAGATGCGTTAGCGATATCTCCGAAACCTGTAGACCAAAAAAAAATTTTTTTTCTTATGAAAAACTACAAACGATTGAAAACGTATTTCAAAATAAAAAAAATCAAATTTACTTAAATTGCTTGGTTTCCGCTCAATGTATTATATTTTCGGAGTAACTATAAGAACTACAAAAAAATGAATTTCACTACAATCAATTGTATCGTTTGTAGTAATAGAAATCACAAAATAAAAAAATTTGGATTTCTTCAAAGCGGGTTCCAGCGTGATGCAGCTTGATAAGGAGTGTGATGACTAGTACCTAGGACCTACCTAATTATTTTCTAGCTTTTCGTATTATTATTATTTCATGTAAGTATTATTTTCAATAAAACCGTTTAACTTAAGATTTTTTTTTTTTATTATTTTATTTTCAAGTTTTGAGTCTTTATTTAATTGCCTATTATTTCTCATTCTATTTAGTTCATTTAGTGACTCATTATTACAATGACTCTTTCCTGACAATTTGCTACAACCTAAGTCCTCAATACATACATCCTTCCAAAGACTTTACTCGACTCTGCGCCACGTATGCTTGTCCCTCCTCCAACTCCAAAATATTTTGATGTCACTTCTACTGGATTGGATGCAGTATTTGTTCCAAATATGAGCCAAATCGGACATCATAGGTCGCTTTCTATTCATGTATGTATTATGTGTTCCAAATATGGACTAAATTAAATCGGACCACAAATACGATTTTTGTGAATATCTCGATCCTTGCGACCTAGCGGCGATTTTTCCACAGGTCGATTTCTATTCTTGCATGTGTTATGTGTTCCAAATATGAGCCAAATCGGACCACAAATGCGAATTTTGCGAATATCTCGATCCTTGCGCCACCTAGCGGCGATCAATTTCATCGTTTGTAGTTATAGGATAAGTACTTTTAGTGCTTCCAAATTGCTGCGTTCCTGGTTTTTTTGAGATGCGTTAGCGACATCTCCGAAACCTGTGGACTAAAAAAAAATTTTTTTTTCGTATGAAAAACTACAAACGATTTAAAACGTATTTCAAAAAGAAAAAAACCCAAATTTACTTAAATTGCTTGGTTTCCGCACAATGTATTATATTTTCGGAGTAACTAAAAAAACTACAAAAAAATGAATTTCACTACAATTAATTTCATCGTTTGTAGTTATAGGATAAGTACTTTTAGTGCTTCCAAATTGCTGCGTTCTTGGTTTTTTTGAGATGCGTTAGCGACATCTCCGAAACCTGTGGACTAAAAAAAAATTTTTTTTTCGTATGAAAAACTACAAACGATTTAAAACGTATTTCAAAAAGAAAAAAACCCAAATTTACTTAAATTGCTTGGTTTCCGCACAATGTATTATATTTTCGGAGTAACTATAAAAACTACAAAAAAATGAATTTCACTACAATTAATTTCATCGTTTGTAGTTATAGGATAAGTACTTTTAGTGCTTCCAAATTGCTGCGTTCTTGGTTTTTTTGAGATGCGTTAGCGACATCTCCGAAACCTGTGGACCAAAAAAAAAATTTTTTTCCTATGAAAAGCTAAAAACGATTTAAAACGTATTTCAAAAAGAAAAAACCCAAATTTGCTTAAATTGCTTGGTTTCCGCACAATGTATTATATTTTCGGATTAACTGTAAAAAGTACAAAAAAATGAAATTCACTACAATCAATTTCATCGTTTGTAGTTATAGGAAAAGTACTTTTAGTGCTTCCAAATTGCTGCGTTCTTGGTTTTTTTGAGATGCGTTAGCGATATCTCCGAAACCTGTGGACCAAAAAAAAATGTTTTTTCTTATGAAAAACTACAAATGATTTAAAACGTATTTCAAAAAGAAAAAAACCAAATTTACTTAAATTGCTTGGTTTCCGCTCAATGCATTATATTTTCGGAGTAACTATAAGAACTAGAAAAAAATGAATTTCACTACAATCAATTGTATCGTTTGTAGTTATAGAAATCACAAAACAAAAAAATTTGGATTTTTTCAAAGCGGGTTCCAGCGTGATGCAGCTTGATAAGGAATGTGATGACTAGGACCTACCTAATTATTTTCTAGCTTTTCGTATTATTATTATTTCATGTAAGTATTATTTTCAATAAAACCGTTTCACTTAAAAATTTTTTTTTATTATTTTATTTTCAAGTTTTTAGTCTTTATTTAATTGCCTATTATTTCTCATTCTATTTAGTTCATTTAGTGACTCATTATTACAAGGACTCTTTCGTGACAATTTGCTACAACCTAAGTCCTCAATACATAATCCTTCCAAAGACTTTACTCGACTCTGCGCCACGTATGCTTGTCCCTCCTCCAACTCCAAAATATTTTGATGTCACTTCTACTGGACTGGATGCAATATTTGTTCCAAATATGAGCAAAATCGGGCATCATAGGTCGCTTTCTATTCATGGATGTATTATGTGTTCCAAATATGGACTAAATCAAATCGGACCACAAATACGATTTTTGTGAATATCTCGATCCTTGCGCCACATAGCGGCGATTTTTTTCACAGGTCGATTTCTATGTTTGCATGTGTTATGTGTTCCAAATATGAGCCAAATCGGACCACAAATGCGAATTTTGCGAATATCTCGATCCTTGCGCCACCTAGCGGCGATCAATTTCATCGTTTGTAGTTATAGGATAAATACTTTTAGTGCTTCCAAATTGCTGCGTTCCTGGTTTTTTTGAGATGCGTTAGCGACATCTCCGAAACCTGTGGACTAAAAAAAAATTTTTTTTTCGTATGAAAAACTACAAATGATTTAAAACGTATTTCAAAAAGAAAAAAACCCAAATTTACTTAAATTGCTTGGTTTCCGCACAATGTATTATATTTTCGGAGTAACTAAAAAAACTACAAAAAAATGAATTTCACTACAATTAATTTCATCGTTTGTAGTTATAGGATAAGTACTTTTAGTGCTTCCAAATTGCTGCGTTCTTGGTTTTTTTGAGATGCGTCAGCGACATCTCCGAAACCTGTGGACTAAAAAAAAATTTTTTTTTCGTATGAAAAACTACAAACGATTTAAAACGTATTTCAAAAAGAAAAAACCCAAATTTACTTAAATTGCTTGGTTTCCGCACAATGTATTATATTTTCGGAGTAACTACAAAAACTACAAAAAAATTAATTTCACTACAATCAGTTTAATCGTTTGTAGTTATAGGAAAAGTACTTTTAGTGCTTCCAAATTGCTGCGTTCTTGGTTTTTTTGAGATGCGTTAGCGATATCTCCGAAACCTGAGGACCAAAAAAAAATTTTTTTTCGTGTGAAAAACTACAAACGATTTAAAACGTATTTCAAAAAGAAAAACCCAAATTTGCTTAAATTGCTTGGTTTCCGCACAATGTATTATATTTTCGGAGTAACTATAAAAACTACAAAAAAAATGAATTTCACTACAATTAATTTCATCGTTTGTAGTTATAGGATAAGTACTTTTAGTGCTTCCAAATTGCTGCGTTCTTGGTTTTTTTGAGATGCGTTAGCGATATCTCCGAAACCTGTGGACCAAAAAAAAATTTTTTTTTCGTATGAAAAACTACAAACGATTTAAAACGTATTTCAAAAAGAAAAAAACCAAAATTTACTTAAATTGCTTGGTTTCCGCACAATGTATTATATTTTCGGAGTAACTAAAAAAACTACAAAAAAATGAATTTCACTACAATTAATTTCATCGTTTGTAGTTATAGGATAAGTACTTTTAGTGCTTCCAAATTGCTGCGTTCTTGGTTTTTTTGAGATGCGTTAGCGACATCTCCGAAACCTGTGGACTAAAAAAAATTGTTTTTTCGTATGAAAAACTACAAACGATTTAAAACGTATTTCAAAAACAAAAAACCCAAATTTGCTTAAATTGCTTAGTTTCCGCACAATGTATTATATTTTCGGAGTAACTATAAAAACTACAAAAAAAATTAATTTCACTACAATCAATTTCATCGTTTGTAGTTATAGGAAAAGTACTTTTAGTGCTTCCAAATTGCTGCGTTCTTGGTTTTTTAAGAGGCGTTTGCGATATCTCCGAAACCTGTTGACTAAAAAAAAATTTTTTTCGTATGAAAAACTACAAACGATTTAAAACGTATTTCAAAAAGAAAAAACCCAAATTAGCTTAAATTGCTTGGTTTCCGCACAATGTATTATATTTTCGGAGTAACTATAAAAACTACAAAAAATGAATTTCACTACAATCAATTTCATCGTTTGTAGTTATAGGAAAAGTACTTTTAGTGCTTCCAAATTGCTGCGTTCTTGGTTTTTTTAAGAGGCGTTTGCGATTCTCCGAAACCTGTTGACTAAAAAAAAATTTTTTTCGTATGAAAAACTACAAACGATTTAAAACGTATTTCAAAAAGAAAAAACCCAAATTAGCTTAAATTGCTTGGTTTCCGCACAATGTATTATTTTTTCGGAGTAACTATAAAAACTACAAAAAATGAATTTCACTACAATCAATTTCATCGTTTGTAGTTATAGAAAAAGTACTTTTAGTGCTTCCAAATTGCTGCGTTCTTGGTTTTTTTAGATGCGTTAGCGATATCCCCGAAACCTGTGGACCAAAAAAAAAAATTGTTTTCCTATGAAAAACTACAAACGATTTAAAACGTATTTCAAAAAGAAAAAACCCAAATTTGCTTAAATTGCTTAGTTTCCGCACAATGTATTATATTTTCGGATTAACTGTAAAAACTACAAAAAATGAAATTCACTATAATCAATTTCATCGTTTGTAGTTATAGGAAAAGTACTTTTAGTGCTTCCAAATTGCTGCGTTCTTGGTTTTTTTGAGATGCGTTAGCGATATCTCCGAAACCTGTAGACCAAAAAAAAAATTTTTTTCTTATGAAAAACTACAAACGATTTAAAACGTATTTCAAAAAGAAAAAACCAAATTTACTTAAATTGCTTGGTTTCCGCTCAATGTATTATATTTTCGGAGTAACTATAAGAAATACAAAAAAATGAATTTCACTACAATCAATTGTATCGTTTGTAGTAATACAAATCACAAAATAAAAAAATTTGGATTTTTTCAAAGCGGGTTCCAGCGTGATGTAGCTTGATAAGGAGTGTGATGACTAGTACCTAGGACCTACCTAATTATTTTCTAGCTTTTCGTATTATTATTATTTCATGTAAGTAATATTTTCAATAAAACCGTTTAATTTAAAATTTTTTTTTTATTATTTTATTTTCAAGTTTTTAGTCTTTATTTAATTGCCTATTATTTCTCATTCTATTTAGTTCATTTAGTGACTCATTATTACAAGGACTCTTCCCTGACAATTTGCTACAACCTAAGTCCTCAATACATAATCCTTCCAAAGACTTTACTCGACTCTGCGCCACGTATGCTTGTCCCTCCTCCAACTCCAAAATATTTTGATGTCACTTCTACTGGACTGGATGCAATATTTGTTCCAAATATGAGCCAAATCGGGCATCATAGGTCGCTTTCTATTCATGTATGTATTATGTGTTCCAAATATGGACTAGATCAAATCGGACCACAAATACGATTTTTGTGAATATCTCGATCCTTGCGCCACCTAGCAGCGATTTTTTTCACAGGTCGATTTTTATTCTTGCATGTGTTATGTGTTCCAAATATGAGCCAAATCGGACCACAAATGCGAATTTTGCGAATATCTCGATCCTTGCGCCACCTAGCGGCGATCAATTTCATCGTTTGTAGTTATAGGATAAGTACTTTTAGTGCTTCCAAATTGCTGCGTTCCTGGTTTTTTTGAGATGCGTTAGCGACATCTCCGAAACCTGTGGACTAAAAAAAAATTTTTTTTTCGTATGAAAAACTACAAACGATTTAAAACGTATTTCAAAAAGAAAAAACCCAAATTTGCTTAAATTGCTTGGTTTCCGCACAATGTATTATATTTTCGGAGTAACTAAAAAAACTACAAAAAAATGAATTTCACTACAATCAGTTTCATCGTTTGTAGTTATAGGAAAAGTACTTTTAGTGCTTCCAAATTGCTCTTGGTTTCCGCACAATGTATTATATTTTCGGAGTAACTATAAAAACTACAAAAAAATGAATTTCACTACAATCAATTTCATCGTTTGTAGTTATAGGAAAAGTACTTTCAGTGCTTCCAAATTACTGCGTTCTTGTTTTTTCGAGATGCGTTAGCTATATCTCCGAAACCTGTGGACAAAAAAAAAAATTTTTTTTTCGTATGAAAAACTACAAACGATTTAAAACGTATTTCAAAAAGAAAAAAACCCAAATTTACTTAAATTGCTTGGTTTCCGCACAATGTATTATATTTTCGGAGTAACTAAAAAAACTACAAAAAAATGAATTTCACTACAATTAATTTCATCGTTTGTAGTTATAGGATAAGTACTTTTAGTGCTTCCAAATTGCTGCGTTCTTGGTTTTTTTGAGATGCGTTAGCGACATCTCCGAAACCTGTGGACTAAAAAAAAATTTTTTTTTCGTATGAAAAACTACAAACGATTTAAAACGTATTTCAAAAAGAAAAAAACCCAAATTTACTTAAATTGCTTGGTTTCAGCACAATGTATTATATTTTCGGAGTAACTATAAAAACTACAAAAAAATGAATTTCACTACAATTAATTTCATCGTTTGTAGTTATAGGATAAGTACTTTTAGTGCTTCCAAATTGCTGCGTTCTTGGTTTTTTTGAGATGCGTTAGCGACATCTCCGAAACCTGTGGACCAAAAAAAAAATTTTTTTCCTATGAAAAGCTAAAAACGATTTAAAACGTATTTCAAAAAGAAAAAACCCAAATTTGCTTAAATTGCTTGGTTTCCGCACAATGTATTATATTTTCGGATTAACTGTAAAAAGTACAAAAAAATGAAATTCACTACAATCAATTTCATCGTTTGTAGTTATAGGAAAAGTACTTTTAGTGCTTCCAAATTGCTGCGTTCTTGGTTTTTTTGAGATGCGTTAGCGATATCTCCGAAACCTGTGGACCAAAAAAAAATGTTTTTTCTTATGAAAAACTACAAATGATTTAAAACGTGTTTCAAAAAGAAAAAAACCAAATTTACTTAAATTGCTTGGTTTCCGCTCAATGCATTATATTTTCGGAGTAACTATAAGAACTAGAAAAAAATGAATTTCACTACAATCAATTGTATCGTTTGTAGTTATAGAAATCACAAAACAAAAAAATTTGGATTTTTTCAAAGCGGGTTCCAGCGTGATGCAGCTTGATAAGGAATGTGATGACTAGGACCTACCTAATTATTTTCTAGCTTTTCGTATTATTATTATTTCATGTAAGTATTATTTTCAATAAAACCGTTTCACTTAAAATTTTTTTTTTATTATTTTATTTTCAAGTTTTTAGTCTTTATTTAATTGCCTATTATTTCTCATTCTATTTAGTTCATTTAGTGACTCATTATTACAAGGACTCTTTCGTGACAATTTGCTACAACGTAAGTCCTCAATACATAATCCTTCCAAAGACTTTACTCGACTCTGCGCCACGTATGCTTGTCCCTCCTCCAACTCCAAAATATTTTGATGTCACTTCTACTGGACTGGATGCAATATTTGTTCCAAATATGAGCAAAATCGGGCATCATAGGTCGCTTTCTATTCATGGATGTATTATGTGTTCCAAATATGGACTAAATCAAATCGGACCACAAATACGATTTTTGTGAATATCTCGATCCTTGCGCCACATAGCGGCGATTTTTTTCACAGGTCGATTTCTATTCTTGCATGTGTTATGTGTTCCAAATATGAGCCAAATCGGACCACAAATGCGAATTTTGCGAATATCTCGATCCTTGCGCCACCTAGCGGCGATCAATTTCATCGTTTGTAGTTATAGGATAAGTACTTTTAGTGCTTCCAAATTGCTGCGTTCCTGGTTTTTTTGAGATGCGTTAGCGACATCTCCGAAACCTGTGGACTAAAAAAAAATTTTTTTTTCGTATGAAAAACTACAAACGATTTAAAACGTATTTCAAAAAGAAAAAAACCCAAATTTACTTAAATTGCTTGGTTTCCGCACAATGTATTATATTTTCGGAGTAACTAAAAAAACTACAAAAAAATGAATTTCACTACAATTAATTTCATCGTTTGTAGTTATAGGATAAGTACTTTTAGTGCTTCCAAATTGCTGCGTTCTTGGTTTTTTTGAGATGCGTCAGCGACATCTCCGAAACCTGTGGACTAAAAAAAAATTTTTTTTTCGTATGAAAAACTACAAACGATTTAAAACGTATTTCAAAAAGAAAAAACCCAAATTTACTTAAATTGCTTGGTTTCCGCACAATGTATTATATTTTCGGAGTAACTACAAAAACTACAAAAAAATTAATTTCACTACAATCAGTTTAATCGTTTGTAGTTATAGGAAAAGTACTTTTAGTGCTTCCAAATTGCTGCGTTCTTGGTTTTTTTGAGATGCGTTAGCGATATCTCCGAAACCTGAGGACCAAAAAAAAATTTTTTTTCGTGTGAAAAACTACAAACGATTTAAAACGTATTTCAAAAAGAAAAACCCAAATTTGCTTAAATTGCTTGGTTTCCGCACAATGTATTATATTTTCGGAGTAACTATAAAAACTACAAAAAAAATGAATTTCACTACAATTAATTTCATCGTTTGTAGTTATAGGATAAGTACTTTTAGTGCTTCCAAATTGCTGCGTTCTTGGTTTTTTTGAGATGCGTTAGCGATATCTCCGAAACCTGTGGACCAAAAAAAAATTTTTTTTTCGTATGAAAAACTACAAACGATTTAAAACGTATTTCAAAAAGAAAAAAACCAAAATTTACTTAAATTGCTTGGTTTCCGCACAATGTATTATATTTTCGGAGTAACTAAAAAAACTACAAAAAAATGAATTTCACTACAATTAATTTCATCGTTTGTAGTTATAGGATAAGTACTTTTAGTGCTTCCAAATTGCTGCGTTCTTGGTTTTTTTGAGATGCGTTAGCGACATCTCCGAAACCTGTGGACTAAAAAAAATTGTTTTTTCGTATGAAAAACTACAAACGATTTAAAACGTATTTCAAAAACAAAAAACCCAAATTTGCTTAAATTGCTTAGTTTCCGCACAATGTATTATATTTTCGGAGTAACTATAAAAACTACAAAAAAAATGAATTTCACTACAATCAATTTCATCGTTTGTAGTTATAGGAAAAGTACTTTTAGTGCTTCCAAATTGCTGCGTTCTTGGTTTTTTTAAGAGGCGTTTGCGATATCTCCGAAACCTGTTGACTAAAAAAAAATTTTTTTCGTATGAAAAACTACAAACGATTTAAAACGTATTTCAAAAAGAAAAAACCCAAATTAGCTTAAATTGCTTGGTTTCCGCACAATGTATTATATTTTCGGAGTAACTATAAAAACTACAAAAAATGAATTTCACTACAATCAATTTCATCGTTTGTAGTTATAGGAAAAGTACTTTTAGTGCTTCCAAATTGCTGCGTTCTTGGTTTTTTTAAGAGGCGTTTGCGATTCTCCGAAACCTGTTGACTAAAAAAAAATTTTTTTCGTATGAAAAACTACAAACGATTTAAAACGTATTTCAAAAAGAAAAAACCCAAATTAGCTTAAATTGCTTGGTTTCCGCACAATGTATTATTTTTTCGGAGTAACTATAAAAACTACAAAAAATGAATTTCACTACAATCAATTTCATCGTTTGTAGTTATAGAAAAAGTACTTTTAGTGCTTCCAAATTGCTGCGTTCTTGGTTTTTTTAGATGCGTTAGCGATATCCCCGAAACCTGTGGACCAAAAAAAAAAATTGTTTTCCTATGAAAAACTACAAACGATTTAAAACGTATTTCAAAAAGAAAAAACCCAAATTTGCTTAAATTGCTTAGTTTCCGCACAATGTATTATATTTTCGGATTAACTGTAAAAACTACAAAAAATGAAATTCACTATAATCAATTTCATCGTTTGTAGTTATAGGAAAAGTACTTTTAGTGCTTCCAAATTGCTGCGTTCTTGGTTTTTTTGAGATGCGTTAGCGATATCTCCGAAACCTGTAGACCAAAAAAAAAATTTTTTTCTTATGAAAAACTACAAACGATTTAAAACGTATTTCAAAAAGAAAAAAACCAAATTTACTTAAATTGCTTGGTTTCCGCTCAATGTATTATATTTTCGGAGTAACTATAAGAAATACAAAAAAATGAATTTCACTACAATCAATTGTATCGTTTGTAGTAATACAAATCACAAAATAAAAAAATTTGGATTTTTTCAAAGCGGGTTCCAGCGTGATGTAGCTTGATAAGGAGTGTGATGACTAGTACCTAGGACCTACCTAATTATTTTCTAGCTTTTCGTATTATTATTATTTCATGTAAGTAATATTTTCAATAAAACCGTTTAACTTAAAATTTTTTTTTTATTATTTTATTTTCAAGTTTTTAGTCTTTATTTAATTGCCTATTATTTCTCATTCTATTTAGTTCATTTAGTGACTCATTATTACAAGGACTCTTCCCTGACAATTTGCTACAACCTAAGTCCTCAATACATAATCCTTCCAAAGACTTTACTCGACTCTGCGCCACGTATGCTTGTCCCTCCTCCAACTCCAAAATATTTTGATGTCACTTCTACTGGACTGGATGCAATATTTGTTCCAAATATGAGCCAAATCGGGCATCATAGGTCGCTTTCTATTCATGTATGTATTATGTGTTCCAAATATGGACTAAATCAAATCGGACCACAAATACGATTTTTGTGAATATCTCGATCCTTGCGCCACCTAGCAGCGATTTTTTTCACAGGTCGATTTCTATTCTTGCATGTGTTATGTGTTCCAAATATGAGCCAAATCGGACCACAAATGCGAATTTTGCGAATATCTCGATCCTTGCGCCACCTAGCGGCGATCAATTTCATCGTTTGTAGTTATAGGATAAGTACTTTTAGTGCTTCCAAATTGCTGCGTTCCTGGTTTTTTTGAGATGCGTTAGCGACATCTCCGAAACCTGTGGACTAAAAAAAAATTTTTTTTCGTATGAAAAACTACAAACGATTTAAAACGTATTTCAAAAAGAAAAAACCCAAATTTGCTTAAATTGCTTGGTTTCCGCACAATGTATTATATTTTCGGAGTAACTAAAAAAACTACAAAAAAATGAATTTCACTACAATCAGTTTCATCGTTTGTAGTTATAGGAAAAGTACTTTTAGTGCTTCCAAATTGCTCTTGGTTTCCGCACAATGTATTATATTTTCGGAGTAACTATAAAAACTACAAAAAAATGAATTTCACTACAATCAATTTCATCGTTTGTAGTTATAGGAAAAGTACTTTCAGTGCTTCCAAATTACTGCGTTCTTGTTTTTTCGAGATGCGTTAGCTATATCTCCGAAACCTGTGGACAAAAAAAAAAAATTTTTTTTTCGTATGAAAAACTACAAACGATTTAAAACGTATTTCAAAAAGAAAAACCCAAATTTGCTTAAATTGCTTGGTTTCCGCACAATGTATTATATTTTCGGAGTAACTATAAAAACTACAAAAAAATGTATTTCACTACAATCAATTTCTTCGTTTGTAGTTATAGAAAAAGTACTTTTAGTGCTTTCAAATTGCTGCGTTCTTGGTTTTTTTGAGATGCGTTAGCGATATCTCCGAAATCTGTGGACCAAAAAAATTTTTTTTCGTATGAAAAACTACAAACGAATTAAAAAGTATTTCAAAAAGAAAAAACCCAAATTTGCTTAAATTGCTTGGTTTCCGCACAATGTATTATATTTTCGGAGTAACTATAAAAAGTACAAAAAAATGAATTTCACTACAATCAATTTCATCGTTTGTAGTTATAGGATAAGTACTTTTAGTGCTTCCAAATTGCTGCGTTCTTGGTTTTTTTTGAGATGCGTTAGCGATATCTCCGAAACCTGTGGACCAAAAAAAAAATTTTTTTTCCTATGAAAAACTACAAACGATTTAAAACGTATTTCAAAAAGAAAAAACCCAAATTTGCTTAAATTGCTTGGTTTCCGCACAATGTATTATATTTTCGGAGTAACTATAAAAATAACAAAAAAAAAATGAATTTCACTACAATCAATTTCATCGCCTGTAGTTATAGGAAAATTACTTTTAGTGCTTCCAAATTGCTGCGTTCTTGGTTTTTTTGAGATGCGTTAGCGATATCTCCGAAACCTGTGGACCAAACAATTTTTATTTTTCGTATGAAAAACTACAAACGAATTAAAACGTATTTCAAAAAGAAAAAACTCAAATTTGCTTAAGTTGCTTGGTTTCCGCACATTGTATTATATTTTCGGAGTAACTAAAAAAACTACAAAAAATGAATTTCACTACAATCAGTTTCATCGTTTGTAGTTATAGGAAAAGTACTTTTAGTGCTTCCAAATTGCTGCGTTCTTGGTTTTTTTGAGATGCGTTAGCGATATCTCCGAAACCTGTGGACCAAACAATTTTTTTTTTCGTATGAAAAACTACAAACGAATTAAAAAGTATTTCAAAAAGAAAAAACCCAAATTTGCCTAAATTGCTTGGTTTCCGCACAATGTATTATATTTTCGGAGTAACTATAAAAAGTACAAAAAAATGAATTTCACTACAATCAATTTCATCGTTTGTAGTTATAGGATAAGTACTTTTAGTGCTTCCAAATTGCTGCGTTCTTGGTTTTTTGAGATGCGTTAGCGACATCTCCGAAACCTGTGGACAAAAAAAAATTTTTTTTTCGTATGAAAAACTACAAACGATTTAAAAGGTATTTCAAAAAGAAAAAACCCAAATTTACTTCAACTGCTTGGTTTCCGCACAATGTATTATATTTTCGGAGTAACTAAAAAAACTACAAAAAAATGAATTTCACTACAATCAGTTTCATCGTTTGTAGTTATAGAAATCACAAAACAAAAAAATTTGGATTTTTTCAAAGCGGGTTCCAGCGTGATGCAGCTTGATAAGGAATGTGATGACTAGGACCTACCTAATTATTTTCTAGCTTTTCGTATTATTATTATTTCATGTAAGTATTATTTTCAATAAAACCGTTTCACTTAAAATTTTTTTTTTATTATTTTATTTTCAAGTTTTTAGTCTTTATTTAATTGCCTATTATTTCTCATTCTATTTAGTTCATTTAGTGACTCATTATTACAAGGACTCTTTCCTGACAATTTGCTACAACCTAAGTCCTCAATACATAATCCTTCCAAAGACTTTACTCGACTCTGCGCCACGTATGCTTGTCCCTCCTCCAACTCCAAAATATTTTGATGTCACTTCTACTGGACTGGATGCAATATTTGTTCCAAATATGAGCCAAATCGGGCATCATAGGTCGCTTTCTATTCATGTATGTATTATGTGTTCCAAATATGGACTAAATCAAATGGGACCACAAATACGATTTTTGTGAATATCTCGATCCTTGCGCCACCTAGCGGCGATTTTTTTCACAGGTCGATTTCTATTCTTGCATGTGTTATGTGTTCCAAATAGGAGCCAACTCGGACCACAAATACGATTTTTGTGAATATCTCGATCCTTGCGCCACCTAGCGGCGATTTTTTTCACAGGTCGATTTCTATTCTTGCATGTATTATGTGTTCCAAATATGAGCCATATCGGACCACAAATGCGAATTTTGCGAAAATCTCGATCTTTGCGATCGGCGATTTTTTTTTCTTATTTTTGCATTGTCATCGGGTTCTGAACTATATTCCAAGTTTCAAGCTTGTAGCTTATCGGGAAGTTACTTAAATTTCAATTACAAGATTCGTTCACAACGGCCGTGCGGCCTGCCTGTCAACTCAAGCTAAATAAAACCGTTTAAAAAACAACAGCTCAAGCACACCACCTCACAAACAAAAAACATGTAGCGGATTTCGCAAATACAAAAATATTAGACAAGAACATAGGAAATGTGAGAATGACGTCAGAGAGCCTTCGCATACAACAACAATTAAACACGGTGATGAATTTTAAAGAGGATATGGACAAAATAAGCGACGCTTACACAGCGGTCATGTAGTACAAAGATATATGCAGAGCTAGAAAGTAATTGTTAATATATATGTTGTGTGTAAGTAAATGAAAAAATGTACTCAAAAATTAAATAAGTTTAATTTAATAATGTAAGTGTTCAAATTAATGTTATTTAATTGTAATTATGTTTGTTGTTATTGAACTGTTTTTAAAATAAAATCATTAAACTCCATTAGGAAGACGTGAGAGCATCGAAGAGCGTAGGAGGGAAATGGAAAATCTAATTTTTGCCTTCTAATTTCTCGGCCGTAAAACTCCATAAAAGCAAGCATAACGAATATATTGCGCCCAACAAGAAAACAAATTTATTTTCTTTTTGTTTGGAAAGATACCTTGGTTGGTTACACGGGAATACCCATCAGCGTTCCCTTTCTCTTTTTAGACACATTAAATCCTAGTCAGGATTTCTATCTGGTTTAATATCACTTTATACACATTAAATCCTCACCAGGATTACTATCTGTGCTGCATATCACTACATCCATATTAAATCCTCGTCAGGATTTCTATCTGTGTTTGACATCAATTTATCCACATTAAATCTTCGTCAGGTTTTTCTAGCAGTGTTTCATATCACTGTTTTTACACACTACATTCACGTCAGATTTCCATCTGTATGAAATTTTCTGCGTTAACACATTAATCACATCAGGATTTTTTATCTATCACAGCAGCATTGATAGCTGAACTACTTGCAAAAAATAACACACTTATAATTTGCTGCGATTGCATATCGCCACTCCATCGCCACTAAGTCGTTTACCTCCACTCTCGACACCTTTAAATAAACAAAAATATTCAGATTTATTAAAGCAATGGAGACTTATATTAGATTTGCGGATTCCATAGTCGAGTTCGAACAAGACTTCAACCCCACCCGGCCGAATCCCGGAACAAGCACACCCTTGCACTACTGCAAGAGGAGCTAAGGGCACTATGGGAGAAAACCAAGTCTGCATAGGAAAGTCTTCTCGGCAATAGCGATCTGTTGAAAGAGGACCTAAGTGCGCTTAGGAAAAAGAATAAAAGTTGCTTCGCAGGCTATCTGCAATGCATGTCAGCTGTGGCGGCTTAAGTCGAAACTATCACCCCACAGACTGCAAAAGATGAATCAAAAGAGGAAGACTGTTGAGAAATTATATTGTGACGAATATGAGCAACACTAAGGGAAACTATTATCTCTAAGCCGATGCTAAGCAGTGACTTGTATGCACAGCAATAAATCAATCATTATATCTACCCAGATGTACGTAAACGCAGCGGAAAAGAGACGCACAAACACATGCAGATATCTTATCGGAGATGCTCCAAAAAGTATGCAATTATAATTGTGTTCACACATACACGCGCGTATGAGAAGCTATAAACGTAGTAATTTTATAGCTGATGGCCAACTAGTAGATTCTGGAAATGGAAGTGCCTAGAAGATGCGAACGAGAAATCACAGAATATGGAAGGCAGCAACAGTAGAGGCACGACAATCAGTTTGATTTAAGACGCTATCTGGTGAGCAATAGTAGTGTTATTGTGAAGAACTTTAATAAAGGTCATTTTGCATTATTGAATAGTGGAGTTATTTATTCAACAGTTTAGTGATTCGAACGTTAGCAGAAGGGCAAATAAGAGGATTTGTACTAAATTCGTTACAATTGGTGTCAGAAGAGGAATTGTTGAATAAATTCCGAAGATTTCGAGTACAACAAGGACATGGAAAAGTTAAGTGAATTGAAGATCCAGAAACTGAGGGAGGAGTTGGAGAGCCGCGGATTGAATACAACCGGTATTAAACTCGAACTTCAGGCACGACTATGAGAGGCAATGGAATTAGAAGGAATTGACGTGGAAGAGTATGTCTTTCATCTTGATGGCGATGAGACAACAAAATTGGTGGAGAAAAATGAAACACCGCAGACAATGGCGAACACAGACCTGAACATGATATTCGCTGCAATATCAGCACAAATGTCCGAAATGTCATCACAAATATCCACCTACATGTCATCACATATGGAATCGCAGGAGGCACGTATAGCATCTCAACTGGAATCGCAGGAGAACCGTATAACATCGAAGATTGAAGCACAAGAGGCACGAATATCCGAAATGTCGGCACAAATATCAGCGCAGATCTCTGCACAACTGGAAGAGCAAGAAGGACGTATTTCTTCGAAGATGGAGGCGCAAGACACAACAATTTTGCAACTTGAGAACAAAATCGATGCCGAGATTGAAACATTGCGAGGTCATAAACAGGAATTGCAACTAAATCACACAGTTGTTTCAGCAAGCAATACGAAGGTAAAAACTCCATCTTTTGACGGCTCTTTTCCTTTCCATGTGTTTAAGATTCAGTTTGAAAAGACCGCAGCCGTGAACGACTGGAGTGCTGAAGATAAAGTTGCTGCACTATTCGTGGCATTGAAAGGATCTGCTGCTGAAATCCTACAGACTATTTCCGAGGGGGGCGGAACAACTACGAAACATTGAGGATCGCTCTAGAGAGGCGATACGGAAGCGAACACAGGAAGCAGATATACCAAATAGATGTTGCAAAACCGTTACCAAAAAGCTAATGAGACTTTGCAGGAGTTTGCTTCGGATGTTGAATGGTTGGCTCATCTTGCAAATGCGGACGCACCCGTGGAATACACTGAAAGGGTAAAAATCCATAGCTTCATAAATGGCATACGAGATATGGAAACGAAGCGAGCTACATATGCGAATCCAAAACTAACATTTGCTGAAACGGTATCGCATGCCCCATAATCTCTATCTCGCAAATTGGAAGAAGGTCAAGCAATCTTACTGTCGGAGGACATGTGGATGGAAAGGAACGTTTACTGACTGTAGATACGGGTGCATCCCATTCCATCATTCGATCAGATTTAGTCAACAAGAAGGTAAGACCATTGAAATTGGGAAAGTCACGGTACTACACATCATAATTGGAGCGGACTTCTTAATTTACCAAGGCATCAAGATCGATATGCAAAGCAAGACGATGCGATATAAGAACATGGAAGTGCCACTTAATTTCGGTTACGAGAGAGGCTACAGCAGTAAACGAGTGCTGGTGGAAGAGAGTCAGCAAATACCACCAAAATCCGAAGCAGTCATCTGGGCAAAGGTTGATGGAGATTGCGGGATAAACAAATTGTTGGTTGTCGAAGCAGCAAACAAATCAGCACCGAACATACTTGTAGGAAAAACCCTGGGTATGACAAAACAAGTTGGACGTATTCCGGTAAGAGTACTCAAGGAGTTCAAGTCACTACTACTGACCAAAGGAGCTATTTTGGAAAGATGCAAAGAGGCTGAAGTAGTTATTAACTGTGAACAGCTCCAGGAACACGTTTCATCTAGTAATACTGATCTTTCAAATAACATCACGGCATGGACGGAGGGGCTAGAGGAAGATTATCAGAGTAAGGCAAAGCAACTGCTCCTAAAGTACGCAAACATATTTGACCAGGATGGTTCCAACCCAGCCCGCACCAATGTTGTGAAACATCAAATTGACACAGAAGACGCGAGGCCGATGCGTCAAGCTCCTCGTAGTGTTCCACTGGCGAAGCGGGAAGTTGTGAGTCAAAATCGCACAAGAAATGAGCGACAGCGGCATCATCGAACCATCAGCTAGTCCATGGAGCTCACCTGTGGTACTTGTGAAGAAAAAGGATGGAAAAATGAGGTTTTGCGAGGACTATCGAAAGCTGAATGACGTTACGAAAAATGATAGCTTCCCACTGCCAAGAATTGACGACACTCTGGACTCGCTCTCTGGTACGAAATGGTTTTCCACACTGGACTTGAAAAGTGGCTACTGGCAAGTGGAGGTGAAGGAGGAAGACAAAGAGAAAACAGCTTTCAGCGTCGGAGATGGTCTTTGGCAATTTACAGTAATGCCCTTTGGACTATGTAATGTACCAGCTTCTTTCGAGAGACTCATGGATCAGGTATTGAAAGGACTACATTGGTAAACATGCTAGGTGTACCTGGACGACATCATCGTATTGGGCAAGAAATTTGATTAAATTTTAAAAACTTGGAGGAAGTTTTCCAGAGAATAACTGGCGCTGTTCTGAAACTAAGTCCCAAAATGTGTTCGCTGTTTAAAGCGGTAGTAAATTATTTGGGTCACAAGGTAACGACAGAAGGCATATGTACTGCGAATGAAAAGATAGATGCAGTAAAGGATTGGCCAATACCATAGAACTTGCATGAATTAAGAAGTTTCCTTGGGCTGTGCACATATTACCGCCGATTTGTGCCAAACTTTTCCAGCGTAGCGCATAGCCTCCATGAGATTACAAGAAAAAATAAAGCTTTTGAATAGAAAAAGGAGCAAGTGGTGGCTTTCCAAACATTGGAGGAGCGTTTGTGCACTGCCCCAATGTTGGCATATCCGATTCCAGGAGCAACATTTATTCTAGATACCGATGCGATTGGATATGCTATAGGAGGCGTTTTGTCACAACTGGTTGATGGACAGGAGAAGGTAGTTGCATAATACAGCCGTTCAATTGGAAAATCAGAGAGGAACTACTGCGTTACACGGAGAGAGCTGTAGGCATTGGTAGAGTGCATTAAACATTTTCACAAATACCTCTACGGCCAGCGATTCCGCGTCAGGACAGATCACGCAGCGTTGAAATGGCTTCTGCAGTTCCGTAATCCGGAAGAACAATTGGCTATGACTTTTCCATTGAGAATCGAAAAGGAAGTACTCATGGAAATGCTGATGCAATGTCACGAAGACCATGTAGTTTGGAATGCAAGCACTGTTCAAAGGCCGAGGCTAAAGAAGACATTATAGATATCCGGCTAATGACTATAACGTGTACGGATGAATGGGACAAGGAACAACTAAGAAAGTGTCAGCTAGAAGATACAGATTAGTCTCATGTTATGCAAGGGCTCGAACGAAACGAAAGACGAAGCAGAGAGATGATGTCAGCAGAGAGTCCCATTGCGAAGTCATATTGGGCACGGTGGAACAGTTTAGAATTGATATCCGGTTGCTTGCATATCGAGTATGGGAGAGTGAGGATGTTGAATGAAAGAAGAAACTGATAGTTGTTTTCAGAAAGAGGATTCCTGACGTGCTCATCGGGCTGCATAATGGTCCAAGTGGAGGTCATCTTGGAATCACGAAGACGCTCGAGAAAATTAAGCAGAGATTTTATTGGGTTGGTTGCCGTCAGTCGATCACCTAGTGGATTGC
Organism: Eurosta solidaginis; assembly: GCF_040869045.1. NCBI lineage: Eukaryota > Metazoa > Arthropoda > Insecta > Diptera > Tephritidae > Eurosta > Eurosta solidaginis. The sequence goes on from NC_090319.1 coordinate 223,523,319, forward strand.
CAACTGCGAGGTTTTCAACGGAGCGAAAGGGCGCAAAACACGAAGTCATGGCAAGATGAAGCAATATATTTCAGGTTCACCATTTGAAAGGATCGCCATGGATGTCGCAGGCCCATTTCCTACTAGCCACCGCGGAAACAAATACGTACTGGAGGTTATGGATTATTTCAGTAAATGGCCAGAGGTATACCCAATCCCAAACCAAGAAGTGGAAACAGTAGCAGAAGTGGTTGCAAACGATTGGGTTGCAAGGTGTGGTGTACCAATGGAGTTACATTCTGACCAAGGCAGGGATTTTGAATCAGCTGTATTCCAAGAAATGTGTAAGAAGTTGGGCATTCGAAAAACACGGACAACTGCATTGCATCCTCAGTCCGATGGTATGGGGGAACGTGTCAATAGAACATTGGAGGATCATTTAAGGAAGGTATTAGACAAGTACCATAAGGAGTGGGATACACACATATCATTATTCTTGATGGCCTACCGATCGGCAGCACATGAGACAACGTGCCAAACTCCCGCAAAGGTAATTGTTGGAAATTACCTTCGATTGCCAGCTGATTTGAAGTATGGGGTAGATGCCGATGCGGAGGGAAATGTTAAGAAATCCACTGGTGTTTTGGAAGAAGAGCTGAGAGAGATACACGATCTGGTAAGGCAACGAGCAAAGATTATGGGTGATAAAATGAAAGCCAGGTACGATAAAGCAATTAATTCGAAAGGGTTTCAGGAAGGAGATTTGGTGCTGTTATAAAACCCACAACGAAAAAAATTTTTTCCCCGAAATTGCAGTGTAATTGGGAACGCCCATACAAAGTTGTAAAACAGATCAACGATGGCAAACCACGGAAAACCACGAACCAAAATGGAAGTGGTTCATTTGGAAAGGCTGGCAGCGTTTAGATCGAGAGATTTGTCTGATCGGGACGATCAGACTTAGTTGGAGGGCCGTGTGACGAATATTAGCAACACTAAGGGAAACTATCATCTCTAAACCGATGCTAAGCAGAGACTTGTATTTAATTATTCTATTTATTTATTTATTATTTAAAGTAGACGACAAACTATGGTCGACTGCATAATATAAAATATATATAAATAAACAACTTAAAAGATAAAATTTAAGATATATCGAGATTTCAACAATGTTATATTACAAACAAAGAAATATTAATGAACATTACTATTTAATTTCAAAATATAATAATAATAAGAAATATGAGTAGAAATAAGATCTTATGCCGAAATCTTATACTGGCGGAATGCATCAGATTCCGCTCAGCATGATATCGGAATGCAGTGGATTCCAATCTCCCTGTTGGAATGCAACAAGATTCCAATCAGCATGTCATGGGAATCCGGCAGTGCTAAGAGTAGTGTAATGAGGATACGCCATCACAAGGCATAAAAAAGTAACATGACCTGTGTTGTTGGAATGCACCGGATTCCAATCAGCTCGATGCCTGACCCATAAGATTATACTGCCGGAATGCATACGATTCCGGTCAGTGACTCATGAAAAAGCATGTTTTTTACGTTGTTGGAATGCACCAGATTCCAATCAACACAGTACTGTTTTGTTCCTTCTTAATGATACATGGTGATAAATGTTCGTCCATCCTTAAGCGAAATAGTTCGTGTTTTTTATCGAAGGAATACAATTCCGGCAAATTAAATTAGCTTGTATCTCTAAAATTAGATAGGCAAGTATTGCATTACGTATAGTGGCAAAAGTACATTCAAGACTGATGCAGCTATACAAGTCATTGTAGTGCGCGCACCAGATAAGAAGAGGATTATTTTTAGCAAAGTTTCGTCGACAAAGGGGTAAATAGAAAGGAACGTAGTGTCTGGATACTCTAGGGGGAACCGCAAAAAACAAGCGGCTGAGGAGGTCCGCGGAATCAATTTCTCCAATAATGAGCTTATGGATGAACAATACCCCCAGTAATATTCTCCGATTTTCCAGAGTGGGTAAGTTAATAAGAAGAAGTCTACTTCTGTATGGAGGAAGGTGGAGACTTGAGTCCCAATTAAGGCCACGCAATGCAAATATCAAAAATTGCTTTTGAACTGACTCAAGACGCTTTATATGCTTTTGAGAAACAGGGGACCAAACGCATGAGCAATACTCGAGTATTGGACGAACCAGCGATGTGTAAAGAACCTTAGTGAGGTACGGATCATCGAACTCTTTAGCCCATCTTTTAACAAATCCAAGTAAACCCAAAGCTTTGTTGGCTATAGATGAAATATGCATGTTAAAATTCAATTTCGGATCAAAAAGGACACCTAGATCATTTGCAATAGATATACGCTCCAAAGGCGTACCATCTATTACATAAGATTTCAATGCTGGCTTCACTCGGTGAAATGTCATATGCTTACATTTAGAGCAATTTAAAGCTAGTAAATTTGTTGTGCACCAACATTGGAACGAGTCCAAGTCGGCCTGAAGAAGATCCAAGGAACTCAAATCGGTAGGACAGTAAGTGTAGCAAAGTTTTACATCATCCGCATACATTATAGTATGGGAATATAATATTGTCTGTGGCAAGTCATTAATGAAAAGGGCAAAGAGCAAAGGGCCTAGATGACTTCCCTGGGGTACGCCGGAGGAAACTCCGAACGATTCCGACAGATTGCACTTGAACAGGACTTTTTGGGTCCGGTTAGAAAGATAGCTTTTCAGCCACATTAATAGGTGAAACGGAAAGCCCAGTAAATCAAGCTTATGAATAAGCAACTCATGGTTGACGGTATCAAATGCTTTGCTGAAGTCCGTGTAGATGACATCCGTTTGCTTGTTCGCTAAAAATCCTTCCATAACTATAGAGGTGAATACAAGCAAATTTGTAGTGGTTGACCTTTGACGAATAAAACCGTGTTGGCATGCAGATAAAAGACTAGAACACTGATATTGCAGTTGACTGGTGACAATCTGTTCAAAGACTTTAGGAATGACTGAAAGTTTAGCAATACCCCTGTAGTTTTCACCTTTTGACCTACTACCTTTTTATGCAGGGGTATAATAAAAGACTGTTTCCAAAGTGCCGGGAATGACACAGATCCCAGAGATAGCTCAAATAATTTTAAAATAGGCTCATACATGTTTTCGGCGCAGTACCTAAGCACGCAACTATGAACACCGTCCGGTCCCGGAGAAAAGGTGGGTTTCAAAGATTGAAGACTCTGAAGAACAATATTACCATCAATAGCAGGATTCTTAAAGTAATTTGAGCTATCTAAGTGATAGGGATATTGACCGGAATGAAAACCACTGGATGAATACGTGGACTTAAAGAACTCAGAAAATAGTTCAGCAACGTCGTCATCAGTGCAAGCTTTTTTTACCTCCAAAGGTTAATGAGGAAGGATACCCAGAAGTTTTCCGCTTTGAATTTACGAAACTGTAAAACTTTTTTGGATTTCTAAAAAATTGGGCTTTACAACAACTCAAGTAATTTTTATAACAAAGCTGATTAAGACGGTGAAATTTAGAACGAGCTATTAGATATTTAGAGAGGTCTGCAGATGCTCCAGATTTCTTGAACCTCTTATAAAGCCTAGATTTAATGTTATTAAGTCTGATAAGTTGCCTTGAAAACCAAGGGGGCTTATTCGAACATAGGGTATAGCGAGTAGGAATGCAGGTATCAAAGAAGCCATCAAGCGTACTGTAAAATATAGAGATAGCCGAATCGACATCAGTGCAAGCATAGAGATCCGACCAATCATGGGAAGCCAACAGATCATTGAGCATAATGAAATTCGCTTTGTAGAAGCATCTAGATCTCTAGCGTAGGGTGAAGAGGGTCTTCTGGAAGGGATAAAGGTGGTATTCGCGTAAGGGCAGTACCCACCGAGCCATCCACAAATACTAAATCCAGCATTTTATTTCCACTATTTGGAACATTGTTAATATGTAAAAGAGATGAGTCTAACAAGCAATTGAGAAACTCATGTTGAGCAGTGGGAGTTAAAAAGTTTGAATCACTTATATTAACCCAACTAACTGTTGGCAAGTTAAAGTCACCAACAACAACAAGTCGATCGTTATCTCCCAACTGCGAATGCAAATCACAGATGGCCAAGCTATGACTAGCATAAACATCCATATCCGAACGAGGTGGTATATACGAACAGCAAACAATTACGCTATAGCTACCGAATGAAAGCCTAACTGCTATGAATTCGATATGAGAGATATTGTCCAGCGAAATATGCACATCAATAAATCAGTCATTATATCTACCCAGATGTACGTACACGCAGCCGAGAAGAGACGCACAAACAGATGCAAATATCTTATCTGAGATGCTCCCAAAAGTATGCAATTATAATTGTGTTCACGCATACACGCAGGTATGAGAAGCTATAAATATAGTAATTTTATAGCTTATGGCGAACTAGTAGATTGTGGAAATGGAAGCGCCTAGAAGATGCGAATGAGAAATCACAGAGTATAAAAAACAGCAACAGTAGAGGCACGACAATCAGTTTGATTTATGACGCTATCTGGTGAGCAATAGTAGTGTTATTGTGAAGAACTTCAATAAAGGCTATTTTGCATTATTGAATAGTGGAGTTATTTATTCAACAGTTTAGTGATTCGAACGTTAGCAGAAGGGCAAATAAGGGGATTTTCACTAAATTCGTTACAATATTATCTAAAAGAAAAGACGCAAGGGGAGGCAAAAGAAATAGGGGGGAGGTGATCGTTGACAAACGAGGGTTTTGCAACCGCCTGGAAAGTCTAAGCGACAGGTACGAAAATAAACGTGTATTGTAGTCAACACGCAAATAAATCTTTTATTTAATCTGACGGCAGACGAACAGGAGTGTGGAACATCTATTAAAAAATCACAACGGGAAATAAATAATTGCATTTCTGCGCTGCAATATCATAAGATTGATATCACAAATTGGGATCCAATAATAACCTACTTGTGTTCAACAAAACTACCCGAATCTACCTTGGCTCTTTGGGAACAGACCGTGGAAAGGAAAACTGATATACCGAAATGGGAGGATATGGACAAATTCCTTTCCAATCTCTTTCAAATATTAGACACGTTTTCTGACCTAAGGGGTAACAAAACTACAAAAGCGCCCAAAAATCAAAATTCAATTCAAGGGAAAATTTGACAAAACTTGGGGTTTACCAAGCCAGCGTACCAAAATTGGCATGTAAGATGTCCAACATACGGAGCACAAATTATGAGATTGCCAAAAATTCCGTAGGCTGTCCACGTCAGGAAAAATCGATTTTGTAAAAAGCAATAGTTAGTGTCTGAATTATCTGTCGGGTGGACACACCGTGACACGGTGCAATAGCCCATTTAATTGCAGCACGTGACACGCAGGGCACAACACCTTTCTCGATCTTTAGACAGCAGAACCCAAGACAACTCCTCAAAGGTGGACTCAAAACGCCACCGACAACACTCGTTAACCTCACAGCAGCCTAGGGCAAGGATGGAGTCTGAAAAAAAGGCAAGAAAATATCAATAACGTCTCTTCGGGTCTTGCTAACACAACTAAAGGGGTGTTATTAGGAACAGCACGTGTTAACATACACTATAACGGAGTGAAATTTTCCGCCAGAGCGCTGATTGACTCTGGGTCTGAGTGCTCCTTCATAACAGAAAGACTCAAGGAAAGAATAAACCTGCCATCAAAACGTATGCATGTGCAAGTATCGGGAATAAATAATACGCTATCCGCGTAGGTAAAAGAATCGTGTTCGATTAAGTTAGGTTTGCTTACAGACCCATTAGTAAGCATCGATACAGTGGTCCTAGTACTACCTAAATTAACAGGGGACATTCCGACGTGCCAAGTAAGCGCAACGACTCTGCAATCCTTCCCTGATTTGATGCTGGCGGATAAGAGGTTCTTCATTAATGAACCAGTCAACCTCATACTTGGAGACGACATCTATGCCCAGATAATACTAAACGGTATCCGGAAGAGCGTTTTAAATACGCTTCTCGCCCAGAAACCGTCTTCGGTTGGATTTTAACCGGTTGTGCAAAAGCACCTCACCCAACTAATACAAGGGTATACTTTTTTAAAGAAAATAAGCTTAGACAAGCAACTAACCGCTTTCTGGGAACTTGAAAACATACCTACGAAAAAGGTCCTGACTGAAGATAATGCCTATTGCGAGGCACTATATAAAACCACAACGGGAAGGAATTCTGATGGGAGGTACACAGTCGGCCTTCCCTTTAAACAGGACTTTAATAAACCCCTATGTTTGGCACACCGGCGCTACAGACGGAATACAACGGGGTACTGACAGAATGCGTAACATTAGGGCACATGCCCAAGGTGCACACCATAGTACCACCACAGTTAACTGATTGCTACTTCTTACCGCGTCATGCGGTTATCAAACAGGAAAGGACAACGACTAAAGTGAGGGTCGTGTTGAACGCGTCGTGCCCGACTCAACGGCACGAGCCTGAACGATGTTTTACACACATACTTCAAGCCGACTTAACAATACTACTCCTCCGATGGAGATTTTTCAAGTACGTCTTCAACAGCGACATTGAGAAGATGTACAGCCAAATCTTGGTCAAGGAAAACCAAACCAAGTATCAACGAATAGTTTTTCGCCTCAAAACAGGTGACCCTGTTGGCGTATATGAGCTCAACACGATAACCTTTGGGATCAACTATGCCCCCTATCTAGCGATCAGAACCCTACATGAACTTGCAGACGACGTCGAAGCGTCGCTGCCAATCGTATCGTACATATTACGAAACAGCATGTACGTCGATGATGTCCTTGCAGAGGGGCATAGTATCGAGTCCGCAATCACTGCGCGCGATGAAATCACAGCTGCGTTAAAGTCAGCAGGATTCCCTCTGCGAAAATGGACTTCCAATTGCTGCAGGATACTACAGGGAATACCTAAAACTCACTGGCTTACGGAAGACTTTCTGGAGTTCGAGGACGCGAGCATGGTAAAACCCTAGGCATCCGTTGGAACGCGCATTCCGCCTACTTCTATTTCACGACGAAATCAATCGAATATCAGGATATATTAACAAAGAGGGCGATACTATCTGCCATCGCCAAACTCTTCGACCCTTTAGGCTGGCTCGCCCCAGTTATCATCTTAGCCAAGATCATCATGCAGAACATTTGGCTGGAGGGGATGGATTGGGACGAAACGGTATCGACAATCACGCTAGATTGGTGGCAAACATTTATGCAGGAGTATCCCGCGATTAACCAGACTCGGATACCTCGGTGGGTACACTTTACCCCAACCAACGACATAGACATTCACGACTTCTGTGACACATCCGAAAAAGCCTACGCGGCTACGGTCTACGTGCGAGCTAAGATAAACGACCAGATCTACGTCAGTCTACTCATAGCGAAAACAATAGTAGCGCCTGTAAAGACAATTTCATTACCACGATTGGAATTATGCGGTGCTGTCTTGTTGGCCGAAACGCTGGAAACAATAAATGAGAACCTGAATTGAGGCACATTCAACATTCACCTATGGACAGATTCGACCATCTTCTTAGCATGGATTCGAAAACCCCCTTGCTCCTGGTCAACATTCGTAGCTCACAGGGTGACAAAAATCGTCGAAAAGGTAGGAACCCAAGCTTGGCGTCATGTCGAGTTCCCCTCAAATCCAGCGGATTTAGCAAGCAGAGGCCTCCAAAGCACGGCCCTAGTCGACAACCTTTTGTGGTGGTATGGCCCTTCTTGGCTGCAAGAAGGCAAAGCGAAATGGTCATCTCAAGACCGAAAGCATTACCATACAAATATCGAAGAAAAACGAGTACAAATGCATGCAGCAATAAACACCAACAATAGCGGGGATATTCTCAATCGAATTTCCGATCTATCGAGGGGATTGTAGGTCATCTCTTACATCATAAGATTCTCGAATTGAACTCATCCAAAGACAAAGGCGTCCTTTAAAGCGGAGTCGCACCAGATTTCGCCCGACGAAATCAAGGCTACGACTAGTCAGTTCATAACGATATATCAGCACAACCACTATACCGAGGAAGTGAACTCTCCGCGAAACCTCTGTAGAAAACCCATCGCAGCCAAAAGCTAAATCCTTTCTCTAGACCCTTTTATCGATGAAAATAATGTCCTACGAGTAGGGCGTCATCTCAATGCATCCAGGGACCTTCCCTTCAGCGAGCGTCACCCGATAAGCCTTGCGTATGCCGACTCACCCGTCTTCTAGTCCAGTTCGTCCACACAATTTCCCTACATGGCGAAAACCAGCTAATCCTGCGGTCCTTACGCACGCAGTATTGGATACCACGGGTCAAAAATATGATCCGATCCACCATTCATAATTGCAAGGCCTGCACGCTATTCCGCAAACGTTCCCCGACCCAACTCATGGGAACTCTCCCCACGGAACGCACCCCTGTTCTCGGGCTTTTACAAATACCGGGCTGGATTTTACCGGACCATTTGATATTAAGTCCGACAGCGGACGAGGATGCCGCATGTCAAAAGGCTACGTCTGCCTATTTGTCTGCTTTGCGACTAGGGCGATTCATTTAGAGGCTTCGAGCGACCTAACTACCGCCGCGTTCCTAGCAGCTTTTGGTCGGTTTGTCGCCAGACGAGGGTGCCCGAAAAACCTCTATTCCGATAACGGAACGAACTTTGTCGGGGCCTCCAGGACTCTCCGCTCCGAGTTTAAAGTGTTCCTTGCTGACGCACGCAAACAAACCCTCTCCAAATATGCCCACCAAACCTTGACATGGCAAGCAGCAGCTCCTCATATGGGCGGGATGTGGGAAGCGGGAGTCAAGAGTTTCAAAACTCATTTCAAGAAGATCGCATTGGATCATAAATTTACTTTCGAAGAGATTAGCTGAATACCTGAATAGCTAACTGAATATCTCACCGAGTTGCAGAAACGCTTTAAGTGGAAGCATCCACAATCAAACATCGACCTAGTCAGTCAAACACGGTGACCTAGTCGTCATTAAGGGGGAAAACCTGCCTCCCCATGAATGGAGACTAGGTGGGATAGCCAACCTTCATTATGGCCCCGATAACCGAGTTCGAGTAGTCGAAATGGACACGGTCCTCCTACCACCCTCCAGTCAGGGTGAGGAAGACTCGTAAATTCCACCTGTCTACAACGACCCCCCCCCCCCCCCTCCCACCAACGCATCGCGTCACCCTAAGAGCGCAACCTAGGAAAAACTAAGAATTCCGACTCCACGTGGGAGGCTTCCACTGAGGATTCCAAAACCACCCCAGACACTCAGTGCCAACCCCGGAATCCTCGGGCTCGCCACGTGAGTGGACAATTTTCAAACCAAATTTTTAAACTAAACTAAAGTCCCGACACCACGTGCGAGGCTACCATTGAAGATTCCAGACCACCCTCGGTACTCCATGCCCTCTTCGGAATCCTTGGGCTTGTCACGTGACCGGACACCTAGCAATCCAAACTACTACACAAGGACCCACCGATTGAGGTTCCCCCTGAGGATTCCAACCTACCTAAGCACTATGTGCCACACAAGAATCCTCGGGCTCGCCACGGCAATCAACGCTACTCGAAAAACTTCGCGCTCTTGGGTGAGGAAGATGGAAGGAGCGCTTACCGGGAAGTGAACAACCCTAACGCAGTTCCACTATCTGCCACAGAATATTTTCATAAAAATTAAACGACTGATTCACTCAGATTCCCGGGCAAAGAACCGTACTGTTTTTTGCTTGCGATTCAGGGAAAATAGGAAAGGGTTAACAGAAATAGACCTTAAGCGTACAAACCGCCGTTTTTCCGTACAAGTCTTAAAACATTTACTCCTTCCTTTCGTTTTATTCGCCAAGGTGGTTTAGAGGTTCTTCACATACTAATAAACATACACTACATACCGAACCCATAAAAATTGTGCAATTTACAAATATCATTTGACATTACTGTGGGCATAGGATTTACTTAAGTATGGCAAGCATACTAAAATTCGTTATTGGATAAGCTACGTGAGGAACATTCAATCTCACGTCACCTAGTAGGGATCCTTTTTGTTGTTGCCTGACTACGCACCAAAACGGTTTGTTGCGAATTATTCGCAACTTATCTAGTTGAGCTACGCATTACATTTACAAATGGCCGACAATTGGTTTGGTTGAGAAATGTCGATATTATGACATAGGTGTTGAATATTATAGTTAAATTGATATTTCCTGGAAAATATTAACATTTTCAAAAATCGAACTTAATCCATAATACAAGTATGCCTTATTCCTATCTCAAGCAGTAATTAAAAAAAATAATAATAATAAAGTAAAAGACCGAGACCCAGATAGGAAAACCGACAAACCTGCTGTGCATTATTAGGTAAATTGTCCTTGCTATCGCAATCTTTAATTTACTATATTTTCACTGGGGTTGCTCGCAGAAAATGCTTGTGCAAAGAACGTAAAGAAGACAGAGATTAATGCATGCATTAATGCATGTTGATTTTAAGTAGCTTAACTTACAACTAATCATGACAATACGAAAATAACTAAAATTGGCGATTGATGACGGAAAATCATTCCGAAATACTTCAAACAAATTTTGCAGGTTTCAAGGCGCAAAACTTCTTTTTTTTATTATCCCTCTTTTTTCGCGTTCTTGAAACAAGGGTTTCGTCATAGAGCACCTTAAGTAAGTTTTTGGCTCACGGTTTCACCCTTCAGTAACCACCTAAATGTCGCTTTATTCGTAGCTGCCAAATGAAGGGACAAAATACCTTTCCCTTCAGCGTGCAAATATTTCCCCAAAATTCTTCCTCGTAAATAATTTTTCCACTTTTTCTATAATTACTTGAGCATAGAAATTTGACCAAAGAATACAAGTAGAGGATTGAGGTTTTCGAATATTGGTGTAGGTCTCCCAGAATTGGAATCCATTATGTAGTCTTAAATTGTACACATTTTATTAAAAAAAAAAAAATTTATAAGTTTCCTGACACTTGATAATAGTTTTACGATATTTTTCAACTTCAGATTGCTCAGCGCCGTAATATTTTACTGTTTCAAAATTCAATAAGGAATCGGCCCTTCGTTCATTATCAGCCAAATTCATGCGACGTTGATATTGCGTACGCCGTTCAGTTACAAGAAAAGTAGCCACTAAAATTAAATGAACTTGTAAATTGATCAAGTTATACTTAAATACACTATTATTTACAATATAACAATTTTGAAGCGACTTCCAGAGTCCTTCGAAAATTTTATTTGAAGATTTTTCTATATAAGTGAATCAACTACAAATTTACTCTCCTCGCAACCCAAAAATTGTTATAAAGCTATCTTGTACAACACTTACAAATATATAGAACCATCGTAAGAAATACAATCAGCTCGAACCACCAATTGAAGGCATACACGAAGTGCACCACCGACACAAGTAAATCGATTAAAGTTGGTGCAATCGAGAAAACAACATAATTTCACAAATTATTAATGAATCAGTGCCACGGTCCATAATACGCAACACTTCGCCTGTTTTTCGTTGCAAATGCCAACGCAATGATAGTTGATGTAAATGGGTGAATAAATCTACTTCAATTTCACGTGTTGTATATGGTTGCACACGTATCCATAGAAAAAAGCAACAGTATAAGACCATGTCCACTTGTTGGAAGCGACGGCAATTGATAGAAAGGCTCCTTTAGTATAAGACATATTGCAAAAGAATGAGAAATGCAATCCAGCATTGTTGAGAGAATCTAAAATGGATGGAAAAAATTACAATAACAAATTATAACAAAATATAGCTAAAATGATTCCACTTGGATTGAATGTTAAAGGTTTGAAATATTGTTGCGCATTTCGACGCGCAAGGTTTGCTTTCACTACTCTCTACTTCGAAAGACAAGTATTGACAAAATTGCAGGCAACTTCCAAAACGCCGCCACTTTGTATGACTCAAATGCTTAATCTTGATTGGCAACACCGGTGCCAAGTAGTACTTGTGCTCCTACAATGCCATTTCCACCATTAAGATTCGGCACATACATACGCATAGAGCCACTTTTACCCAGCGCACAACCTGTTTGACATTCAGTTAGCTCAGCAAGTGCTCCCACTGGTGAGACGCCCATCAAATATGTCCAACCGAGCACACGATAGGCTGAGATAATATTATCCTGTTCCGGCATGGCGGCTTTAATGCCCATAGCATAAGCCTCCTGGCCGGAATATAAATGTCAGAGGCCACGCACGCTTTTTTCTTTGTAGCGATTACCAGCGGACGCTTCAATGCGTCTGATGGTCTGCCTTTAGGTGTAATATTTTGGTGGCATCTTCCTTGGACAAAGTAACGCTCGCTTCGGGTCCTTTATCGAGTCTATGCAACTCGAATGGGCGATTAACTTGTACGGTCGCCTCTGCTGTATATTTCTTCGCTTTTTGCGCACCAGCTTTGACGTGAATGTTTTGTAATTGGTTTGCCAAAACTGGCATTTCACTGCATCTGGACAGAGTACGCAAAATTTTCGTTTTAAAAATCGAAGTTATTCGTAATTTTCACTGTAAATCTGCCGGGCAACGCACAAAATTTGCTTGATGGTTACCAAGCAACGTGTAGTTGTGTGCGTATCGGGCGATGTCGTGCTCACACGTATTTGTTGTCGGCTTCGCGTTGATGAAAATCGAAATTTTAAGATTTTTTCGCTTGACAGCTGGTCTATTTGATCGTGGCCGACGTCGTTTAACAAGCATTAATGTGTTAGTTTTGTGAGAACGTGCAATGAGCAAATTCGCGGAAGAAAAAGATTTTACGTTGCGGTTTATTGAAACCTACGAATGCAAAGGCCGGAAGGAAAAAAATGCCAAAAATCAGGTAATTTTCTTAGTGGCTTAAGGTTAGCATCTTATTATATTAAAATTGAATAAGCTACAAAACTGCGTACTCGAAAAAATTCTTAGAAGAAAGTTGAAAAATTTTCATGAAAATTCGCAAAATTTACGAGTAATAAAAAATCGTCATCCGCTGACATGTTTACGTCTGCACCCTGCGAATTTTCAATACAAATGGCGCTTGATTGTTTCTGCTTGTGTGGTGACCGGGCAAGCGACAATCACCCAAAACGCACACAACTACACATTGCTTTGGTAACCATCAAGCAAATTTTGTGCGTTTCCCGGCAGCTTAAAATATCAGTTTTACTACGGCGCACCGAAATCGCATAATACTTTCATCAATTTGGCCGCGATGGGTTGGTGCCTGTGCACATATCATGATACGGATGAACGTTACAATGTAAGGTTGGCATGTGAAAGATATCTGAAACGAAAAAATAAAACAAAATAAAATGAAATTACTAGAATAAATGTACTAGAATAAATGTCGAAAAAACATACTTACCCAGAAAACGTTTTTGTTCGCCATGTACATACATTTCTGAACGCTACATTCAATCAAAATAGTACGTATTCATATTTCCATGAATGAATGACATTTTGAATGAATAAAACAACGTTGCCATCCGAACACTTTTTTCGTCCATTAAGCGGTGAAAACATTGCATGCGACACCATGGGACCTCAATTCGGATCCGTGAGATCCAACACACCCGAAAAAAATATTTATATATATAAACACGGAACAAATAAAGACCGAAATAAAAAGACGTTCCTTGTTTTATCATCGTGGGTTTCTTTTTTATTCAAAATATTATCCATTTGAAAAAAAAACAGCAAAAACCACCAAGACGTCTAGGCCGGGTGTGCTTAGCCGCCGGTGGAGGTTCAATGAGCTGGCCGACGGGTAGCACTTGTGGCAGCACGGGCACCCGTAGCACATTGGGGATTAAGCATTAATTTTATTCAAAACCACTTACAGGTTCGAAAAATCAACCGATTGCAACAATGTTTACACAGAAATTATCGTAATTGAATTCTGAAGAGACTCACATCTTCAAATTAGTTTGTTTATTAAACAATTTGTTTTTTTATTCTATGCTGATGATGGTAGTTTCCTATATGCTACAGATACTCTGGAAGAATTAATCAGTAATATTAAAGCAGATTTGCAACAAATTTCAAAGTGGTTTGCCAGAAACCTCCTGCACATAAATTTGACAAAAACCAATTTTATCATTTTCAACAATTTTAGAAAAATTCCTGATAAAAGTGAACTTCCTGGGATAATATACAACGGTAACTTTATTTCAAGAGTAGACAAATTAAAATACCTGGGTATTTGATTCGACGAAAATTTTAATTGGAATGAACAGATTCAAAAAATAAAAATGAAAGTAATACCTTTAAACTTTTTCATTTATAAAAACCGTCCTTGTACTCCGGCGTACAACTAGCACATCCAATCTATATGTAAACATGCTTGATATCGGATATAAGATAAAAAAAAACTTAATAAAACACAATATACAATTAACAGCAGTATAAAGCACTGATTATGACCTACCAAACTCTCAGAACATCAGGACTCACTTTTTCGAACTGAAAGATGCGCTAGATCTATTAGAGGCTACGGAATACGATTATTCAATAAAATACCGTTAGAGATAAAAAATATAAATAACATTCTACTATTTAAACGATATGTAACAATGAAGATACAACGTGAAGACAGTCAGATCACCGCTTTACACTGGGATGAGGAGCTGCAATCTAATATCGGTATGGCTTGGCAAAGGTTCGTCTCCGAATTGCTGCAAGTGAACACCATATCCATTTCACGTTGGGTTTGCTTTTCATCTCACCACGTTCAATCGATGGAACTACATACTTTTTGTGACGGTTCCACGTCAGCTTACGCCGCTTCGGTGTATCTTCGTGTTCACTTGCACACCGGTGATATTCACACCTATTTGGTTGCGGCCAAAACCAAGGTCACCCCAACATCTGTAATTACCATTCCACGAGTTGAACTCTGTGGGGCGGTCTTAGCTACAACCCTCGGTAGTTGGGTGCAAAGAAGCCTGAATGGTATACAAACCAAAATCCCTATTTTTTATTGGACAGATGCTATGATAGTACTGTATTGGATCCAGGGTGATATTAACAAGTGGAAAACTTATGTTCAAAATCGCGTAAGCAAAATTTTGTCTATTACTACATCAAATCAATGGAATCATGTACGTACCAATGAGAACCCGGCAGATTTTGCAACTCGTGGTCTCACTCCGAAACAACTTGCAGATATGCAGTTATGGTGGAATGGACCTGTTTGGTTAAAAGAGCCCAAAACCACCTGAATACAAGGTAGTGTTAGTGAAGCCAACATAGATCGAACAGCTACCGAGGAAAGGGTACTTAAGGTAAATGTACATGCGACTATTACAGAAAGTTCATTTCTAGGCAGATATTCCTCGTATACCAAGCTTGTGCGCATAACAGCATGGTTGGGTCGTTTTATACACAATCTGAAGGCGAAATCAAGGGATGGCATGCAAGCAATATTCGGACCGCACAATTGACCGAGCTGCAATTGAGTCTATTCGCTATTGTCAAAATTCTACAAATGGAAGCTTTTGAAAGCGAGGTCAGGCTGATTCGGAAGAAAGAGCAGCTACCGAATAAGAGTAAATTGGTCAGTTTGACGCCATTTTTAGATGACTATAATATTTTGAGAGTACGAGGTCGTCTAAAGGACTCAGTGCTACCGTATCGTCAAAGGCATCCTATAATTTTGCCGAGTAATCACCACTTTACGAAGATTTTAATCGACCATGCTCATCACCTCACTTTGCATGGCGGACCACATCTCACTCTTTCTTATATTCGACATCAATTTTGGATCATCCACGCACGGAAAACCGTACAGAACCATCTTCGGCACTGCATCCGATGCTTCCGCAACAAGCCCAGGCCCACTACACAATTGATGGGTGATTTACCTACACGGCGTATCAACCCTCCTCGCCGACCCTTTATCGCAACAGGTGTGGACTACACAGGAGCCGTTGAAATCAAGGCATCCAGATATCGCGGGCACACGATCTGCAAGGGCTATATAACAATATTTATATGTCTAGCAACCAAAGCAGTTCATTTGGAAGCAGTTACAGGAATGACAACTGAACATTTCTTGTGGGCTTTACAGCGTTTTGTCGGCCGCCGTGGGCTCTGCAGTGATTTATACAGCGATTGTGGGACTAATTTTATGGGAGCGGACGCAATTTTAAAGGTGAGACATCAACGGTTAATAGAAGAGGTCGAACGCGAAATTATTCCAAAACTGGCTGAGCAAAAAATCAACTGGCACTTCAATCCACCCCATTCGCCAAATTTTGGTGGGCTTTGGGAAGCCAATTTCAAATCGATTAAGTATCATCTAAAGCGTATAGTAGGAGGTACTAAACTAACATACGAACAGTTATCTACAGTCTTAGTTCGCATCGAGGCCTGTCTCAATTCGAGACCACTGTGCCCCCTCACCGCTGATCCCGACGATCTTTTTGTTCTAACGCCTGGACATTTTTTAATCGGCGATGCTTTACTGTTCCCACCGGAACCGAATTCCGATATTAAACATATTTCCGCGCAATATCTTGAATTACAACGCTTAGTCTAACAATTTTGGTCAAAATGGACAATGGACTGGCTTTCACACCTTCAATCGAGACCTAAATGGAAACATGTGGAACCGAACCTCGCCGTTAACGAACTGGTGCTAGTTAAAGATGAGCGGTTACCACCAAATCAATGGATGTTAGGACGTATTCTAGCACTACATCCCGGATCAGACCAGCTAGTACGCGTTGCTACTATACGTACGCAAACTGGTGTATACAAGCGCTCTATCTCGAAAATTTGCCGATTGCCAATTCCCACCAATGAAGACAACTCACTCGATTCCACTTAATATGACAATTTCTTTACGCACACTATGCCTATTTCCTATTTCATTTTTTCTTCCCCGGAGTCACCCAATCTACGTTTTCCCATATCATGCTGGATTCAGCATTGGGGGGCGGCATGTACAATCCGCAACAAGGTTTGCGTTTAAATGGGTCATCCCACGTACCCACCAGTATGAATTTACACTACGCCACTGTGCATGACAAAACGAAAACCACTAAGTAATCATATGATTTAACTGTTGCCTTCCAATACTTCGGAGCGAATGTGCAAGTCGGCAGCATACATACATATGTATGTATGTGCTTAGCTTTGGCTCTTTTTTCGATTCATCATAACATAACAGTTGACATCAACAGCAACGAAGTGCGGAATATTTTTGAATACACATTTTTTATGTAAATACATAAGTTTGAATGTAAATTGTATTAATTTGTTAAATAAAACTATAAGTGAAGAACCCCAAATACAATAGTTCTCTACTACACACTAAATTTTTCGATAAGATGATCAAAGTTCATATCGTGTCAGAACTCACACGTGAAGTTCCCCAAAAACTTTCGTGACATGACCATTAGGTATTATCACGCTGTCCAATGGGCAGCACCGCGCAGTTGTCTCATTCAAATATGCGAAAAAGCGGACAGCTGACAGGTTCACAAATTACCACACTCGGTAGTGTAGGCTATCCCCACCAGGGTTGTGTTGAAATCAACAAACACACCACAAGTTTGTGATTCTCACACAAAATTGCCAAAATCAACCCAAATAGTAATCCAGGTCAGCTAACGAGGGACACTTTACACCTGTAGCCCATTTTTTCTTCTCTACGACGTCGCCTAAACGACAATATTATTCACCCGCTCTGAATTACAAAGAGCATTGCAAAGGGAAAGCCCCTAAATCCCAAAAAAAAAAAAAAAAAAAATCCCCAAACACAGAATCCCCAGGTAAAAAAAAAAATCCCAAAGAAATAATCCCCAAATTAAAAATCCCATAACCAAAATCCTCGCACTTTTTTTGGGGCTATATTCCCAAATATTTTTTGAGGAAATATCAAAAAACCTCGAACACAAAATCAAAAAAACTTTAATTAAATCACAAGGTAAAGTTCTGACGCGAATAAACATAATTACGTATTTACATATATATATGTAAGCATGACTATAAGCATAAAGTAAAATGATGGGGAATAACCTAACGGTACACGTTCTATTTGCATTGTGTTTTCATATCTTCTTCTGTTCTAATCATGTCAATGTTATATTGCGAATTTGACAACAACTTCTTTTGTACATCAGTGCCACAGAGGCTTAGGTCTTCGACTATCGTGCAAAAGTCGTCGGTTCAATGCCAGATCACGGATTAAATTTCATTTTCTATTTATTTAATTTTGGTGCATTTAATTTTATTTAATATTAATTTATTAATTAATTTATTATTAAAAATACTGTGAAAAAATATAAAAAAAGTTAAATGAAAAACCTAGATTTGGTAGTGAACCGACGATGAGAAAATATCGCAAAATTGGCATAGTATCATTAATATCAAAATATATAATTGAAAAAAGGAAAATTCAAAACGTTACAGATCTCCATCGCCTAAATATCTTCTTGGAGAAAAAATTACGTTAAAGTATAATTTTTTTTTTATGAAATGAATTTCTATCGCCTTATTAATTGCAAAATGTATCGAATTAGTTACTTCTTGGCGATAGACGATAAAATTACCTGGCAGGGTTTTGTAATGTAATTTATACATAACAAGTAAGGAAGCCTAAGTTCGGGTGTAACCGAACATTACATACTCAGCTGAGAGCTATGGAGACAAAATAAGGGAAAATCCCCATGTAGGAAAATGAACCTAGTGTAACCCTGGAATGTGTTTGTACGATATGGGTATCAAATGAAAGGTGTTAATGAGTATTTTAAAAGGGAGTGGGCCTTAGTTCTATAGGTGGACGCCTTTTCGAGATATGGTTATAAAGGTGGACCAGGGTTGACTCTAGAATTCGTTTGTACAATATGGGTATCAAACGAAAGATGATAATGAGCATTTTAAAAGGTAGTGGGCCGTAGTTCTACCGGTGGACGCCTTTTCCAGATATCGCCATAACCTAGGACCAGGGGTGACTCTATAATGTGTTTGTACGATATGGGTATCAAATTAAAGGTATTAATGAGGGTTTTAAAAGGGGGTTGTGGTAGTTGTATATGTGAAGGCGTTTTCGAGATATCGACCAAAATGTGGACCACGGTGACCCAGAACATCATCTGTCGGGTACCGCTTATTTATTTATATATGTAATACTACGAACAGTATTCCTGCCATGGTTCCAATGGCTTTTGATTTCGCCCTGTAGAACTTTTTCATTTTATTCTACTTAATATGGTAGGTGTCACACCCATTTTACAAAGTTTTTTTCTAAAGTTATATTTTGCGTCAATAAACCAATCCAATTACCATGTTTCATTCCTTTTTTCGTATTTGGAATAGAATTATGGCATTTTTTTAATTTTCGGCCATTTTTTAAACCAATAGAAAGTGAGTTCAGATAAGTAGGTGAACTGAGTTTAGTAAAGATATATCGATTTTTGCTCAAGTTATCGTGTTAACGACCGAGCGGAAGGACAGACGGTCGACTGTGTATAAAAACTGGGTGTGGCTTCAACCGACTCCACCATTTTTCACAGAAAACAGTTACCGTCCTAGATTCTAAGACCCTACCAAATTTCACAAGGATTGGTAAATTTTTGTTCGACTTATGGCATTAAAAGTATCCTAGACAAATTAAATGAAAAGGGCGGAGCCACGCCCATTTTGATATTTTCTTTTATTTTTATATTTTGTTGCACCATATCATTACTGGAGTTGATTGTTGACATAATTTACTTATATACTGAAAAGGTATTCAATTTTTTGTTAAAATTTGACTTAAAAAAAATTTTTTTTAAAGTGGGCGTGACCGTTCTCCGATTTTACTAATTTTTATTAAGCATACAACGTGCCTGCCAAATTTCGTCATGATATCTTCAACGACTGCCAAATTACAGCTTGCAAAACTTTTAAATGACCTTCTTTTAAAAGTGGGCGGTGCCACGCCCGTTGTCCAAAATTTTACCAATTTTCTATTCTGCGTCACAAGTTCAACTCACCTACCAAGTTTCATCGCTTTATCCGTTTTTGGTAATGAATTATAGCACTTTTTGTGTTTTTCGGAATTTTCGATATCGAAAAAGTGGGCGTGGTTATAGTCCGATTTCGTTCATTTCAAATAGCTATCTAAATTCAATCAATATACCTCAAAATTTACTCAAGTTATCGTATTAACGGACGGACGGACGAACATGGCTCAATCAAATTTTTTTTCGATACTGATGATTTTGATATATGGAAGTCTATATCTATCTCGATTCCTTTATACCTGTACAACCAACCGTTATCCAATCATAGTTATTATACTCTGTGAGCTCTGCTCAACTGAGTATAAAAATATATGTATGTACATATGTATTTATAATTTGTAAAAACAAAAAAAAATATTCCGGTTTTTATCTGCAATGCAATGAATTTTGTTGTTTTTTTTTTTTTTTTGTTATGAAAATACTGTATTAGTTGTATTTATTTATTGCGTTGCAATGTATTTTCTTTAATGTGCCAATTAAATATTTGCGAAGTCATCAATATTGAAGTGTTAATTTGGAAATGGAATAAACATAACTATCTTTTTCTGTGTGAAAAACATTCAAATTAGGTTTAAAATCGCGGCGATTTTAAACTTAGTTTGAATGTTTTTCACATAGATTTTTGATTTGGGGAATAGCGTATATAAGCGCTTATGGCCTGCATTAAAAAAAAAGGCGAGAAAAAATTCCTCATGAACTTTTTATCCCGAGAATGCCAACCAAAATATCAGCCAGAATCAAGCCCCTAGCCTCCGTCCATACGCCACCCAACAACAACCACTTCGAACAACAAAAAAAATATAAGATAAGTTCCCGTTCAAGGATGACGGGTTTCTCGGATAAACGCAACAAAACAGAGCAACGCGTAGAAAAGTTCACCGTCTCCTACCGATTATGCCAGAAAAATCACGACATACGCGGCGTATTTATTTAATTTTGGTTTATTTAATTTTATTTAATATTAATTTATTATTAAAAATACTGTAACAAAATATTAAAAAATTTAAATGAAAAACCTAGATCTGGCAGTGGACCGACGATGAGAAAATATCGCAAAATTAGCATTATATCATTAATATCAAAATATATAAATGAAAAAAGAAAAATTCCAAAGGTTACAGATCTCCATCGCCTAAATATTTTCTTGGAGGAAAAATTCCGTTAAAGTATAAGTTTTTTTTGTGAAATGAATTTCTATCGCCTTTTTAACTGCAAAATGTATCGAATTAGTTACTTCTTGGCGATAGACGATAAAATTACCAGAAAACTGCTGGCAGGGTTTTGTAATGTAATTTATACATAACAAGTAAGGAAGGCTAAGTTCGGGTGTAACCGAACATTTCATACTCAGCTGAGAGCTATGGATACAAAATAAGGGAAAATCTCCATGTAGGAAAATGAACCTAGGGTAACCCTGGAATGTGTTTGTATGACATGTGTATCAAATGGAAGGTATTAAAAAGCATTTTAAAAGGGAGTGGGCCTTAGTTCTATAGGTGGACGCCTTTTCGAGTTATCGCCATAAAGGTAAACCAGGGGTGCTCTAGAATTTGTTTGTACGATATGGGTATCAAATGAAAGGTGTTAATGAGTATTTTAAAAGCGCGTGGGCCTTAGTTCTATAGGTGGACGCCTCTCCGAGATATCGCCATAAAGGTGGACCAGACATGACTCTAGAATGCGTTTGTACAATATTGGTATCAAACGAAAGGTGTTAATGAGTATTTTAAAAGGAAGTGGTCCTTAGTTCTATAGGTGGACGCCTTTTCGAGATAACGCCATAAAGGTGGGCCAGCGGTGACTCTAGAATTTGTTTGTACGATATGGGTATCAAATGAAAGGTGTTAATGAGTATTTTAAAAGGAAGTGGGCCTTAGTTCTATAGGTGGACGCTTTTTCGAGATATCGCCATAAAGGTGGACCAGGGGTGACTCCAGAATTTGTTTGTACGATTTCGGTATCAAATGAAAGGTGCTATTGAGTATTTTAAAAGGGAGTGGGCCTTAGTTCTATAGGTGGACGCCTTTTCGAGATATCGTTATAAAGGTGGAACAGGGTTGACTCTGGAATGCGTTTGTACAATATGGGTATCAAACGAAAGGTGATAATGAGTATTTTAAAAGGGAGTGGGCCTTGGTTCTATAGGTGGACGTCTTTTCCAGATATCGCGATAAAGGTGGACCAGGGGTGACTCTAGAATTTGTTTGTACATTATGGGTATCAAATGAAAGGTGTTAATGAGTATTTTAGAAGGGAGTGGGCCTTAGTTCTATGGGTGGACGCCTTTTAGAGATATCGCCATAAAGGTGGGCCAGCGGTGACTCTAGAATTTGTTTGTACGATATGGGTATCAAATGAAAGTTGTTAATGAGTATTTTAAAAGCGCGTGGGCCTTAGTTCTATAGGTGGACGCCTTTTCGAGATATCGCCATAAAGGTGGACCAGGGGTGACTCTAGACTTTGTTTGTACATTATGGGTATCAAATGAAAGGTGTTAATGAGTATTTTAGAAGGGAATGGGCCTTAGTTCTATGGGTGGACGCCTTTTCGAGATATCGCCATAAAGGTGGGCCAGCGGTGACTCTAGAATTTGTTTGTACGATATGGGTATCAAATGAAAGGTGTTAATGAGTATTTTAAAAGGAAGTGGTCCTTAGTTCTATAGGTGGATGCCTTTTCCAGATATCGCCATAAAGGTGAACCAGGGGTGACACTATAATGTGTTTGTAGGCTATGGGTATCAAATTAAAGGTATTAATGAGGGTTTTAAAAGGGAGTGGTTGTAGTTGTATATGTGAAGGCATTTTCGAGATATCGACCAAAATGTGGACCAGGGTGACCCAGAACATCAATGGTCGGGTACCGCTAATTTATTTATATATGTAATACCACGAACACTATTCCTGCCATGGTTCGAAGGGCTTTTGATTTCGCCCTGCAGAACTTTTTCATTTTCTTCTACTTAATATGTAGATGTCACATCCATTTTACAAAGTTTTTTTCTAAAGTTATACTTTGCGTCAATAAACCAATCCAATTACCATGTTTCATCCCTTTTTTCGTATTTGGTATAGAATTATGGCATTTTTTTAATTTTTCGTAATTTTCGAAATCGAAAAAGTGACCGTGGTCATAGTCGGATTTCGGCCATTTTCTACACCAACTCAAAGTGATTTCAGATAAGTACGTGAACTGAGTTTAGTAAAGATATATCAGTTTTTGCTCAAGTTATCGTGTTAACGACCGAGCGGAAAGACAGACGGTCGACTGTGTATAAACACTGGGCGTGACTTCAACCGATTCCGCCCTTTTTCACAGAAAACAGTTATCGTCCTAGAATCTAAGCCCCTACCAAATTTCAAAAGGACTGGTAAATTTTTGTTCGACTTATGGCATTAAAAGTGTCCTAGACAAATTAAATGAAAAAGGGCGGAGCCACGCCCATTTTGAAATTTTCTTTTATTTTTGTATTTTGTTGCACCATATCATTACTAGAGTTGAATGTTGACATAATTTACTTATATACTGTAAAGGTATTAAATTTTTTGTTAAAATTTGACTTTAAAAAGATTTTTTTTAAAGTGGGCGTGGTCGTTCTCCGATTTTACGAATTTTTATTAAGCATACATATTGTAACGTTCCTGCCAACTTTCATCATGATATCTTCAACGACTGCCAAATTACAGCTTACAAAACTTTTAAATTACCTTCTTTTAAAAGTGGGCGGTGCCACGCCCGTTGTCCAAAATTTCACTAATTTTCTATTCTGCGTCACAAGTTCAACTCACCTACCAAGTTTCATCGCTTTATCCGTCTTTGGTAATGAATTATCGCACTTTTTGTGTTTTTCGGAATTTTCGATATCGAAAAAGTGGGCGTGGTTATAGTCCGATTTTGTTCATTTTAAATAGCGATCTGAGATGAGTGCTCAGGAACCTACATACCAAACTTCATCAAGATATCTCAAAATTTACTCAAATTGTCGTGTTAACGGACGGACGGACATGGATCAATCAAATTTTTTTCCGGTACTGATGATTTTTATATATGGAAGTCTATATCTATCTCGATTCCTTTATACCTGTACAACCAACCGTTATCCAATCAAAGTTATTATACTCTGTGAGCTCTGCTCAACTGAGTATAAAAATATATGTATGTACATATGTATTTATAATTTGTAAAAACAAAAAAAATATTACGGTGTTTATCTGCAATGCAATGAATTTTGAATTTTTGTGTTATGCAAATACTGTATTAATTGTATTTATTTATTGCGTTGCACTGTATTTTCTTTAATGTGCCCATTATATATTTGTGAAATCATCAATATTGAAGTGTTAACTTGGAAATGGAATAAACATAACTATCTTTTTTCTGTGCGAAAAACATTCAAATTAGGTTTAAAATCGCGGCAATCTTAAACCTAGTTTGAATGTTTTTCACATAGAAAATGGGGATTTCGTGTTGGTGATTTTGATTATGGGATTTTGATTTTGGGGATTTTGATTTGAGGATTTTGATTTGGGGAATAGCGTATATAAGCGCTTATGGCCTGCATTAAAAAAAAAGGCGAGAAAAAATTCCTCATGAACCTTTTATCCCGAGAATGCCAACCAAAATATCAGCCAGAATCAAGCCCCTAGCCTCCGTCAATACGCCACCCAACAACAACCACTTCGAACAACAAACAAAAAATATAAGATAAATTCCCGTTCCAGGATGACGGGTTTCTCGGTTAAACGCAACAAAACAGAGTAACGCGTAGACAAGTTCACCGTCTCCTGCCGATTATGCCAGAAAAATCGCGACATACGATTATGCACGACATGCTGGGGAATGTCGGCCGAATAACGCCTCCGGACCGCTCTAATACACCGCCATTGCCCTAATTGTCTGTCGCCTTTCCATCGATTGTAAAGATGTCCAAGCAACGATCGTGTCACCGCTGCCAGGAACCACCTCATACTTCGCTGCATATGGAAGAGTAGCAAGCGCGGCTACGGCCGATACACTGCGAAGAGCGCATCGACAACGCAAGCGCCGACGAAGTTCTCTCCATACATATCACCGAGGACACCCGATCATGGACCCAACAGGTAGCAGATGAGGAGGAAGAGATGGAAGAGATTGCTAGAAGTGCAGCAGCCTTAGACATCGTCCCAACTCCCAGCGGGGAGGTACGATCCTACCGGCCGACGGCGCGGAGATAGTCCGTTCCGCTCGACCCGACGCTCCACTGACAAACGGCCCCGTATCACCCGCTAAGAGAAGATACAACCACAACCATAGTCCCACGGCAGGCGATTCCTACTGGCTTTAGAAGGGGGCGATTGCAGGAAACCCACACACATTGGGGATTAAGCACTAATTTCATTCAAAACCACTTACAGGTTAAAAAAATTAACCGATCGCAACAATGTTTACACAGAAATGTTCCTAATTTAATTCTGAAGAGACTCACATCGCCAGATTCTTCAAATTAATTTATGTATGAAACAATTTTTTGCAAAATAGCCTATTTTTGCAGAACTTTATATTATAATACGTATTTATGTATCACTTTCGTGACATACAATTTTTGCTCAATACTTAAGAGAATGATATACACTTTAAGATATAGTAGGTATTGCTAATTGACATCCGTTGTGCAAAATTAATTTGTTTAAACAATTTTTTAAAGAACATTTTGAAAAATTGTTTTTCTTTCTAAATTTTTTTTCCAATTAATTTTAAAAATCGGCCGATGTGAGTCTCTTCAAAATTCAATTACAAAAACTTCTGTACAAAAATGATTAAAATCGGTTAATATTTGTGATATGTAGGTGGTTTTGAAAAGTTCGTCCCCAATGTGCCACGTAGAGATGACGATCACCCGATCCTGCATAGGTATCGCTCCAACAGCGATTGTACGAATAGAGGCAGGGGGCGCCTTCATTTGGTGAGCGCACTGCTTGATCCCTGCGCGCCGACGTCCGTTATTGACGCGCACTTATCCCAGGATCTCCAACTCGAACGGCTCAATACGGCAAGACATACGAGGTGTACTTTAGTGTTGCGCGGCAAATATGGAGTTACAGATAGAATAACGACACAGGCTACCGTGGTAGCACGGCATATGCGTCTGAATGTAGCCGCGACGATTGACTCCTCGGTCTTTTTTATTCACAGCTCCGTCCAGATAGGTTGCATTAGTGGAAACCGGGATTTGACAGGAGATCATATTAGAATTTTAATTTATTTAATTTGTCATGCCTTGGGATGGTTGCTAACGTACTCATCGGGTTTTTTCAAGTTGCTCGGCGCAAGAGGGCCGGCATGTTTAGGCCATCAGCCTAAATATTCACGACCACCCTAACGCAGGTTTTTAATAATATTGTAACGAAATTTGCTTGCAAATCCTCTTATTTGCAATCCTCTGCTAAGTTCGAATCACTAAACTGTTGAATAAATAACTCCAATATTGAATGATGGAAAAATGGCCTTTATTAAGTACTTCACAATAACACTTATACTTTGCAACGAATAGCAAGCTTAATAACCAAACTGATTGATAGCTCAAATGAAACTCTACTATTCAAAATAATTCTGCTATAGCTCGCTAGATAGCGCTTAATCGAAATCTCAAATCAAACTTAATTACTTCGTACTCGCCTGCCCCGCTTTTATAGTTTACGCTGCATACTTCTAGGCTCTTCCATTTCCAGAACTTACCAACTATATTCGTGTGTGTATAGTTCTCATATAGTTTCTACTTGTTTACAATTGTCTACCTTTGAGCGCTTCTCAGATGTACATATGTGAGTTTGTAGTTTACAGTCTCTCGCTCACACATAAGGGTATAAGTAAATTCATCTGTGTGTGACATCTCATCTCTCCCTGCCTTGTATGTAAATGTTGCTCGTCGGAATGTGTACATATGTGTAGACGCAATTATTGATTCGTTTATGTAGATACATAATGATTGAATTATTGATGTGAATTCACGTCACTGCTTAGTATCGGCCTGGAGATGGCAGCACTCCTTAGTTTTGCTAATATTCGTAACAATATTATTATTTACCGGTAACGGCCCACCCCTGCCGAGCGCTAACTTCAAAGGGGAAAAACTCGACGAAAGTTACCTATCGGCAGGTGGTGCGACCTTTTTTTGTCTTACACTCATTCACTTCTTTTACGAACACGGAAGACGGCAACCATTCCACAGGTGAGTAATCTAAATCCAATCATTTTCCACTTTAATAATTTGCGGTTGTCATTTAATTAATATTTGCAAGTAATCATTTTTATAAATTTGAATTGGCAAGTGCATTGTGAATTGTGCATTCATAATTCTTTCGTTTAACCAATACAGCAATTAATGTCTATTGTGTTAATATAGTGAATAAAATTTGTTACTCGATATTAATTCCCTTTTTTTCTATTTTTTTTTTCTATTTCTTCTATTTGCGATGCACACGCATGACTTCCCCGGGTTCACACTGCCCCGCAACATTTTGTTTGGAGTTTTGTTGTTGTGACGTTTTGACTCCACCTTTGAGGAGTTGTCTTGGGTTGTGCTGCCGGAGGATGAAGCAAGGTGTTGTGCCTTGCGTGGCACGTACTGCAATTAAATGGGCTAGTGGATCGTGTCACGGTGTGTCCACTCGACAGACAACTGTTGCACATCTTATATGCCAATTTTGGTACGCTTGCTTGCTAAACCCCAAGTTTTGTCGAATTTTAACCTTGAATTTGAATTGTGATTTTTGGGCGCTTTTGTGGTGGCCTTCTTGGATGCAAGAAGGCAAAGCGAAATGACCATCTCAAGACGGACAGGATTACCACACAAAGGCCGAAGGAAAACGAGTGCGGGTGCATGCAGCAATGAACACCAACAATAGAGGTGATATTCTAGATAGATTTTCCGTTCTATCGAGGGCATTGCGGGTGATCTCTTACATCATGAGATTCTCAAATAGAACTCATCCAAAAACAAAAGCGTCCTTTAAAGCGGAGTCGCACCAGATTTCGCCCGACGAAATCAAGGCTACGACTAGCCGGCTCTTAGCGATATACCAGCACAACCACTATGTCGAGGAAGTGAAATATCTACGAACTAGGAAAACATCGCAGCCAAATCCGAAATCCTTTCTCTAGACCCTTTTATCGATGAAAATAATATCCTAGGAGTGGTGGGGTTGTCTCAACCCATCCAGGGACCTTCCCTTCAGCGAGCGTCACCCAATAATCCTGCCTTGCGCCTGCCGATTCACCCGTCTTCTAGTCCAGTTCGTCCATACCATTTCCCTACATGGCGAAACCCATCTAATGCTGCGGCTCCTACGCACGCAGTATTGGATACCGCAGGTCAAAAACATAATCCAATCTTCCGTTCATAACTGCAAGGCCTGCACGCTATTCCGCAAACGTTCCCCGACACAACTCATGGGAATTCTCCCTGCGGAATGCACCACCTTTTTCGGGCTTTTACAAATACCGAGGTGGATTTTGCCGGACAATTTGATATTAAGTCCTACAGCGGACGAGGATGCCATATTTAAAAAGGCTACGTCTGCCTATTTGTCTACTTTGCGACTAAGGCGATTAATTTAGAGGCTACGAGCGATCTAACTACCGTCGCGTTCCTAGCAGCGTTTGGTCGGATTGTCGCCAGACCACCTCTATTCCGACAGCTGCCGTTTTTTAATGTTTCTTAAAATTCAGGGTGGCTTACTAATAAAATAATATGTTTGAAGAGTAGGGTAGCGAAATTATGTGGGTAATTACGTATTCCCGTGAAATGTATTTCCAGATGTAGACGTAGTTTTAGACGAATGAGAGACTTTAGAAGATGAGGCGTTTTTAGATGTAGATGTAGATGCAGGCGAAGTAGAAGTTGTCTTTGTAGTAGAACCAGTAGAGAGAATTTTTGATATTTGCGGCTGAGTAATAATAGCAGCAGGTATAGATGTAAGAGTAGCAGTAGATGCAGGTGATGAAGCATTAGCTCTCAGATTATCTATAGGGGAATTAGAGAACTCTGTGCCAAGCGGGGTAGCGGGAAAATCCATTAGGTTGCTTTGTATTAAGTTGTTGTTATTGGATGCCATGGGGAGAGCAGAAATAAATAGCGCACTATTTCTGCCATTCGGACAACTATATGAATCAGCAACATTTAATTTGTTGTTGGATTACTTCAAAGAGTCCATTATATGATTTTTTAAATCATCGAATTTTTTAGACACAGCATTGGAAATTATGTCAAAACCTTGTTTTTGAGCCACAAGAATAGCGGGCAAAATATTAGATAGCTTGTCCGGCATGTTCGCACACTTTTCACACAAGTAAAGTAAATGCGGGTTAGCCTTGATTAGCTTTACTTCATAGTCCGATATACCCTCACTACAGGCTCTGTGGAAAATCCTTTTGCAGAACCCATTACACGGCACTAGACTATTGTCACCAGTTCTGGAAAATTGTTTATTACACTTTCCACAATATTCATCCATTTTGGCAATTTAAAGTAAAAAAAAATATAAGAATACGTGAAAATATGAGAGCGATTAAAAACACGTCCGTACGCGGCGAGAGAACGTGTAAGTCATATTTTTTGTTAAGTTGAACGCCATGCGGCTAGATGGAATATCTGCTAAATTTAAAAATAAATAAACACTTGGCACGGTTTACGTCCGATGAGATTTAAACCGAGCTTCACCTACAATTTTTGTCGTGCTCAATTTAATTTCCCTTACGAATTTGCGCAACGGAAACTACATTTCGTATGGAGACTCCAAGCGGAAGGTGCAAGGCAGATGAATTTTGGCGTTTCTGTGGCAGAAATACATTCGGATAGTTAAACAAGTCACTGCAGAGGGGCGACTTCGCCTGGAAAAATGTTTTCCAATTGAAAAACTTTTGGTCGGGGAAATCCGACTGCTTTTCAATTTCAATATGGAAGCAATCCCTCTAACACCCATGTCTACTGGGTCCAGCCCTTTTGAAACTGCAATTTACCTTATACTTCTATTAGATAGTATTGATGAGAGTTTGTGAGTGATCACACCAATATAATGGGGCGATCACACCAATATGATGGGCGGCTAAGATACTTGGCTTGGATATCACACGTCGTTCTAGGCTCTGGATTAGGGACTGTTATCAGTCTTAGACAGGCCATAGTGACGAACTGTCATGCGTGATTAGTTATCACGTCCTGCACGAGGTGCCCCTGCTTCTACTGATAATGGCGGATCTAGAGAGGACAACTCGATAAAACCCGCACCCCTGAGTCATTATGACGAGCTCAGGTGAGGGAGAACTCTTTTAAGTGTCAAGATTGGTACACAGCGGTGACGAACTTTATTGTTAGGGCTGTTGATTTTGACATTAATTTTGGACTTGATGACTTTGGGCTGGTAGGTGCGGTATTCTGCCACCTTAGTAGGTCAGGG
Source organism: Eurosta solidaginis (assembly GCF_040869045.1). Lineage (NCBI taxonomy): Eukaryota > Metazoa > Arthropoda > Insecta > Diptera > Tephritidae > Eurosta > Eurosta solidaginis. The sequence goes on from NC_090319.1 coordinate 223,553,786, forward strand.
TGAAACTCTATCGAAATGGCTGGTAGGCTAATGCTGCCCCTGCCGACGTCCCGTTAAAACCGTGGAGGGCCTCAAGGTACGTTCCGGTTCCGTCGACGTTAAGTTGATGGTGTAGGTGCGGTTGAAAATTGTCCCGCTTTGCGTCCGGTCTGGTTCTGAACGCATTACCCATAAGATAATGCGTCAACCCCCGCGTAGCCACCCTGCGTAGCATAGATAACCAAGAGACCGTTGAAGGGCGACTACACAATCGGCTTCGGACAGGGCCGTAGAGAGAAAATCCGGGCCCGGATTAAACAATTTAATTTAAAAGCCACTAATACATTTGATTTATTTGAATTAATGACTTCTCATTCATTAATCATTATTGATTACATAAAAAAAAATTTGCCACATCAACTAAAAGATTTTTGGACTAAGAGCTGAAAATAGAATTAACACAGACTATTTACTATTTACACCATATACGTAGTACTCCAATATTGCTACAAAATGCTAAGTACATTCCCAAACATCAGAGTGCCGATATATTGCTGTTTAAACGTTTTTGTTTTTGTATTCAGTAATCGAATGTACCTAAATTTACATTTTTTCTTGTCACACTTATGCTGCTACAATCACAAAATTTTATAGGCTGTCTTTGTTATGAACTATTGTTGAGCTAACTATGTCCAAAGTCTCCGATAGTGGTATAGATGGGTATAAATCTTTTATGTCAAAAGATACCAATTTGCTGTTTCTCTACGATTAGCTCTACGGTCTCGAGTCTCTCTATTAGTTCTGTTGTGTTAGCTATTGCATATTCGTTCCTTAGCTCCAGAGTATCTATCAATATCGTTTTTAAATATTTGGACAGTTTGTAACATGGTGCCAGTTGCTATATAGGAGCTGAAGTCCAAATTAGGCGTGTCATTTTATGCTAGATACGTGGATGACATAATATGCGTTTTAACTACTAATAACGAAGAGCTTGTACTGGAGTACCTTAACAAGCAGCACGGAAATATAAAATTTACAATGGAAACCGAAAAAGACGGAGGAATCAACTATCTAGACCTCACGATAAATATTGATAAAGAAGCCAAAAGATTTAACTATGACATATATAGAAAGTCAACGGCCACGGACACAATAATACACAATACCTCAAATCACCCTCAACAGCATATAAATGCAGCATTAAGGCACTTGGTACATAGACTTGAAAGAACACCTCTTACACAAGAGGCATATAAGAGAGAACTTGAGGTCATATATAATATCGCTGCAAACAACGGATATAAAAAAGCACTAGTAGATAAGCTCAGAAGGACAAATGGAGAACCAAAAAGAAATAATGAAAAGGAAAATAATAGCTGGACCACTATGACATATACTGGAAAAGCAACATATAAATTGGCAAACTTCTTTAAAAAATACAACATTAACACAGCATTCAAAACATCGAACAATCTAGGGCGAAAACTAAGAACTAACATTAACTCAGAGGATCCGTTTAGCAGCCACGGCGTATACAAGCTTACCTGCGGATGCCAGCATAGTTACATAGGACAAACAGGACGGCAAAAGGGAACGAGGTTCAGAGAACATATTAGAGATTACAACAAAAAAATACGGAATCCAAACATTATACCCGAGTCTAACTTCGCGAATCACATGGTCGAGAATGAGTGTTCCCCAGCAAGCATCAATAAAACAGTTAGGGTTCTTCACATACAAGAAAAGGGCCGACGTCTCAACGTACTCGAAAACATGGAAATCTACAAACAGAAAACATTTGACGGTAGAATAATAAACGAACAGATAAACACAATTTCTGACACAATATTCGAGCCTTTAAAACTTGTTTACAGGAAACAACTTAATCACACAGGTACAACAGACAAACACACAACAACAAATAAACACAAAACAATTAACACACCAAAACAAAAAACCAACAAAGAAGGTCAAACGACTAAAATCATAGATTTCTACCTACCCCAGTCAGCCACACAAATCGATTGGTAAACCACCCTCGGTTCTGAATGAACACACAGCACATACACATAACTAAATATACACAAGCATCAATTTGACAATACTTGCTCATATACCTGCGAACTATAAATACAGGACAAACGACAACAACAGATCAGAACGAAAATCGACACTGATGATGGCACAACGCCGAAACCGGTTTGTCTCAAAACCAAATTTGACAAGGGATGACGGAAAATCGTTCCAATATACATCATTTAAATATAGCGGTTGGAAATACCGAGAGGGCCTAAAAGGGACATTAAACATCACCTCGCCAAGCAGAAATGGACTGTTTATCATCCCCTTTAATAGTTTTACCATAAATAAAACGCCAAGCATCTCCCTACGGCTCTGTAGTGAAGGCAGCTGTAAAAGTTTTAACCGGCTGCAATAGGGCGGTAGGTTCCTTGATGGATCCCAGGACAAATGATTTAAAGCAAGGAGCAAAAATTGCTTCTGGACCGATTCCAATTTTTCGCTATGAACCTGATAACGCGGGTTACAGATAAAGGAAGTATATTCCAATGTAGGTCTTACTAACGATAAAAAAAGAGCTTTAGTGACATAGGGGTCATTGAATTCCTTTGACTACCTTTTTACGAAAGCCAAAGTACCTCTAGCCCTATTCACACACGATTGGATATGTAATTTGAAATCCAGTTTAGGGTCCATTACAACGCCAAAATCAGTAAAGTTTGTGACTTGCTTAATGATATAATCGCCTATCATGTACTGAAAGGTTTTAAAAGATTTCCTCGTAAAACACATAAACTTGCACTTCGGTAAATTTAGTGACATGACGTTCACGTCACACCACTCAATCAGGTTATTCAGATTCAATTGAAGAAGTGCCCTATCTTCAGGTGAGCGAATGGGCATAACCAGTTTGACATCGTCAGCGTACATCAGCGGTATGCAGCGCTTCAAAACATTTGGGAGGTCATTAATGAAGAGCAGAAACAACACTGGACCAAGGTGACTGCCCTGCGGAACTCCAGAAGATACATTGATGAATTCAGACAAGCAATTGTTAAACACAACACTTTGCTTTCTACCTTCCAAGTACGAAGAGACCCAAGAGAGAAGCCGTGATGGAAAACCCAATCGATCGAGTTTTAGTAGGAGTAAGGAATGCGAAACTTTATCAAACGCCTTACTGAAATCAGTGTAAATGACATCAACTTCGCAGTTCGTTCTTAAGTTATTGGATACGACGGTTGTGAACTCCAGCAAGTTAGACACAATGGACTTACCCCTGCAAAAGCCATGTTGTGACAGGTCCACTGCCGAAGATACTGCAAAAGCCAATTGATTTGTGACAACTGATTCAAATAGTTTTGGAATAGCACAAAGTTTGGCTATTCCTCTATAGTTTGTGACACAAGATCTACTCCCAATTTTATAAAGTGGTATTATAAACGACTCCTTCCACTTCTTAGGGAATATCCCTTGCCACAAAGAGGCATTAAATAAGCAGGTAAGGGGTTGACAAAGAAATTGAGCGCAAGTTCTCAGCACAACAGATAGTATTTCATCAGGTCCACTGGAGTAGGAAATTTTCAGACTTTCCAGATGCCTTAGTACCCCATCTGTATGAATATATGGGATACCTACTGAGTTAAGCGAAGGTAACATGTATTGATAATCCACCGGAGGGGAGTCAGGGATAGTCGAGTAATTAGATTTAAAAAAGTCAGCAAACATATTTGCAATCTCGGACTCAATACTAGAAATCCGATCGTCATACTTCATTACAGAAGTAAACCCTTAAATTTTTCTTTTGGAGTTGACGAAGGAATAAAATGTTTTTGGATTGGAAGAGATCCGATGCTTAATCTTCATCAGATAATTCTTATAGCATCTTATTTGTAGCCTGTTGTACTTAAGGCGCAAGATGGAGTATGCAGCATAGTCACTATTAGAGCCAGATAATTTGAAACGCTTGAGGAAGCGTGTTTTTTTGTTTTTTAGATAACTAAGTTCTCTAGAGCTCCAAGCAGTAGCTGGAGATGCTGTGGAGGTTTTGGAAAAAAGCACACATTTGAGGAATATCGCATGTAAAACGTTGGTGAAATGGACGGAGCTCGCTTAAATATCTCCGTCGTACTCAGGCCACTTTATTTTAGAGACTTCGTCGATTAGTAAAGACCAATTGGGCTTTCTAACAGAAACCGGCGCGAAGACGCATTCGGATCGGTAGTATTCTGGATGATAAACATCCTCAGGCAATACCACTGAATCACATCAAGTAACAGAACAATTCGATAAGTCGTCTGAAAAAATCAAATCAAGACATTGTCACGTACACCTGTTAGAAGGTGAATCCGCCCCTTTGCGCAATCAAGGTGGAATGTCCCCCAGCTAGCTCAGGGCGAGAGGTCGGGGCCCTTAACCCTTGTCCACCTTGATGCGGGGCGGATGTCACAATCATCATTAAACTTACATCCGTGCAGTTCCCTCGCAGAAAGCCCACCCTGCCTTGGACCGCTCGAATTTCTGCTTGGCAGCGAGTCCCCTTTTCCTCTGCTCCAAATGACCCTACATACTCACCCTAATGTCATCTTCACCCCTCCCCAACCAATTAAATTTAGCAAACCATTTTAATTTCTTCTTTCAACTTCAATCTAACATATTATTTATTTAAAATATCTTAACTTTATACCAAACTTCAATAAAATGATTATATTCGAAAATTCAAAGTTTCTACCTTATTCCTCTATATGTACAAATCAGAATTTTTTTTTTTTGACAATTTGACCAACGGCTCAAAAAAAAAACGACGAAATTCCAAATAAAAATTGACTCATAAACGACGAGAATTATATACATATATTATACTTATACATACAACCGTTTATCATCACACAAAGAACTCGTAATGTTAAAAAAAACGTATAAGAGAAAATTCGCAAAATAAAATTTTCATACAAATGGTTTACATAAACCCCATATACATCATTCTGACAAAAGAACATCTTAATTTATGATGAATTTGACACCAAATCGCATTACCACATTAAAATCTACATCGGTTAATAAAAAAAATGAAACTGTAAAATATTCTCTTAGGCCTTTCTGCCACCAAAGTAGGCCAAACTTTTATGCGCTCAACAGGAGCGAAATACAAAATAGATTCAATACCCTACTGCCTACCTAACAGAGCTCTATTATGGAGGTTAAGGGAAATTGATGTGAGCCAGTTTTTTCCAGCTATTGAAAAAAAAACGGAGGTATGGATTTATTTAATTTTAGCCATTTGGCCCCCTTTTGGTCACTGAACAGCCCTTTACAATTTATACCTTGATTTTATTCGACTGTACACAAAGTTTGATGCGGACACAAAAAAAAACTAAACTTATCCTACCCTCATACGTATATTAACGTTGCGACCTTTTGCTTGCTTTAATTCCCAGTTTTCTTGAAAGGTGAGTTGATGCACTCAACACTCCTGATTGCCGTCTTCGATAATCATATTTGTACAGAAAAGCGTTATGGCATTGAAATTATGGTAGGTATTGATACAAATTTATGGTAACGAATTATCCCTGGCGCTATGCAGAAGCACTCATGATTGGATGTGATACTCCTTCCTACAGGAGGAACGAAAGATTTGATTTAGTATACAAATTGCTGGAGGATTATACGCCGATTTGGCGTTCACGCTCCTCAGGCCATAAATGCGCACCTCCGTGTTATGTCCAAAGACAAACATTCGGGTGGATGTAATACAAAAAAATGTATCCCAAAAAAAGGAATTTACACAAAAAAAAATTATCACAAAAAATGTTAATTCATAGAAATTCAAAGAGGTGGAGTGGGGATTTATACTCACTGAAATCCGGGACTGCATACGCATTATGCCAGGTCCGGATTTCTGGGGAGGATTCGTGACCGAAGTCGAAGTGGAGGTTACGCGAACCCCAAATGGCGCGAAAGTCCCTATATGCACATAAAAAAAAAAAGTATAGAATTCTATGACTCACCAGATCTAGGATATTCCACATCGTTTATGCCGCGTTGGCTCCTGCCTGAATTTAAAATTTGTTTGGTTGCCCGAGCGCGCGATTGGTAAATGGCTTTTTGCCATTTAATGGATTTTTTTTTTTTTTAATTTTGTTTAATTTTTATACAAAAAAAAAACACCACTTCACGTTTTTAATACAGCAACGGTTTTAACTCTTCGCGCACAGGGATAAATTTATTTAATATAATTTAAACATAAAATTTTACAAGCGGGCGGCGCGCTGCAGACTTGTATGCTGCTATATGTCAATAACTATACTCTTTCTCTACAGTTATCGCTTCTTATATAGCCGGTATCCATAAGGGACACCGTTTAATGTGCCGTTTTCTCTCGTCATCCTCAAACCAACCGCAACCATTTCCACCTTATATCCATCCTTTTCCGATTTTCACCACACTCTTACCGCTCATCTGGCAACCCTTGGAAGATGAGCTTTTTATAATTTTCCCCCATATTGGGAATTTTGCTGGTTCACTTCAATTTGACATTTCGCATTTGTTTACATTTTTTATACGTGTGCGAATTTATTTCCGCAACGATTTTTTCATTTTCGCGTGATTAATTTAAATAATTTTAGTGCGCGTGTGTTCTTTTTATATAAAAAAACGGCGCGTCCCTTCAGTGGAATTTATATGCGCTCCGTTGTGCATCTGAGCTATCTGTGGTGGCGGCTACGGTGATTCTCACAACTGCCAAGACTCGTCCAAAACTTTCTCGAGGTGTCAAAAGGTGCGCTTTAGACCTAGGATCAGGACCCCGAAAGCGGAAATCCAAGATTTCATACCTGCCACAAGATATTTGCCGAAGAGTTTAAACAAATTTTCATGTGATTGTTGGAATTTTATGGTTTGGTATACCCACCAAAAAAATGTGCCCTTATATAAGTGATTAGTGCGCAAAATATTAAGAATGGTTTTTCTTTTCTTTCTTTATTTCTTTTTCAGTGCTGGCCTTAGGAGGCTCCGACTTTGGGCCGTTGCTACCGTGCTGCCATACTCGAGCGGGACAAGGTGCGCTCAAAGCCCAACGCGGGGAACACCCACACCCTGACAACATTTGCCAAATTTATTATGAATTCTGTTAAGTTGATAACGACCAATGTCTGCAAGGTCATTTAAAAACTCGTAGAATACAACATTACAAGCAGTGGGAACTAGCATTCCGTCAATAAATTTCCATGACACAAAGGGCAGATTAAAATCGCCAGCCACTAAGACAGAATCAACAGACCTTGACATAGCAAATATAAATTTCAATAGGGAAGAATGTTTTAAGAATATCGAAATATCTGACTGGGGTGGAATATAAGACGCAACAAAATATTTATAAGTAGATAAAAGTTTTACTCGCATGCAGAGGATTTCAACATCAGAAGAATCATCGAAGTACACTTCCTCAGCAGAGAACCTGGTATGTACGGCGATTAACACGCCTCCACCAACTCTGTTTTGTCGGTCTTTTCTAAAGATCTCATAAGAATCTGCTAATATCTCAGAGTTAAACACAGTTGGTTTCAACCATGTCTCTGTAAAAACCAAAACGTCATAACAGAGTTCATGACTACGGAGAAAAAGATCAACTAGTTTAGTATTTAGACCCCTAACATTCTGATAATAGACGTTGAGGCCATTATGAAAGGTGTCAGACAAATCTATGACTCCGCGGAAATTTCTACATCTTTTCGAAAAAAACGGAAGGGCTTAATGTATAAATTACTGGGCCAAAGAGAAGCCTTGAAAAGTTTGCTATATTCACTTTCAATCACTCGAACTTTAAAAGCGACTCTCACTAAAGTGTTAATGTCGACATCTCTCTTTACTAACTTAAAACAAGCGACATTAGAAGCAGCAATGCCAAAGTGATCAGAGATGTATTTAACAATACTCTCCTCAGTGACCGATGGCTTAAATGAGGACAAATGAATCCATTTATACCGCACAAATATATCTAATTCAGCATTGTCATTGCTACCACTAACAACAAGCGATTTTTGCGTAATTTCTTTTGATGCACTCTTTCGTTGTCCGTCAGAAACATCAACAGATGGCACATTTGCATTAAATGCGCTAGCTGCAGCATCTGCATACGATACAGTGCCAGCAGAGCGCGACACTGCACTAGTATTTGTCACATTGTTGACAACCATTTGAGCATCAGACTTATTGGAATTATCAGAAGGCACATTTGAATTATTTTTATGATTGTTAGCTTTAGTTGATTTAGATGTGGATGCAATAGATTTAGTTTTAGATGTAGAATTGGAACTAATTGATGTTGATGTATTTCCAGATGTAGACGTAGTTTTAGACGAATGAGAGACTTTAGAAGATGGGGCGTTTTTAGATGTAGATGTAGATGCAGGCGAAGTAGAAGTTGTCTTTGTAGTAGAACCAGTAGAGAGAATTTTCGATATTTGCGGCTGAGTAATAATAGCAGCAGGTATAGATGTAAGAGTAGCAGTAGGTGCAGGTGATGAAGCATTAGCTCTCAATTTAATTTCCCTTACGAATTTGCGCAACGGAAACTACATTTCGTATGGAGACTCCAAGCGGAAGCTGCAAGGCAGATGAATTTTGGCGTTTCTGTGGCAGAAATACATTCGGATAGTTAAACAAGTCACTGCAGAGGGGCGACTTCGCCTGGAAAAATGTTTTCCAATTGAAAAACTTTTGGTCGGGGAAATCCGACTGCTTTTCAATTTCAATATGGAAGCAATCCCTCTAACACCCATGTCTACTGGGTCCAGCCCTTTTGAAACTGCAATTTACCTTATACTTCTATTAGATAGTATTGATGAGAGTTTGTGAGTGATCACACTAATATAATGGGGCGATCACACCAATATGATGGGCGGCTAAGATACTTGGCTTGGATATCACACGTCGTTCTAGGCTCTGGATCAGGGACTGTTATCAGTCTTAGACAGGCCATAGTGACGAACTGTCATGCGTGATTAGTTATCACGTCCTGCACGAGGTGCCCCTGCTTCTACTAATAATGGCGGATCTAGAGAGGACAACTCGATAAAACCCGCACCCCTGAGTCATTATGACGAGCTCAGGTGAGGGAGGACTCTTTTAAGTGTCAAGATCGGTACACAGCGGTGACGAACTTTATTGTTAGGGCTTTTGATTTTGACATTAATTTTGGACTTGATGACTTTGGGCTGGTAGGTGCGGTATTCTGCCACCTTAGTAGGTCAGGGTGAAACTCTATCGAAATGGCTGGTAGGCTAATGCTGCCCCTGCCGACGTCCCGTTAAAACCGTGGCGGGCCTCAAGGTACGTTCCGGTTCCGTCGACGTTAAGTTGATGGTATAGGTGCGGTTGAAAATTGTCCCGCTTTGCGTCCGGTCTGGTTCTGAACGCATTACCCATAAGATAATGCGTCAACCCCCGCGTAGCCACCCTGCGTAGCATAGATAACCAAGAGACCGTTGAAGGGCGACTACACAATCGGCTTCGGACAGGGCCGTAGAGAGAAAATCCGGGCCCGGGATTAAACAATTTAATTTAAAAGCCACTAATACATTTGATTTATTTGAATTAATGACTTCTCATTCATTAATCATTATTGATTACATAAAAAAAAATTTGCCACATCAACTAAAAGATTTTTGGACTAAGAGCTGAAAATAGAATTAACACAGACTATTTACTATTTACACCATATACGTAGTACTCCAATATTGCTACAAAATGCTAAGTACATTCCCAAACATCAGAGTGTTGATATATTGCTGTTTAAACGTTTTTGTTTTTGTATTCAGTAATCGAATGTACCTAAATTTACATTTTTTCTTGTCACACTTATGCTGCTACAATCAAAAAATTTTATAGGCTGTCTTGTTTTGATTTCGAATTCAAAACACATTTTAATACATTTCTGATAAATTTAATGATGATTATAAATTTTAGGTATTCAATATAGAAGGTTCGGATACCAAGGAGTGGCTTTTCTTGCTTTTTCGCTGCAAAATTTTTTTATAATAATATCAAAGTTTAACTGTCTTGCCAAAACGGATTCAGCATAAAGCGTGGCAAGTCCTGAAACTCACTCTTGAGATGAACACGACCTATGAAAGTTTTTGATTCTTGAAAGGACGCTGAAGGAACGTTCTGTAGTAGCTACAGTGACAGGTGTATTTCAAAAGATACGTAAAGCAACACAAATGTTGGGGAAAATTGTATACAGATTTTGAACATCTGTAGATGGCATTTAGCAATTCCAATGGTGACAGACCTTTATCCAAATTTTCTTCGTAAATGTGTTTCAAGTGAATTATTTCGCATTCTAAGCTTTGAGAAATTTCCGACTTGTATTTTTTTACAAACTTTGCTGCGCTCGCCTGAACCGTAGTTTCATCCATGTCTTCAAATTGCCACAAAAAGGAAAACGTCTCGCTCAAATTTCTCATAGCTGCAAATCGTTCAGTAATGCCAGTGATTACCGAATCAACGATCACCAGGAATGTACTGTTTTCAAAATCAGTCTCTGAATCAACCGTAATCATCTCATTTAAATTATCTTCAGAACGTCTTTTCGGTTTTATCTTTCGAATATCCGGAAACTTTGGCGAGATGTTAAATTGAATAGCAACTTATATGAGTTAACCGGGGATTGCCCGTATCGCTTTAAATGTATGAAAACACTTATTTCAAGCAATTTTTAATTTTATAATTTATTTAGTAATTTGGGAAAAATTTAAACAACGTGACATCAGGACGGACAAGGCGACAGCTTGTTTCGATTATACCTTGTAAATCTCTTCAAAGCCTTTTCTCCCGGGAGTGGGAGTCGAACCCGCACTCCTACGATAGTTGAAATGGTTATAAACGCATTCAGCTACGTCATGCCTTAGTTGTTGTAAAGTTTATAAACACATTCAGGTCATAAACGCATTCAGCTGCGTCATGCCTTAGTTGTTGTAAAGTTTGTAGCTGAATGCGTTATAACCATTTCAATTATCGTAGGAGTAGGAGTATTGTTAAGAAGAAATGATTTTCCTGAAAACATAATTAAAACACTGTTAAATAAATATCAAGAAGAAAAGAATCAAGAAAGAGAAAAAGAAAAACCGCAAAAAATATTTAAGTCAGTAGCTTATATGCCAAAATTTTCGGAACGATTGGCCCAATCAGACTGCTACAACAAAGATGAAGTAAAAATAGCCCATAAGCCGATAAATACATTAAAAAACATATATAATCAAACAAAATCAAAAAATCCCACATACAGAAAAAAGCAATATAGTGTACGAAATCCCTTGCAATGGAAAAAACAACCAACCATGCCACAGCGTATATGTTGGAACAACAAAAGGCAAACTTAAAACTAGACTAGCGCAACACAAATCGGATTACAAATATTGCCACAATACTGCAAACCAAAAAACTGCACTTATGACCCAATGTACTGAAAACTCCCACTCACCAAACTTTGACAAAGCTACTATTCTTCAACAAGAACAACATTACAGAAAACGATTTACTCTGGAAATGCTTCACATTATTAACACACCAACCAGTAAACGAATGAACTACAAAACGGACGTAGATAACTCTGCTAGTTTCTATAGATATTTGTTGACAAACAAACGATCAGTGATAAACTCCACGTCAAGTGATACACAAGTGTAAAAAATGTATGTTATTAATTTTATAAAATTTGTTATTTATTTATTTATTTTGTTGTTTTGTTGAAGACGATTACCGTGTGTAATCGAAATATATTGGTAATATATAAAAACCCTTGTGTTTTCATTTCAATTCAGACCTCAAGCCAGCTAGAAAAAAAGTGATAAATTAGTATAAAATACTAACAGTGACGTATTGCTCCGTTGTAAGCTTCTTTCATATTGGCGCCGTCATTGTACCCTTGTACACGACAATCTTTTAATTAAAACCAGTACCTGGGGAAAAGATAAAGAAACGCTCATGATTACATACAAAGAAATTAGCCAGCCGATTACGTGCTACGCGTCACCCATATGGTCGCCAAGCCTAAAAATTACCCACTGGAAGAAGCTACTGGCCTGCCAAAATACTGCTCTCAGAATTACCACGGGCTGTCTTCTTATGACCCCAGAACACCATCTGCATAATGAGGCGAGAATAAACCCCATCAGGGAGATAAATGAGATACTGACCAAACAGTTCCTGTTGAATACCCAGAAACCTGAGCATCCCAACAGACATCTGATTGATAAACCAGCACCGCCTAGGGGCTTAAGGAGTCATCTCCGTAAGTAGTTTGAGGAAATACGGCACCTGAGAACCCAGCCGTATGAAGCGAAAAACCCAAGCAGTTCCTTTGTGAACTCCATAAACAGGCGCCGAATCTTTATGCCGGGAATTGCCCGGTGAATCCAGTACTTAAAGAAACGTATCCTAAACTCGCGGAAGAGGAACGCATACTCCCCAGGGAAACGCGTGTCAGTCTTGCTCAACTTCGTTCTGGATACTGTAACAGGTTAAACTCTTACCTATCCAGAATCAACCCCGACACACAAAATGTATGCCCCGCTTGCAATGTGTCCCCACATGACATGTTACATAACTGCCTGGTGCGGGAGAGGAGGAGTGGCGGAGTGGCATGGTAGTAGCCCGGCTGAGGCTCGTCGGCTTTGAGGCGCGGTTCTTGCCACTTCTCCTTCCCCAACAGTTACATAGCAAAATTGAGTTCATGCCTGAGGGAAAGTATCTAAACAAAGTAAAGAAAAACAAATATAGGAAAGCGGGAGAAAACCTGTCCGAGTCAGGTGTAGCCTTCCCACCCCTCCTGTTCACGAGATGTGAACAGCCGTTGGACTCTGCTATGGCTCCGCTTCCCGAGTAGAGTCCCCTTTAACCTGACTAATGTCCGTCTTTGGGTACCTACGTACCTTCCATCTTTCCCCTCAACTGCCCCAACTTACCATCAGTTGCCGCAAGGGCAACACCTACACCAACAAAGGATTGCCTTTAGCCAGACATGTTGTTGCTGAAATTACCTATGTATGAAAAATAATACTCCTCAACCCATACAACACAATATAAAGACGCTGATTCCAAGGAATTCCAACTTCGAATTAATAAACAATATTTATTAAAATAACTTACAAATGAGTCCTTACAGCTAATCAAACATTATGACTCCTGTTTCATTAATTCTCCCCTAGTCCAAATTTCAAACTTTTAATTTTTGTTTGAAAGGAAAATTTACAAAGCAGAATTAATAATTATTATTACCAAGAAACATTAAAAATTCAACAACGGCCTAATGTCTATCTAATCATTTATGCACAAGTACACGTATAATCATATATAAAAATGCACGTACGTGTGTGCTTTCACTCTCAAAAATATGTCAGCAGAAATATCTGTATAGGAATGTGTGCCCTTACACAGAGAACCACTCTACATAAATAAAGGTATGTGCATGTGTTTTCTTCTATGTTTTCTTCAAAAAAACTTACCTCGCTTATCCGTATGATTTTGGTACCAAAAACAACACCCAAGCTGGAAGTAAAGAAGGAAACAAACAACATATGTATGTAGATCTATGAGTTATCCCTGATACTGTTACGGGCTTTGGCCGCTTGACCGTGGTCAAGGCTAATTATTAGGAGCTAATGTCTTTTGATGTTAGTTTAACGCGGCGGTTCGGTGCATGTGCATTCCTTCATGCATATGTAAAAAAATGTATGTGTTTAATTTAATTTAATGTTTAGCAAAAAGTAAAAATTAAATATGAATTAAATTAAATATAACAATTAAAAATTAACGGAACTAAACAGGATCGCGGCGCGTAAAGCAATAAGTGTAAGTGCGGTGTAGATGTAAGGAAAAATCAAAAAAAAGGAAATTTTTCAATCCTAAAAAAAGGATTGAAAATGTGATGTAAATTGTGTGGATGGGCTACGATAGCCCGAAAAGATCCACTACTAGGATTTAATTTTGAGAGTGGCAGCATACACCCTAATGGTGATGCATATGCCTGTACACGTGTAGGCCCAAGTGCAAAAAAAAATGTAAAAAAACTTAAAGGTAAGGAAAATATTCAAAGTATAAGGAGATCTGTAAAACTTATGCTAATTAAATAATAAAACTGGTTTTATAACTAGGCAAAGCAAAGAGAATTAACAAATCCAAAAATTAAAAAAAAATTCAAATTAAAAATTTATGAAGGCTTTGCGACAAAAAAAAAATGTTCGGTTGGTGTACCCTAATATAATAAAAAGTGTAAGTGGTGGTGGTGATAAGAGATAAGATTTCAAGTTGGTGAGCGCGCTTCCAGTGAGCCGCGCTTTACTGCTCTCTCTCTCTCCTTTTATCAGTGCTGTGATCGTGGTATTTTTTCTGTTTTGAGTTGGCGTGTGGAGGTGTGGTGAGCAAATGTTGATGAGTGCTGTTTGTGTAGCCGTGCTTGCTTTAAACAAATGTTGCCAAGTGCGTGGGGTGGTTGCGCCACTAAATGTTTAGCAACACGTTGTATGTTGCAGCGGTTGCGTGCAATGTTATTTCTGCTGCTATCTACATATATCAGGCTGACTTCGGTTGCGAAGTCGGTGTTAACTAGGTTGTGTTACCTTTTTGTGTGGTGGTTTGAAGTGTATAGTGTGAAGTTGCGTGCCTTGCCTTTGATGTTCGGGTTTGGTTTTATTTTCTTGGTGGTGTGACGTTGGTGACTTTTTGATTATGTTGTGTGTGCGTGTTTGTGTATGTGTTTGCGAAATTCTGGCGCTAATTCGTTCGGATGCTTTTGGCCAATATAGCCTCGTTGGCTGCCCTTTTGGCCAGAACCCAATCCCTTAATTTGACAATTGACCCCTTTTGTATGTGTGGTTGGTGTTTGTTGTTGTTTTGCGTGTTTTCTTCGAGCAAATAACTTGTATGTTTTTCCGTGTGATTTTGTGTAAATTTTATGTGAAAAGAAGTCGCGGCCTTCGGCTGGCTTCGTGCGCTGCAAAAAGAGAACGCATATATATTTTCAAATATTTTTATTTTAAAGAATTTTTGTTTAAAATTTTTCTGGGTTTGAAAAAAATTTAGTTATTTTGTTTCTCTTCTTCTAAATTTAAAATGACTTAACAAAAAAATATTTCAATTATCTCCTCTCTTCTTCTTTTAATCTAAATTTTGTTTGCATATGTGCTCGTGTACATATATATGTATATACATATGTACATGTAGGTGCACCTATGCATATTTTAATATTTATGGATTTTAAATTAAGACCAGATTCGATCGAATAAAAGTCAAAAAATTTAAAAATTCACAACAAATATTTCGACGGGAATGCAAGTATTTACACCGAAAAACGGTCAACATTTGAAAGGGAATTTTGGGTCAAAAAATGTTTAGCTTGGTAACAGAGGAATGATTTTTGTGTAAAAGCGCCAAAGAAACATTTATGAAAAACTCTACTTTCGCACAGTGGATTTTAGGTTGAGCCGATCTAACGATTCGAAACTAATTTTACCTCAATTAATTTTTTTTTTTTTTTTATAAAAAATTCTAAATAAATAAAATGGTTTACTAACAACTCTCCTGCTTCAAAAAAATTTACCAAAAAAAAAAAAAAAATTTAAATTTCAAACAAAATTATTTAGACCAAGGTTCAAAAAAAAGAAAATGTTCTAATAAAAGGAAAAAGGTGTAAAAAAAAAACGCGGGTAAAAAACAATGGTTTCTGAAAAAAAATAAAGGAATTTCAAATATCACACTTTGGCTTACCTGTGACTTTGCTGCTTCCTTGAGGGGATTTTTCCACGCCCAGTGGTGGCGATACTCCTTGCTCTGCGGTGCACCTAGGGAGGATTCCCTGGTATCAAGGTTCACTCTTATATTTTTTTTTTTTTCGCTCGCGTTTACTTTTCGCGTGAAACCGCACTTTAAAAAATATTTTGTCACTCGCGCACCCACACTTTAAGGTGAACAAAACGCACTTTGAATACAAAACTTTTCACTTCACTTTTGGCACTAGTTAAGACCGCGACTTTTTGATTTTTAATGCTGTTGATCCGCGGGACCCCCTTTTATACCCACTAAGCCTTGCGGCATTTAGGACACCGTAAGTCACGAATCGCCTTCCTGCTTTGGTTGAACCAATCCGCGTTCGCCCCTTAGGCGGCACGTATATACACATATGTGCAAGCAACAGTTCAACCCACTCACACAATCAAACATCCGCTTTGTTAATATCGTAAAGCGGAGAAGGAGATTTGGCTAGCGGTTGCCTACACATCTGTTCATATACCCGCTTGCGTGTCGTCAGAGAAATCCTCAAAGGCTGTCGTTACAGACACCAACCATCTCACCATTGTAATGTGGAACCAACGCTTCTAACTCCCCTTTCCTTATGGTCCACCCCTGTTGAAATGGCAAATTTCCTTGGACTCCCGTTAGAGGATATGGATGACACTTTTTGTGATCGGTCGCGGCTGTTAGGTGGGGCGAAGCATTGCTACAACAACAACAATAACAATCTTTAATGCTAACTTTATGATATCTTAGATGCTTATAGCTTCTTCCATACCTGGAATTTCAAATATCCGCCAGGACAACAAATTTTGGGTCGATTTAAGGTGTTGTTGCTTAAAGACGACATGGTAGGTAATAAAAAGCATTGTTACTGGCACTCCACACTAACCAGTCACGCTTGAGGTAGGAAATGCCTCGTCATGAAAATCACGTGGAAAAATAACAGGACACTTTTGATGACCTCGACGAATTATTTCGTTGACTTCTTCAGATCGCAAAAACTCATTATTCACGGTACCGATATCGAAGTCATTTAAATAATCTGGACTTTGATACAGAGTTTGTGGTATTGTTGGAAGCCTTCATCAGTGTCACCACGAAAAGTTTACGATTTTGGATTCATGTAAACATACATTTTCGTTTGATGTTTTGATTGTCTCCTCACTGTTCGAAGGCCCAGGCAAAAAATCATGATCAATATTCGTTGCTTTTGAAATTCGGCTTAAAATTTGAACATGGAACAACTAAAGACTCTCCTGAATTAAAAAAAAAAAATATCCTAGTACCTCTAAATCGCTGGCCCCCTGAGAAGCCCCGGGCTTCTCCACCATTCCCCCTCCCTTATCGACGGGCCTGGCTCCGGATAGCGGTCTTGAGGAGGACTTTTTATAATGGACAAGCCTAACACATATAAAAAGGAGGAGGGTAGGAGTGGCGGCGAGGGTTGTCATGGTGCGAGAGACGCGAAAGGCACGGCGGACCAAAAGGTCTTATCAGACAGATCAGCGCATGTGTCTGGGTTCAAACCCCGTCGGTACATGCAGTTAGGGTAGCGGAGGGGGGTCGAAACTGACACCCAATGCAGATTCATATAAGGCAGGTAATGGGAAAGGGTGAGGTCATGCGAATGAGACGGACCAGCCTAGCACCAGTAAGGAGACCCTGTCGCGAGGAGCTTTCCCAACAGGGGTCCTGGGGACGAAGCCTGCCAGAAAAGGTAGGCGATCGACGCCACGTAGGAAAGCTCTCCGCTACGGCGGAGGGGATGCAGCTCAGATTTCTTAGAAGCATGCCCGGACGCTGGAGTGAATCAGGAGTGTCGTAGCTGGCGGCGATAACAAAACGGTGTCGAACGATATGAGTGAGCAGCTGGGTGTCAGGGCTAGGAAGCGGCAAAGGTCGGATTAGAGGAATGCCTCAACGACCAAAAGGGCCCGAGGAGGTGGGGATGCACTTACGTTTAACGAAATCGTTAAACGAGCGGGCTCCATCACCCTCGGTGTCCTGGATAGGAGTAGGGAGGATGGTGCCATCTCCCGATAGAAGTGATTCTGTGTCGCCAGTACCATATCAGCGGACTATATGACCGCCTTTATGATAAGCCCAGGTCCGCGGCCATGCTTCGAATACTCGAGGCGGTATCATGGTTTAAGATTGATTACTTGTGTTGGCTCTAGTGTGATTGCCTGCCGGAGAAAATATTAGAGCTGATGCGATACCGCAACCCGAACCATCTGATGCATAACTGGAGGTTCCTCAGAGTAGAGCCGTTAGGCCACGTCGGCAAGTGCTGATTCTGCTAAACGCAGAGTCCACCGGTCCTCTCTCTGACATGAGGGCGGTGATCGCCTATGGTCTCCTGCGTGTGGTCCTCAAGGTCTACCACGCCGATTCCAGGGGAGATGGTTCCTCTCCCCCAGAGACTGTTCGGGAGGGAGAGTCGTCCGCAGGGGAGCCAGTATCCATGGTTGTGGTTGCTGACCCCGCTAATTCGGACAGCGATAACACGGTTGCCGTCTCGTCGTTGGCGGGATCTGTCATCAGCATTGGTCATCTGGCTGATAGGGCAGGAGAGGAGCTCCTAGCCTCCGAGGGTGAATCATCGATGGCGGGATTTGTCATCAGTGTAAAGCATCTGTTTGATGGGGAGGAGGATCTCCTAGCCTCCGAGGGCGAATCCACCAAGGATGGGGTGCGGAAGAAGAGTGCTGTTAATGGAAATCCGAGAAATCAATCTTCAGCATTCTAGGGCGGCTTCCGCAAATTCGTTGCTCTGCCTTGAAAAAGGCGGAGTGGATATAGTCCTTGTCTGGGAGCCGTGGCTGAGTTGTAACGGCAGAAAGATTTCGGGATTAAGGACTGGAAAATTCAATACGTTGGTGCATGGGTAGGCAGTTAGGCCTAGATCCTGTGTGCTTGTTAAAGAGAGAGATTCAAGCTGTTATTCTCTCTAATTTCAGCAATACTGACGTAACCACGGTCTGCCTCGAGCGAGGCAGTAATGAAATGTGGGTGGTCTCAGCGTATATGCCCCATGGGGACGTAGCGGGACCACCACCTGCGATACTGGGCGAAATCCCCGCTGAGGCAAGGCGGAGAAGTGTTCGCGTGATCATAGATGCCGATGCATGGGCATTACATAGTATCTGGGGATGCTCGGATACGAAAACTAGATGTGAGTATTTATTTACTTTTATTGTATATGTATATGAATATGTATATGTAATAGGGGGAAGGGCCCGACTTTTATTACTGCGGTAAGGGAGGAGGTCCGGGACCTAACCTTTGTTAGTAGAGAATTTAGATATCGGATATCTGGCTGTAGGGTTCTCAACGAGCACCCTTATTAGGGCAGCTACCATCTAACCTAACCTAACATAATGGGAGCAATCTCTGCTATAACAACAATAACATAATATGAGGCTGACGACAGAGTGGACGTTAGAAGCATTTTTATAACATAGGATAGAAAGTTAGGAACTTATTTCCTATGAAAAAATGTAAAAGATATTAGAGTGAAAGAAACGCTTCAAGCTTGCAAAATATATGAAAAAACAAACTCTTTCCCAACAAGCATAGCTTATAGCGACCACTCTGTTGTCAGCCTTAAAGTGCGTGCATACTAAGCGACGCGACACGTAGCGACACGTTCCACAAAATATTCGCGGCATTTTTGCCTAATTGGTCAACTTGGCCGTGTCGGTCGTTCGACTGTCGCTAAGTGTGCATGGTTCCATAATAATACATGCTAAGAATATTTTGTCGCTACGTGTCGCGTCGCTTAGTGTGCACGCACTTTTATGATGGAAAATGCTGTTATAGAATATGTTGATCTTGTAAGAAATTCTGGTATATTCATTGTTTACTATATAGTTGGGCAGCTTAAATTTAGGTCATGTTGCGAATAGAGTGGAAGGCACTCGAAGGCCGTGGAAAAAGGCACTCGAATGAAGTATAATGTAGGAATGATGTTCAGTGTTCTTTAATAATTTGCCCAAAATCCTGAATCACGAAAGAGAGTGTAGTTAAATACGAAAATGAAAATATGTAGTTAGGTTTTGCTCCTTTTTGAGCAGGAGAATTTCATTTTAAAAATGCAATATACCATCCAATGTTCATTCTATTACTTTTTTAGCAGGAGATTTTCGTTTTAAAAATGTAATATATAAACATTGATTCTACTACCCATTTTATCTGTGGGGCTTCACATATACTTTATAATAACATGATTTTTATATTTACGATTTACTCCTATAAATGAAACACGTATAAATGTAGTCATTAATCACGTTTTTTACTTCTTACTTTATGTTAAAAAATAACTCTGTGTTAAAAATAGCAGAACTAAAATCTCAATGTCATACTACCTTTATATAATAAAAACAACCGAACATTACATACTCAGTTGAGAGCTATGGTGACGACATGTAGGAAAATGAACCGAGGGAAACCCTGGAATGTGTTTGTATGACATGTGTATCAAATGAAAGGCATTAAAGAGTATTTTATGAAGGAGTGGGCCATAGTTCTATAGGTGGACGCCATTTAGGGATATAGCCATAAAGGTGGATCAGGGTTGACTCTAGAATGCGTTTGTACGATATGGGTATCAAATGAAAGGTGTTAATGAGTATTTTAAAAGGGAGTAATCCTTAGTTCCATAGATGGACGCCGTTTCGAAATATCGCCATAAAGGTGGACCAGGGGTGACCCTAGAATTTGTTTGTACAATATGGGTATCAAAAGAAAGGTGTTAATGAGTATTTTAAAAGGGAGTGATGCTTAGTTCCACAGGTGGACGCCGTTTCGAGATATCGCCATAAAGGTGGACCAGGTGTGACCCTAGAATTTGTTTGTACGATATGGGTATCAAATTGAAGGTATTAAGGAGGGTTTTAAAAGGGAGTGGTGGTAGTTGTATAGGTGGTCGCCTTTTCGAGATATCGCCGTGACTCTAGAATGCGTTTGTACGATATGGGTATCAAATGAAAGGTGTTAATGAGTATTTTAAAACGGAGTAATCCTTAGTTCCATAGGTGGACGCAGTTTCGAGATATCGCCATAAAGGTGGACCAGGGGTGACCCCAGAATTTGTTTGTACAATATGGGTATCAAAAGAAAGGTGTTAATGAGTATTTTAAAAGGGAGTAATCCTTAGTTCCATAGGTGGACGCCGTTTCGAGATATCGCCACAAAGGTGGACCAGAGGTGACCCTAGAATTTGTTTGTACAATATGGGTATTAAAAGGAAGGTGTTAATGAGTATTTTAAAATGGAGTGATGCTTAGTTCCACAGGTGGACGCCGTTTCGAGATATCGCCATAAAGGTGGACCAGGTGTGACCCTAGAATGCGTTTGTACAATATGGGTATCAAACGAAAGATGTTAATGAGTATTTTAAAAGGCAGTAATCCTTAGTTCCAAAGTGGACGCAGTTTCGAGATATCGCCATAAAGGTGGACCAGGGGTGACCCTAGAATTTGTTTGTACAATATGGGTATCAAAAGAAAGGTATTAATGAGTATTTTAAAAGGGAGTGATGCTTAGTTCCACAGGTGGACGCCGTTTCGAGATATCGCCATAAAGGTGGACCAGGTGTGACCCTAGAATTTGTTTGTACCATATGGGTATCAAATTAAAGGTATTAATGAGGGTTTTAAAAGGGAGTGGGCCTTAGTTCTATAGGTGGACGCCGTTTCGAAATATCGCCATAAAGGTGGACCAGGGGTGACTCTAGAATGTGTTTGTACGATATGGGTATCAAATTAAAGGTATTAATGAGAGTTTAAAAGGGAGTGGTGGTAGTTATATATGTGAAGGCGTTTTCCAGATATCGACCAAAATGTGGACCAGGGTGACCCAGAACATCATCTGTTGGATACCGTTAATTTATTTATATATGTAATACCTGCCAAGATTTTAAGGGTTTTTTATTTCGCCCTGCAGAACTTTTTCATTTTCTTCTACTTAATATGTTAGGTGTCACAACCATTTTATAAAGTTTTTTCTAAAGTTATATTTCGCGTCAATAAACCAATCCAATTACCTCACCATGTTTCATCCCTTTTTTCGTATTTGGTATAGAATTATGGCATTTTTTCATTTTTCGTAATTTTCGATATCGAAAAAGTGGGCGTGGTCATTGTCGGATTTCTTTCATTTTTCATACCAAGATAAAGTGAGTTCAAGTAAGTACGCGAACTAAGTTCATTAAAGATATGTCGATTTTTGCTCAAGTTATCGTGTTAACGGCCATGCGGAAGGACAGACGAACGACTGTGTATAAAAACTGGGCGTGGCATCAACCGATTTCGCCCGTTTTCACAGAAAACAGTTAACATCATAAAATCTATGCCCCTACCAAATTTCAAAAGGATTGGTTAATTTTTGTTCGACTTATGGCGTTAAAAGTATCCTAGACAAATTAAATGAAAAAGGGCGGAGCCACGCCCATTTTGAAATTTTATTTTTTTTTTGTATTTTGTTGCACCATATCATTACTGGAGTTGAATGTTGACATAATTTACTTATATACTGTAAAGATATTAATTTTTTTGTTAAAATTTTACTTAAAAAAATTTTTTTTTTTAAAAGTGGGCGTGGTCCTTCTCCGATTTTGCTAATTTTTATTGGGCATACATATATTACTAGGAGTAACGTCCCTGCCAAATTTCATCATGATATCTTCAACGACTGCCAAATTACAGCTTGCAAAAATTTTAAATTACCTTCTTTTAAAAGTGGGCGGTGCCACGCCCATTGTCCAAAATTTTACTAATTTTCTATTCTGCGTCATAAGTTCAACTCATCTACCAAGTTTCGTCGCTTTATCTGTCTTTGGTAATGAATTATCGCACTTTTTCGGTTTTTCGAAATTTTCGATATCGAAAAAGTGGGCGTGTTTATAGTCCGATATCGTTCATTTTAAATAGCGATCTGAAATGAGTGCTCAGGAACCCACATTCCAAATTTCATCAAGATACCTCAAAATTTACTCAAGTTATCGTGTTAACGGACGGATGGACGAAAGGACGGACGGACGGACGGACATGGCTTAATCGAATTTTTTTTCGATCCTGATTATTTTGATATATGGAAGTCTATATCTATCTCGATTCCTTTATATATGTACAACCAACCGTTATCCAATCAAACTTAATATACTCTGTGAGCTCTGCTCAACTGAGTATAATGATTTTATGCATGCAAGCATTTTATACCTATGCATTATATTTTCACGGATATTACCATCACTAAGGCGATGCTAAGGCCATGCCAAGCAGTATTTACGTTAATAATCAAATCAAGTATACACATATATAAGGCAGCCCAGAGAGATGTCACACACAGATACATTTACTTATATGCCTATGTGCGTGCGAGAGACTGTAAACTACAAACATTCACATCAATAATTCAATCTTTATGTATCTACATAAACGAATAAATAATTGCGTCTACACATATGTACGTATAGGAGCAGCGGAGCGGCAATGCACAAACACATGCATATATCTTATCTCAGTGGTCACAAGAGAGGGCAATAATTTGTGCACGTAGTTGTGGCTGGCGATTTTGTAGCCGAAACAACTAGTAAGTTCTGGAAATCGAAGAGCCTAGAAGTATGCAGCGTAAACTATAAAAGCGGGGCAAGCGAGTAAGAAGTAATTCAGTTTGATTTGAGTTGATCAGCAGTTACGACTAAGACGATATCTAGCGAGCAATAGCAGTATTATTTTGATTAGTGGAGTTTCATTTGAGCTATCAGTTTGGTTATTAAGCTATTCGTTGCACAGTTTGAGTGTTATTGTGAAGTACTATAATAAAGGCCATTTTTCCATTGTTCAATATTGGAGTTATTTATTCAACAGTTTAGCGATACGAACCTAGCAAAAGGGCAAATAAGAGGATTTGCAAGTAAATTCGTTACAATTGGTGTCAGAAGAGGAATTGTTGAATAAATTCCGAAGACTTCGAATAAACTTGGACATGGCAAAGTTAAGTGAATTGAAGATCCCGCAACTGAAGAAGGAGTTGGAGAGCCGTGGATTGAATACAAGCGGCGTTAAACTCGAACTTCAGGCACGGCTACGAGAGGCAATGGAAGCAGAAGGAATTGATGTCGCAGACGGTTACCAGTACAGACTTGAACATGATATTGGCTGCAATAGCTGCTCAAACATCGACAGTAACAGAAATGGGGTCGCAAGTAACATCACAATTGGAAGAACATAAAACGTATATGTCATCACAGATGGAATCCCAAGAGACACGAATAACATCGAAGATGGAAGAACAGAAGACGTATATGATATCCCAACTGGAATCGCAGGAAACTCGTATAACATCACAATTGGAAGAGCAGAAGACATATATGGCATCCCAGCTGGAATCACATGAGACACGTATTTCAGAAATGTCGACACAGATTACATCAAAGATGGAAACACAACTGAAAGAACAAGAGGCGCGTATATCATCAAAACTCGAAGCGCGTATGGACGAGAAAATAACGCAGTTTGAAGAAAAATTCGAGGCAGAGGTGGATGCGTTGAGAGGTCGTATACAGGAATTGCTACTTAATCGGCCGGCTGCTTCAGCGAGTAATCCAAAGGTAAAGACACCATCCTTTGACGGTTCTGTTCCTTTTCAGGTCTTTAAGCTACAGTTTGAGAAGACCGCAGCAGTGAACCAATGGAATGCTGAAGATAAAGTTGCAGCTCTGTTCGTGGCACTGAAAGGTCCTGCCGCGGAAATCTTACAGACGATTCCAGAGTATGAACGGAACAGTTATGAAACATTGATGGCTGCTGTAGAACGACGTTATGGAAGCGAGCATAGGAAACAAATATTCCAAATTGAGTTGCAAAACCGTCACCAAAGAGCGAATGAGACTTTGCAGGAGTTTGCCTCGGATGTTGAAAGGTTAGCTCATCTCGCAAATGCGGACGCACCCGTGGAATACACCGAGAGGGTAAAAATCCAGAGTTTCATAAATGGCATACGGGACGTGGAAACGAAGCGAGCTACATACGCAAACCCAAAGCTGACATTTGCTGAAATGGTATCACATGCATTGACCCAGGAAACGGCCTCACTATTGAGTAAACCAGCATACAAAGCTCATCGTGTGGAAGTGGAAAGACCAGATTGGGTAGACACAATTTTGGAAGCACTGAAGGGATCACAACAGAAAAATGCCGGAGTTATTAAATGTTTCAAGTGCGGCAACCCAGGCCATATTGCACGACATTGCAGCGGTCCCAATAGCTCCAACAATGTGGGTGGTCGTAAACGCAGAGCAGAAGGTGGTGAGCAAATCTCCAAGACCACTCAATCGTTAAACTAAATCGAGTCAGCCGCAAGGGGCGACATCTGGCTCCCGCAATTGAATGCCCCATAATCTCTATCTCGCAGATTGGAAGAAGATCGAATAATCTTACTGTCGGAGGACATGTGGATGGAAAGGAACGTTTACTGACTGTAGATACGGGTGCATCTCATTCCATCATTCGAGCGGATTTAATCAACAAGAAGATAACACCATTGCATGGAGCAAGATTGCGTACAGCCACTGGAGAAGACAGCACGGTTCTAGGAGAAGTATCATCTGAAGTCGCAATTGGGAACGTCACGGTAGTACACAATTTTATAGTGGCAGAGTTTGTTGATGAAATCATAATTGGAGTGGACTTCTTAATCGACCAGGGCATCAAGATCGACATGCAAAGCAAGACGATGCGATATAAGAACATGGATGTACCACTTAATTTCGGCTACGAGAGAGGCTACAGCAGTAAACGAGTGCTGGTGGAAGAGAGTCAGCGAATACCACCAAAATCCGAAGCAGTCATCTGGGCAAAGGTTGATGGAGATTGTGGGACAAACAAATTGTGGGTTGTCGAAGCAGCAAACAAATCAGCACTGAACATACTTGTAGGAAAAACCCTGGCTATTACAAAACAAGATGGACGTATTCCGGTAAGAGTACTCAATGAGTTCAATTCACCACTCAAACTGACTAAAGGATCTATTTTGGGAAGATGCCAAGAGGCTGAAGTAGTTATTAACTGTGATCAGCTCCAGGAACACGTTTCAGCTAGTAATACTAATCTTTCAAATGACATCACGGCATGGACGCAGGGGCTAGAGGAAGCATATCAGAGTAAGGCAAAACAACTGCTCCTAAAGTACGCGAACATATTTGACCAGGATGGTTCTAAACCAGGCCGCACCAACGTTGTGAAACATCAAATTGACACTGGAGATGCGAGGCCGATCCGTCAAGCTCCACGTAGTGTTCCACTGGCGAAGCGGGAAGTTGTGAGTAAAATTATACAAGAAATGAGCGACAGCGGCATCATCGAACCATCAGCTAGTCCCTGGAGCTCACCGGTAGTACTTGTAAAGAAGAAGGATGGAAAAATGAGGTATTGCGTTGACTACCGGAAGTTGAATGACGTTACGAAAAAGGATAGCTACCCATTGCCAAGAATTGATGACACTCTGGACTCGCTCTCTGGTACGAAATGGTTTTCCACACTGGACTTGAAAAGCGGCTACTGGCAAGTGGAGGTAAAGGAGGAAGACAAAGAGAAAACAGCCTTCAGCGTCGGAGATGGTCTTTGGCAATTTACAGTAATGCCCTTTGGACTATGTAATGCACCAGCTACTTTCGAGAGACTCATGTATCAGGTATTGAAAGGACTACATTGGAAAACATGCTTGGTGTACCTGGACGACATCATCGTATTGGGCAAGAATTTCGATGAACATCTTAAGAACTTGGAGGAAGTTTTCCAGAGAATAGCTGGCGCTGGTCTGAAGTTAAGTCCCAAAAAGTGTGCGCTGTTTAAAAAGGAAGTCAATTATTTGGGTCACAAGGTAACGACAGAGGGCATCTGCACTGCGAACGAAAAAATAGAGGCTGTAAAGGATTGGCCAAGACCACAGAGCCTACATGAATTGAGAAGTTTTCTTGGGCTGTGCACATATTACCGCCGATTTGTACCAAATTTTTCCAGCGTAGCCCATAGCCTCCATGAGCTTACAAGAAAAAACAAAGCGATTCCAGGAGCAACATTTATTCTGGATACAGATGCGAGTGGATAAGCTATAGGAGGCGCTTTATCACAACTGGTCGATGGACAGGAGAGGGTAGTTGCATATTACAGCCGTTCGATTGGAAAACCAGAGAGGAACTAGTGTGTTACGCGGAGAGAGCTGTTGGCATTGGTAGACTGCATTAAACATTTTCACAAATACCTCTACGGCCAGCGATTCCGTGTCAGGACAGATCACGCAGCGTTGAAATGGCTTCTGCAGTTCGGTAATCCGGAAGGACAATTGGTACGGTGGATCGAGCCACTACAAAGCTACGACTTTTCCATTGAGCATCGAAAAGGTAGTACCCATGGAAATGCTGATGCAATGTCACGAAGACCATGTAGTTTGGAATGCAAGCACTGTTCAAAAGCCGAGGCTAAAGAAGACATTATAGATGTCCGGCTAATGAATATAACATGTACAGATGAATGGGACAAGGAACAGCTAAAAAAGTGCCAGCTAGAAGATGCAGATCTGTCACGTGTTATGCAAGGGCTCGAACGAAATGAAAGGCCAAACAGAGAAGAGATGTCAGCAGAGAGTCCCATTGCGAAGTCATATTGGGCACAGTGGAACAGTTTAGAATTGATATCCGGTTGCCTTCATCGAGTATGGGAGAGTGAGGATGGTAAATACAAGAATAAACTGATAGTTGTTCCCAGAAAGAGGATTCCTGACGTGCTCAGTGAGCTGCATAATGGTCCAAGCGGAGGTCATCTTGGAATCACGAAGACGCTCGAGAAGATTAAACAGAGATTCTATTGGGTTGGTTGCCGTCAGTCGGTCACTGAGTGGATTGCGAACTGCGAGGTTTGCAGCAGAGCGAAAGGGCCCAGAACACGAAGTCATGGCCAGATGAAGCAATATAACTCAGGTGCGCCATTTGAAAGGATCGCCATGGATGCCGCAGGTCCATATCCTACTAGTAACCGCGGAAACAAATACGTACTGGTGGTTATGGATTATTTCAGTAAATGGCCAGAGGTATACCCAATCCCAAACCAAGAAGCAGAAACAGTAGCAGAAGTGGTTAAAAACGAATGGGTTGCAAGGTATGGTGTACCAATGGAGTTACATTCTGACCAAGGCAGGAATTTCGAATCAGCTGTGTTCCAGGAAATGTGTAAGTCATTGGGCATTCGAAAAACACGGACAACTGCATTGCATCCTCAATCCGATGGTATGGTAGAACGATTCAATAGAACATTGGAGGAGCACTTAAGGAAAGTAGTAGACAAGTACCATAAAGAGTGGGTACCCACATACCATTATTCTTGATGGCTTACCGATCAGCAGTGCATGAGACAACGGGCCAAACCCCTGCAAAAGTAATTTTTGGCAATGACCTTAGACTGCCAGCTGATTTGAAGTTTGGGATAGATGCCAATGCGGAGAGAAATGTCAGGAAATCCACTAGTGATTTGGAAGAAGAGCTAAGAGAAATACATGATCTGATAAGGCAACGAACAAAGATTATGAGTGACAAGATGAAAGCCAGATACGATAAAGAAATTAATTCAGAAGGTTTTCAGGAAGGAGATTTGGTGCTGTTATACAACCCACAACGTAAAAAAGGTTTGTCCCCGAAATTGCAGTGTAATTGGGAAGGCCCATACAAAGTTGTAAAACGGATCAACGATGTAGTGTACCGCATACAAACCATCGATAAACCACGAACCAAAATGAAAGTGGTCCATTTGGAAAGGCTGGCAACGTTTAGATCGAGAGATTTGTCTGATCGGGACGATAAGACTTAGGTGGAGGGCAGTGTCACGGATATTACCATCACTAAGACGATGCTAAGGCCATGCCAAGCAGTATTTACGTTAATAATCAAATCAAGTATACACATATATAAGGCAGCCCAGAGAGATGTCACACACAGATGCATTTACTTATATGCCTATGTGCGTGCGAGAGACTGTAAACTACAAACATTCACATCAATAATTCAATCTTTATGTATCTACATAAACGAATAAATAATTGCGTCTACACATATGTACGTATAGGAGCAGCGGAGCGGCAATGCACAAACACATGCATATATCTTATCTCAGTGGTCACAAGAGAGGGCAATAATTTGTGCACGTAGTTGTGGCTGGCGATTTTGTAGCCGAAACAACTAGTAAGTTCTGGAAATCGAATAGCCTAGAAGTATGCAGCGTAAACTATAAAAGCGGGGCAAGCGAGTAAGAAGTAATTCAGTTTGATTTGAGTTGATCAGCAGTTACGACTAAGACGATATCTAGCGAGCAATAGCAGTATTATTTTGATTAGTGGAGTTTCATTTGAGCTATCAGTTTGGTTATTAAGCTATTCGTTGCACAGTTTGAGTGTTATTGTGAAGTACTATAATAAAGGCCATTTTTCCATTGTTCAATATTGGAGTTATTTATTCAACAGTTTAGCGATACGAACCTAGCAAAAGGGCAAATAAGAGGATTTGCAAGTAAATTCGTTACAATATCTTAACTTTCTCGCTATATAAGGTAACAACTCCAGGGGCCGTTTTCACCATATTCGGTTAACGCTAACCAGCAATTTATTTAAAAGAAATAGTTCAGTGATTTGTCAAATAAAGTGTCACTTTGAAATAAAGCACGTTAAAAGTAGCCCTGCCACAGATAGATCGTACATTTATTGAGGATTGCACTGCGACCATTGGTCTGTTGTGCCCTCGTCAGATTGCGCCGCATTCCAGTAGGATTTGCTCCGCCGTCTCAGCAGATCGATCATAAAATCGACATAAATACAAAATTACGTTTTTATTTAGTTGAACGGCGATAGAAACTCGATTTTTTTTTCTAAAAGCAAGAAACTTCAAGAAGAACGTAAGCTTTTAATGATTTGTCTGTTGTTTTGATGTTGGCGTTGCGTTGCTTATGGATTGAAGCAAGTAAAACGCGTCAGATGTAGAAGCGCAAGTGCCAAAACGACGCAAAAGTCACCTTAAACGTAATTGCGTTATGTGTTATTTATTATTAATTAAAAATATTGGATCTCGTACAATATTAAACTTAGGCAAGATACACAAGAGTCGCAGCTTCGTAGTCGCATACAAAATATGACATGCAGCTAAGATCTCTCTACGCCTCAAGATTTCTTATGCTGTGCCTAATACGCGTCTATGAAACCTCGTGTCATCTTCTCCTAGATTATTTTTCAAAGAAAAATTTTTTAGTTTTAAACTTTGCTAATTAATATTAATGTACATGTATACTACTATGGCAGTCGCTTACAAACTGCTATTTCATTATTTAAAAAAAATTTTAGTCTGAAAAATGCAACCTTGTCACATGCATTCTCAAACACGGTTGCCACACAATATTTTCATTTGGGACCAAAGTTCATCGAAAAAACGACCAGACCTCAAAAAAAGGACGAAATTTTTGTTTTATTTTATTGGTATACAAACAATTCGGCAAGTTCGTTGTAAAAAGCAAATATTGTAGGATGTTTCCCTAGTTTCGTATAAACAATTTTAATAAAGCAGACATTTGGCTTTAGTTCAAACTGCACAAATAAAAATAAAGTGTACTTTTAGGTAATACATTTTCAAATTTCTAGGATAAGTTTATGTGTTTCATCAATAAAACGTTCTGAACCTAAGTTTGCTTGATTGCAATGAAATAAAATGTATAGCGCAGTTAAGTTTTAGTAAGGAGCGGTTAAAAATTTGCGTTGTGGCAAACTCAGTAAACCGTGAACAAAACTAAGCAATTGTGTTAATGCTATTTTTATAGATGCCTACTTTTTCGCTAACAGTTTAAACTTCATACCAGAGCCTAGGTTCAGTAAGTGTGAGTTTTGAACTCAGACTAAAAATCAAGCGTCTTAAAAGTTTACCCTGTATAATAAGTGGCCACCGATCAAAATATCTAACCACTAAAATAAGTCCGTTGTTTCATCAAAAATTAATGGCAATGTGTTTGCCCGAACATTCAACACTTCCCTTTTTAATGCCTCACCTAAATTATCTCCCAACTGAAATGCCATTGTTCTGCTATATTTTATTCATAGAGCAATTTTCGTGGTAAGAATTCCATTGAAGTAAATTGAAAATTATATGTGGAAATTTTATTACCAGTATTTTGAATTTTTGTTTCAGTTTCAGTGAAAAAGAAATAAACGTACCAAAACTGTGCCGAAAAAGAACCAAAATTGTGAAAAAGGGACCGGCAAATCATATATATCTTAATATATAAAAAACACTTGTCACAATATTTTCGGCCGCGATGGACTCCTAAAGTACTGAGCCGATTTTGAATTTGTTTTGCACCCCGTGTGTAGTTTTATCTAACTTGAGACATAGGACAGGTTATATCTCAGTTTATAGTCGCAATATTATTTTATTGCAATTTTTTTATTTGTTTATACGTAATAATAAAATGTTACGTATACGCAGTGGCACTCATATTTTCAGGTGGTGCGGATATACTTCCGTGTAATTGCTTGGTGTTTAATTAAACAACCTGCTTATCAATAAAAAATATTATAGTGAATGATATTAAGTATAGCACATCACCAGGCCCGCCGAGATGGTGGGGCAGGGGGGTTCTGAGGGGGCCCGCGATTTGGAGGTACTATGACATTTTTTTTAATTCAGGAGAGTCCTTAGTTGCTCCATGTGCAATTTTTAAGCCGAATTTCGAAAGCAACGAAAATCTGCATTTCATTTTAATATTATAGTGAAATGTGAAAAATAAAAATCTATATACGTATATAAAAAGAAAGGCTAAAATGGGTGTTAGTTGGTCGCCGGTGTTTGAAGAGATGTGTAGGTAGATTTTGTTCAAACTTTCACACAAGTTGCGTAAACCTCACGCGGTGGTTAGTACATAGGTTTGTTTGCGATCGACGTACATCGTCTCGAGATATAGGCCGAAACATGGACCCGAGTACCCCTAGAATGTGTTTAGAGAATATGGATAACAAATGAAAGCTGTTGATGAGTGCTTTAGTAGAGGGTAATTTTCATAACCCTGGGTGATTAGGGTCTCAAGATATAGGCCGAAACGTGGACCCGAGTACCCCTGGAATGTGTTTATAGAATATGGATAACAAATGAAAGCTTTTGATGAGTGCTTTAGTAGAGGGGTAATTTTCATACCCCTGTGTGACTAGGGTCTCGAGATATAGGCCAAAACGTGGGCCAGTGAATGCCTAGACAGTGTTTATACAATATGGATATCAAATGAAAGCTGTTGATGAGTGCTTTTGTACAGAGTAATATATTATCCAGAGACGGACTGGGACTGGGATTAGAACTAGGACTGGGAGTGAGACTCGGAGTGGTACTGGGACTGGAATAAAATACATACCACCCTCTGGGACAGGCAATAAGGGATGCAGAATAATGAGAAGGAATTGAGAGAAGAGAAAAGAGAGAAGGAGATTGAGAAAGAGATAGAATGAAACCAAGATGGAGATAGATTAAGCGAAACAGACGGAGGGAGGGGTGGATAAAAGGATTAGGAAAAAGTGAAGAGGGGGGGGGGGGGGGGGGGGGGAAGGGGAGGGCAGAGACAGACGGAAAAAGTTTGTTAAAATGTATGCAGATAGGCCAAATTTAGGGCAGGACAACGTCTGCCGGGTTTTCTAGTATACATATAAGTACTTCGACATACATATAAGTACTTGGGCGAAAATCCATTTATCATCCCTGGCTTACATTAGCTTCACTTGTATGTTTGTAACTCTAAGCTAGGCGCACAAAGAGACCCATCTAGCGGAAATTATTGAAGACTCGCGCAAAGGGGAATTAGACCCATCTAGCCGCAATATTTGAAGAAGGCAGTGGTTAAATATCTCGATGAATCTTTTTGCTACAACGTGTTGTTTAGTTTTTTTATACCATATTTATGTTATTACTACGTAAATGTATATGTCTGTGCTTTTTATTATTCTGTACATGTGTGCGTAAATGTTTGCTGTTTCATCTATTGAATAAGAATAATCTTAAGAAATAAATTCGGAAATATTAAAATTTTACGTGAAACAGGTGTTTTAAATAATTTGAATTGTGAATTGAAGCCTTAAGAAAAAAAATATTAAAATTTTTCATAAAAAGAAAAAGGTTACGGATTGAAACCTTAAGAAGAAACAAAGTAATCTAGGAATAAAAAGAAATAATGAAGAATCATAAGGATTTACCACAAAATTTTACACTCTAATATACAATTTGATAATAATATCTGGCTTGTAAAGCAACGAACGAACATTCTCTTCAATTCACAACCAAAGGGATCCTCCAGAGAATAATAATATAAAAAAATTAAAATAAAAAAAAAACATATATCAATAGTAATAATAATAACAAACTGAAGTAAAATAAATTTTTTTTAAATAATGTCAAACCCTAACAATTTAGTCCGACCCCCTGTGTTAAATGCACATGCGCCTAACCCACCTTCTCAACCAACTGGACCTTCTTCAGGTCCATTTAATATGGATCAATTAACAACCATAGTGACAGGACTTGTAACCAATATCCTTAAATAGGAAGGACGAAATTTAGTACGGGCAGCATTAAGTCTCAAAGCAAATTTCTCGCATATCCCATATGTAACTATTGATGTAACATTATGCCGATAAGCGAGACAAATGACCTCTTTAGTTCAGGGCGACCTCACTATTCAAGAGTTTTATCAACGTGTCTATTCCCACCCTTCTCTTATCCTAAACAAATTCGGATGCATGGAAGTCGGTGCAGAATCTGTGCATCTACTTACCCGAACATACCGGGACAAAGTCCCTGATACCTTCAAACGAGGACTGAAAGTTGACTTACCAAGACCCTTTGGTATGAGAGAGCCAGTAGATCTTCCGCAAGCCCTCCATATTTGCCTTAGACTAGAGAACCAGAACTTCCGTTCTCATTACGCTTTAAATAGTAATAGTCAAAATAGAAAGACTCACGACTTCGGAACACCCATCGCACTGAAAGAACCAATTGACGAATTTTATCCCTAATTGGCATATATGCCAAGACTCCAAATTCGACCCCAAAATTTGCGAATCAGTATCGCCCTCAAGCTCCCATTAACAATTATCATGATGTCCAACATTATAGGCCATTAAGTCACAGACTCCCATTAAACCTCAATTTTCCCGTGCATAACCAATGGACGTTGACAAAACCATTCATTCTAGAGTGCTAAATTACATGAATAGACCTACAGGCAATAACGTTCTAAAAGACCCATTAAACTTTTCACAACAAGTACCTTTTAAACCACAGAAAAACTTTCATATAGAGGCAGGCGAACACCAAGACTGCCACCAGGATCTACTACACGATACAGATCAATACTACCAACAAGACCCCAATCTCTTTACTGGACTCCAACTCCTTAGGAGAATGAAAACGAACAATCAATTCAGACATATGTTAAAGGAAATTCATTCCCTAAAACCCAGGATTACACCGACATTCATTTTTTATAATGAACAGTTCTTCGTTGCCTTACATACAATGCAAATCGAAGAACGATAAAATCCTTAAAATGCTTATTGATACAGGGTCAAGCAAAAATTATATTCAACCCTGCCATGTCCCAAAAAAATACCTTATGCAAACTCTATTGCAGGAATAATCCAAATTACTCACCATACAATTAATAATCTTTTTCATAAAAATGACACTAGCTTAAAATCTTTCGTACTACAGAAATGTAGACTTGTTATAGACTATGGGAAATTTAACACTCTTACAATAGCAGATAAATACCCCATCCCAGAGATCAACGAAGTAATCTCGCAACTGGGAAATAACAAATATTTTTCTGTCCTCTACTTAAGAAGCGGCTTCTATCATATTCCCTTGAAGGAATCTGACATAGAGAAGACGGCTTTTTCAGTCAACAACGGTAAATATGAATTTCCCCTCCTTCCTTTCGAATTTCTAGGTTTCATTTTCTCCCTCACAGGAATAAAAGCCAATCCTGCGAAAGTAAAGCCAATTCGGGAATTCCCCTGCCAAGAACTTTGAAAGATTTAAGATCTTTCCTTAGCTTATCTGGCTATTATCAACGCTTCATCAGATACTACGCTAAATTAGCGAAACCTATGACCTTGCTTTTAAGAGGGGAAGATGGACGCGTGTTCAAAAATGCCTCCACAAAAAGCAAGTTATGCTCGATAGTGACACCATGACGGCTTTCAATAAAATCAAATCCTCTTTAACATCCGAAGATGTAGTACTGTCATATCCCAATTTCAAAGAAGAGTTTCATTTTACCACAAAAACTTCAAAGTATGCGCTAGCTGCTATGCCTGAGCAATCTGGAAAACCCATAACTTTCATATCCCGATCACTTAATAAAACCGAAGAAAGCTACGATGCGAAAGAAAAAGAAATGCTAGCAATAATTTGGGCTCTCACCTCCTTAAGAAACTACTTATATGGATCCGCTAAAGTTGTAATCTTCACAGATCACCAACCGCTCACCTTTGCACTAAGTAACAAAAATCACAATGGAAAAATGAAAAGGTGGAAGTGTATTTTCGAAGAATATAACTATGAAACGAAATATAAGAACTACCGCGTGAGGTTTACGCAATTTGTGTGAAAGTTTGAACAAAATCGACAGACGCATCTCTTCAAACACCGGCGACCAACTAACACACATTTTAGCCTTTCTTTTTATATATATAGATTTTTATTTTTCACACTTCACTATAATATTGGTACGAATATTAGCAACACTAAGGGGTACTGCCATCTATAAGCCGATGCTAAGCAGTGATTGTATGCACATCCATAAACCAACCATGTATCTACATAAATGAATAAATCATTATGTCTACACATATGTACGTACACGCAGCGGAGAAGAGATGCACAAACACATGCAGATATCTTATCTGAGATGCTCCCAAAAGTATGCAATTGTAATTGTGTAAGTGTCGCTCACAAACACACGCGCACATGAGAATCTATATACGTGCATATGTAGTTATAATTATCTGGCAGTAACTAAGTAAATTCTGGAAGCGCCTAGAAGCTGCAACTAGGAAATCACAGAGTATAAAAGCACCAACGGCAGAGGCGCGAGAAGCAGTTTTGATTAAGCACGCAATCTGTCGGGAAATAGTAGAGTTATCTACTGTGAAGTACTTTAATAAAGGCCATTTTGCATTATTAAATATTGGAGTTATTTATTCAACAGTTTAGTGATTCGAACTTACCAAAAGATTGCAAATAAGAGGATTTGCAGGTAAATTCGTTACAATATTAAAACGAAATGCAGATTTTCGTTGCTTTTGAAATTCGGCCTAAAAATTGCACATGGAACAACTAAAGACACTCCTCAATTAAAAAAAATTTCATAGTACTCTAATTCTAATATTGCGACTATAAACTGAGATATAACCTGTCCTATGTCTCAAGTTAGATCAAACTACACACGGGGTGCAAAACAAATTCAAAATCGGTTCAGTACTTTAGGAGTCCATCGCGGCCGAAAATATTGTGACACGTGTTTTTTATATATTAAGATATAATATATTATCTATACAACCGATTGTTCAAAAAGTTCGAAAAAAGTGAGTCCTGAAGTTCTGAGAGTTTCTTAGGTTATAATCAGTACTGTCTACTGCTGTTAATTGTATATTGTGTTTTAATAAGTTCTTTTTTATCTTATATGTGACCATAATAGTTTGAAGGGCTAAATACTTTCGGATATCAAGAATTTTTACATATAGATTGGATGCTCTAATTGTACGTGGGAGTGCAAGGATATTTTTTATTATTTTATTTTGTAGCCTTTGTTCACTTAATCTTTCTTCTGAACATCCATTCCAAATTGGATTTATATAATTTATTTTCGAGAGAAAAAAGGAATTGTATAGAAGCAATAGCTGCTTCTTTGGAATATTGTTACTGTTTCTATAAATGAAAATTTTAAAGGTATTAATTTCATTTTTATTTTTTTAATCTGTTTATTTCAATTCAAATTTTCGTCGTACCAAATACTCAGGTATTTTAATTTGTCTACTCTTGAAATGAAGTTACCGTTATCGCAGGAATTTCACTTTTATCAGGAATTCTTCTAAAATTTTTGAAAATTATGATATTGGTTTTCGTCAAATTTATTTGCAAGGGGTTTCTGGGAAACCAACTTGAAATTTCTTGCAAATCTGCTTCGATGTTACTACTTAATTCTTCCAGAGTATCTGTTGCATATAGGAAAACACCATCATCAGCATAGCACTGTGTAGTTTTGTCAAATTGAAGTCCATGGAGCTTTTGTACCAAGATGTTTAAGTTTACGAAGTCAAAAGCTTTACTCAAGTCTATCGCCAGCATAGTGACATATTTTTTTTAAATCTATATTTTAATATATGAATTCGGTGCAGTTAATGCATGCCGATAAGTTATTGGCTTTCTCTACAAATCCAAATTGATTTTTATCAATTATGTTGTTGTCCCTCCGGAATGCTTTTAATCGTGCTAGAATTATACTTTCCAAAATTTTGTCGATTGTACTAAGTGTCGTTATAAGCCTATAGTTTGAGCAAAGCTCTTTGCTTCCATTTTTATGTACGGGGACTACTATACCTACTTTAAGTTCTTCTGGATACTTTCCAGAAGGGAAAGAGTCATTAACAAGTTCAGCTAATTTTTACGTTAGTGGTTTCTTATAGCTTTTCACAAAACGAACCGAGATTCCATTTGCTGATTTGGAATTCAAACTATTTATGACGTTTATAATTTTAAAGGAGTCACAATAAGTTAATTGAAATGGGATGCGTATTTCTGTATCAGATTCATTAATGTAATGAAAATTTTGAGGTATTGCTACTGCGGTAGTAAAATAGTCGTTGAATGACTCAGGTATTTCTTTTGAGTCAGATATAATATTACCTTTATAATTTAGTTGTACTATTTCGTTATTATTTTTTTTTTTTGGGAATTCCCATACATTATTTCTTTTAAGATTTTTCAAGTTTTACTACTTGAGACGAAATTATTCTCTATCTGCTCTGCTCTCCATAGTACTTTTTACGTAAATAATTTATTATATTTCTTATTTTGTATTTGTTTCTCTGGGATTCGTTTTCGAAAAATAGATTAATATTATATTTTTTCTTTAATTTGTAAATTTTATTTCTCTTTTTTATTAGGGAAAGTAATTCCTTGTTCATCCACGATTTTTTATTATTGTTTGATTTTTGAATGATCTTTGTGCATCTTTTGATATTTTCGCAAAGACAGTCATAGAAATTTGAAAACTTTGAATTTTTTATGGAAGAAGTTATCAAATCAGTTTCTTCAAATTTACTAAAGTTAAAGATTTTATTGACGGGTTTATCCAGCATAGTATTTTTTTCCTTACTTTTAAACACAACTAGTGAAATTAGTCCGTGATCTGAAATAGGGTTTTCATCTAAAGACATTACAAAGCTTTTATCTATTGTATCCGAAAGTATATGGTCAAAATTGTTTCACCAGATTCGCTTTTTCTAGTATGCATACTGCGACGAATATTACCATCTCTAAGGTTATTAAATAAAGGCACAACAACATTTAAGCAAGCTAAATAAACACATTAATCACCCTGTACACACATACATACAAGCAGCAGAGAGATACTCACAAAGGCCTGTCATCATCAGTTACTACTTTGCTCACATATACACACGCATATACTGAAAGAAAAAGACTGGTAAAATCAACTGAACTACGGGTAAATTCAACCGAAATTTCTGATAATTTTTATCCATCACAACAAGATGCTGAATCAACTGCGCACAAATCGTTGACTCGTAATTGACCGTTTTGTAGTCAAATGAACAAAAAAAGTTGTTGCGACAGCTTTGTACGAAAGTAACTATGTTGCCATATACATAAATAAATAAATGTAAGGTGCGACCCCGCTTAGACAAATTTTCTTCTAATTGAAAAACCTTATTTCTAAAATTTTGATGTCGCTTTGCCCGGGGTGTGAACCCAGGGCATACGTGCGACAGGCGGAGCACGCTACCATCACACCATGGTGGCCATATACATACTTATGTAAATATGTGAATACATAAATACGCATGTTTGCTACATTTACATACATAAGTACACACTTATAAGCGAACTGCAATTGGGCTTACATCAAATATGCTGGCACACGTTAAACAATATACACTTTATTATTTTGTTTTAATAAACGCACTTTCACCAAATTTTATATTTTATAATTTATTTAATTTATAGTTTTGAACTTCGCTTTGCAAATAGAAATGAAAATAGTATTCACAAAACTGATTCTCAATTCTTTCAGTTGCAGCTCAGCTCATTCTCAATTTCTTCTCTCGCATGTAGTTGCCACACTTGATTGTTTCGAACTTGTAGTATAAATGTTTGACATAACATTTTAAATAGAGAACTTGTAAGTTATAGAAAAGTAAAGAAGCAAATCGCTAGAAGGTAATTGACCACTGGAGTAACTTTACATGTAATTCCGCAAGTTTAATTTTCGTAACGCTTTAAGTTGAAACGATTCCAAAACAACTCAAACCTTTATGTTGTTGGAAACACCAACATTAAAAAAGGATGTTTTTTATTATCTTATTAAATTCGTTGCTTGAGTGAAAATTCGTAAAATAAAATTTTACTAACTTTGGAAAAATCCTTTTCGTTCAAACAAAACTGTTGCAACAAGTAGGCGTAATTTTGCATTTCGCTTGGAGAAGAAGTTGCAAAATTGTACCCGATAAATAGGTGTCCCGGTATCTCATAATTTTTTGCACAGTAAATTCAAAAAAGACTTTTTCGTTTTGTATTGATAACTGAAAAGCTAGTTTTTTGTTGTTTTCCCATTTTATGTGCTTTTTCGATTTTGGTATTTTTTTTTAACAAGTGGCACCACCGTCATAAGTACAAAGTAGGAGCGCAGTGAGCGTAAAATTATCTTTGAAATTTGTTCATGTATTGACTGTTGATCGCTGTTGAAATGACCAGTGAGTACAAAGTAGGAGCGCAGTGAGCGTAAAATTATCTTTGAAATTTGTTCATGTATTGACTGTTGATCGCTGTTGAAATGACCA
Organism: Eurosta solidaginis; assembly: GCF_040869045.1. Lineage (NCBI taxonomy): Eukaryota > Metazoa > Arthropoda > Insecta > Diptera > Tephritidae > Eurosta > Eurosta solidaginis. The sequence continues at coordinate 223,593,725 of NC_090319.1, forward strand.
GTGAGATCAGTTGTGTTAACAGAAAAATCAGTTAGATTGATTAAGAGCGACAATTTCTCTTCTGTTGAAATGACTAAACTAATTTGTTCGCTGGACAAAGAACTCGGTCGAATTAACCATAATTCGATCAATTGCACGGAATCTTCGTTAAGTCAAGAGCAACAGAACCGATTTGTTGATTTTACTAGCACCATTTCTTTCAGCGTATGGTTACACACTACAAATACACGCGGGTATGGCTGCTGACCAGTTAGATGATTCTAGAAGAAGAAACGTCTAGATATTTGGGCATAGAGTATAAAAGCATCAGAAGCTGAGTAGTCCGTAAGCAGTTTGATTTAAGCACGCTATTGGTTGCGAAGTATAAGTGTTATTGTGAAGTATTTTCAAAGTAGTTTAATAAAGACCATTTTTGCATTATTGAATATTGGAGTTATTTATTCAACAGTTTAGCGATACGAACATTTGTAGAAGGTGTAAAATAAGCGGAGTTTCACTAAATTCGTTATAATTGGGGTCAGAAGATGAAATGTTGAATAAATTCTGAGATTTCGAATACAACTTGGACATGGCAAAGTTAAGTGAATTAAGGATCCAGCAACTGAAAAAGGAGTTGGAGAACCGTGGATTGAATACAACCGGTAATAAGATCGACCTTCAAGCACGGTTACGAGACGCTATGGAGTCGGAAGGAATTAATATGGACGATGATGTCTTTTATCCTGATGGGGGCGAGACAACAACAAAAATTGAAGAGAAAAACGAAAAATCGCAGACAGTTACGAGCACAGACTTGAACACGATTTTGGCTGCAATATCTGCACAAACATCGACAGTAACATCCAAGATGTAAGCACAGGAGGCACGCATTTCACAAATGTCATCACAATTGGAATCCCAGGAGAACCATATAACATCCAAGATTGAAGTCCAGGAAAGACAAATGTCATCTCAACTGGAAGGAGACACGCATAACATCAAAGATTGAAGCACAAGAAACGCGTATTCCAGAAATGTCGACACAGATTACATCAAATATGGAAAAACAACTGAAAGAACAAGAGGCACGCATAACAGTAAAACTCGAAGCGCAGGAGGCGCGTATATCATCAAAACTCGAAGCCGAGGTGGAGGCTTTGAGAGGTCGTATACAGGAGTAGCTATTAAATCGCCCAGCTGCTTCAGCAAGCACTGCGAAGGCAAAAACTCTATCTTTTGACGGATCTGTTCCTTTCCAGGTATTTAAGCTTCAATTTGAGAAGACGTCAGCAGTTAACAACTCGAATACTGAAGATAAGGTTGCTGCGCTGTTCGTCGCATTTAAAAGACCTGCAGCAGAAATCTTACAGACCATTCCAGAGGAAGAACAAAACAATTACGAAACACTGATGGGCGCTCTAGAAAGGCGATACGGAAGCGAACATAGAAAGCAAATACACCAAATAGAATTGCAAAACCGTTACCAAAAAGCTAATGGGATTTTGCAGGAGTTTGCTTCGTATGTTGAAAGGTTGGCTCATTTGGCAAATGCTGACGCACCCGTGGAATACACCGAAAGGGTAAAAATTCAGTGCTTTATCAATGGAATACGAGATTTTTAAACGAAGCGAGCGATATATGCAAACCCAAACCCCACATTCGCAGAAACGGTATCACATGCATTGACTCAGGAAACTGCATCCCTATTGAGAAAACCTGCATACAAAGCTCATCGTGTGGAAGTAGAAAGACCAGAGTAAGTAGACACAATTTTGGAAGCAATGAAGTGTACGCAGCAGAAGAATAATGATGTAGTCAAATGCTTAGAGTGTGGAAAGCCATAGCACACTGCGCGTTATTGCAACACCAACACTAACAGTTCCAACAATGTGGGTAGCCGCAAACGCAGAGCTGAAGGAGATGAGCAAATCCCCAAGTCCACTCAGTCGTTAAACTAAAGCGCGTCAGCCGCAAGGGGCGACAGCTGGCTCCCGCAATTGAATGCCTTCAGTGTCGGTGATGGTCCTTGGCAATTTACAATGATGCCTTTTGGACTTTGTAATGCACCAGCTACTTTTGAGAGACTCATGGACCAGGTTCTGAAAGGACTACATTGGAAAACATCCTTGGTGTACCTGGATGGCATCATCGTATTGGGCAAGAACTTTGATGAACATCTTAAGAACTTGGAGGAAGTTTTCCAGAGAATAGCTGGCGCAGGTCTGAAACTAAGTCCAAAAAAGTGTTCGGTGTTTAAAAAGGAAGTAAATTATTTGGGTCACAAGGTAACGACAGAGGGCATCTGCACTGCCAATGAAAAGATAAAAGCTGTAAAGGATTGGCCAAGACCACAGAACTTGCATGAATTAAGAAGCTTCCTTGGGCTGTGAACATATTACCGCCGGTTTGTACCAAACTTTGCCAGCGTAGCACAGATCCTCCACGAGCTTACAAGAAAAAATAAAGCTTTTGAATGGAAGAAGGAACAATAAGTGGCTTTCCAAACATTGAAAGAGCACTTGTGCACTGCGCCAATGTTGGCATATCCGATTCCAGAAACAACGTTTATTCTAGATACAGATGCGAGCGGATATGCTATAGGAGACGTTTTATCACAACTGGTCAATGGAGAGGAGAACGTAGTTGCCTATTACAGCCGATCAATTGGAAAACCAGAAAGGAACTATTGCGTTGCACGGAGAGAGCTGTTGGCGTTGGTAGAGCTCATTAAACCTTTTCACAAGTACCTCTACGGGCAGCGATTCCGCGTCAGGACAGATCAAGCAGCGTTAAAATGGCCCTTGCAATTCCGTAATTCGGAAGGACAATGGGAACGGTGGATCGAGCGACTACAAAGCTATGACTTTTCCATTGAGCGTCGAAATGGTAGTACCCATGGAAATGCTGTTGCAATATCACGAAGACCATGTAGTTTGGAATGCAAAGGATCGCTATGGATGCCGCAGGTCCATTTCCTACTAGCAACTGCGGAAACAAATATGTACTGGTGGTTATGGATTATTTCAGCAAATGGCCAGAAGTATACCCAATACCAAATCAAGATGCGGAAACAGTAGCATAAGTGTTCATATACAATTGGGTTGCAAGGTATGGTATACCAATGGAGTTACATTCTGACCAAGGGAGAAATTTCGAATCAGCGGTGTTTCAAGAAATGTGTAAGAAATTGGGCATTCGAAAAACTCGGACAACTGCATTGCATCCACAGTCCGATGGTATGTTGGAACGATTCAATAGAACCCTGGACGAGCACTTAAGGAAAGTAGTCGACAAGTACCATAAAGAGTTGGATACATACATATCAATGTTCTTGATGGCTTACCGATCGGCAGTGCATGAGAAAACGGGCCAAACTCCCGCAAAGGTAATTTTTGGCAATGACCTTCCACTGCCAGCTGATTTGATGTTTGGGATAGATGCCGATCCGGAGAGAAATACCAAGAAATCCACTGGTGTCTTAGAAGATGAGAAAGCCAGATAAGATAAAGCAATTAATTCGGAAATTTTTCGGGAATGAGATTTGATGTTGTTATACAACCCACAACGAAATTGCAGTGTAATTGGGAAGGCCCATACAAAGTTGTAAAATGGATCAATGATGTAGTTATCGCATATAAACCATTTGCAAACCACGAACTAAACGGAACGAGGTTAATTTGGAAAGGCTGGCAGCGTGTAGATCGGAAAATTTGTCTAATCGGGACGATCAGACTTAGGTGGAGGGCAGTGTGACGAATATTAGCAACACCAAGGGATACTGTCATCTCTAAGCCGATACTAAGCAGTCATTTGTATGCACATAAACAAATCAATCATTATGTCTACACATATGTACATACAAGCAGCGGAAAAGTACGCACAAATGTGCATGTGATATCTGAGATACTCACAAAAGTATGCAATCATTATAACTCAGATATACACGCGCCTATTGCTATGCGAGAAGTTATAAACGTGCATCTGTAGTTTATAGCTGATAAGTTTATAGCTGGTAAACAAGTAGTAAATTCTAGAAGAAGAAATGCCTAGAAGTATGCGAACGAGACAGCAGAGACTATAAAAGGAGCGAAAGCTGAGTAGACAGCAATCAGTTTGGTTTAAGCATGCAATCAATTGCAAAGTATAAGTGTTATTGTGAAGTATTTTCAGAGTAGTCTAATAAAGACCATTTCGTATTATTGAATATTGGAGTTATTTCTTCAACAGTTTAGTGATACGAACGTTATTAGAAGCTTGCAAATAAGCGGAATTTCCCTAAATTCGTTACAATACGTTAGCAAAAATTCCTGATCTTGCAAAAATAGAAAAGTAATTAGCAAAATAAAAAAAGAATAATCGATTGCAACGAACATATTGGCTAACGCCGATAATGATCCAAGCCAAAATTCTCTTGCAAGAGCTGTGGCTTGATGGAACTGACTGGGACGAACAGGTGAAACCCCTCCGCCTCGCAAAGTGGATGCAGTTCGCACATAACCTCCACGCCATAACAGGGATTCAAATTCCTCGTTGGGTCAATTACTCGCCTGACCAACCCACGGAGCTGCATGGCTTTTGCGACGCGTCGGAGAAAGCTTATTGCGCCAGCATTTATGTCCGAACGACGGTGGGACGAAACACAACCTCTCATCTCCTAGTCTCTAAAAGCAAAGTGGCACCCCTAAAATCCACTAGCTTGCCACGGCTGGAATTGTGTGGAGCTCTGCTCCTAGCGAAGCTAGTCTCCGTCGTTCAATCCCAACTCAATCTCAGTCCGCCTACCTTGACGCTGTGGTCGGACTCCGAAATAGTGCTCGCATGGCTCGAAAAGCCCCCCTATACATTTGGTCCTTCGTCGCCATTTTTGGACCCAGCGTTGGAAATTTAAAAAGAAAGTATCCCAAAATCGTGAGTAGAAATTAAATGTCTTAATCCCCGCTCACGCCCCGACATAATTAAAAATCTAATATTTGTGGAGTTTTGCATTTGAATATTGTACATACATATATGTATGTATAGAATTATTCATTTGCCCTCATAGCGATAAAGATAAGAAATACAGATTTGCTTGCCCCTCTCTCCCTCTACCTTTCATACATACAAAGTTAAATTATTCAAACAATAATCCACAAATCGAAGAATAATCCTCCTTGAAATAATTAATATTCCCAATTTTAATTAAAGTTTGATATTTGTGGATTTCCCAATAGAATTCATAAATACATACATATATATCCCCAATAATTTTTTGCAATCATAAATTTTAAGATTTCGTGAATACATATATAAGTACCGTATTGCAAAAAGGAAAGGCAGTTCACCCCAAAACAGTGCATTTCCAATATATTTTGGTTGCTCATTCGTATGTATGTATGTGCATATGTAATAATTAACTGGTAGACAGGGACCCAAAATAAATTTATAAAACTCACTTTTTCAAATTTCTTTAATTAGCGTTTTCAACTTCTCTTCTCAAATACTCACAAATATTAAAAATCCCTCAAATATATTGCAATTATATATCCCCTTGGAAACAAACATTTTTTTTTTTCTCTCACTCATATATATATATATACGCATATATACTCATATATACACACGTTTATAAAAGTGCGGTACGGTGATACAATTTTAATTTTTGTTGCTCTCTCAAGCGGGTGCAGTGGTACGAATTCACGGTTCGCGTTATTAAATATATAATTTCAAAAGGTCAAAAAGTTTATTTCTCTTGTCGTGAAACTTGCATTGCGGTTATAAATCTTTCTTTAAGTCGTAACTCACTCTCTCTCTCAGGCTCTCTCCCTCACTCTCAGGCTCTCTCCCTCGCTTGCTCACTTTATGTTAGGTGTCCCTCAAAGAAGCCAATCAAAAAGCCCCACAATGAGTGACGACGAGAAATCCCAAGGCAGCGCCAAAGATCAACGCCAAACGCGCCTAACCACAAAAAAAATAAGCAAATGTTCACGGCAAACAAATTCATCTCGGAAACGGATAATTTCACGGACTACTGTGCTCGATTCAGGTCCACCCCGATTAACGAAAACACGGAATCGTCCCTGAAAATTAAAGATACCAATATTGATAGGTTTTGGGACCGGGTCCAAACCTCCCATGACGCGATATTAGATACAGATGACCTAGATCTCCCAGATGACTTCAAACCCGTCGCGTTTAATAAATACCAGTCATGTCTAATTATTTATGAGGACACAAAAGCCCAGATAGGGGACCAACTTATGTTGCTCCAACAAGCAAACACTCCCATAGCCGCCCCACCGCATCACTTCCCAGAGATGGAACAGGTTTCGGCTTAAAAATCCCGCCTTGTGATACAGAAGTATTTTATGGGGGTTATGAACAATGGCCGTCATTTCGTGACATGTTCACGGCGGTCTATATTAACCACCCAAAACTCACAAAAGCCCAGAAATTATACGACCTCCGGTATAAAACACAAGGCAAAGGCGGCGAAATAGTCAAACAGTTCCCACTCAGTGATGCCAATTTTGAACTGGCGTAGGAAGCCCTAAGGTCGCGATATGAAAATCGCAGGGTTTTGGTCGACAACCAAATAAAAACCCTTATGAATTTAAAACCAATTCCCATTGAAAATAGCGAGGATATACAGAAATTGCAATCATCCGTGAATAATTGCCTCCAAATTCTCGCCACCCAGCAAGTTTCAACAGAAAGTTGGGATCCAATCCTCATTTATCTGGTCACCTCTAAACTCCCGGAGAACACGGTAACCCTGTGGGAACAGTCTCTAACCTCCCGGAAAGATCTCCCCAACTGGTCCCAAATGAACCAATTTCTGACTACTCGCTATGAGGTGGTAGGAAGAGTAGACCAATGGCGCCCCTCTAAACCCACATCGGCCCCCGCCAGCACAAGCTACTCTAAACAAAATAATTACGCATTCAGAGGCAGCAATCACAAAAAATCCAATCCGAGGATTCAATCCCATGCTACAGAACACCGCACAATGTACAAATGCGCATATTGCAAAACCTCCGAGCACCCCCTGTACAGCTGTGCAAAATTCACTAGAATGCCAGTCCATGATCGGAACAAGTTCGTGAGAGACAATCACATGTGCTTTAACTGCCTATCCCAATCCCACGTTCTAAGAGATTGCAAAAGCACATTCAAGTGTGTTCACTGCCGGCAACGGCACAACTCAGCTCTCCATGATGATGCGACCTCTAGCACATCATCAACACCCAGAATGCATAAAGCCACAGCCCAAGTAGCAACTACCACCCCACTGATGTCAGTCTCCCAACTCCCCACTCTCCGGAAGACAACCGGGATCAACCCACGTGTTCAAAAAATGCCCACGTACAATCTTTCTACTCGGACAATGAAAGTAAAGTACTACTCCCGACGGCAATCGTCTCTGTAGAACACCGAGGTGAACTCTTCAAACTCAGAGCCCTAATTGACCAAGGGTCAGAACGGAGCTTTATCTCCTCCAAAGCTCAAATAAAACTGCGTCTACCATGCCGAGCATCTAATTTCGAAATATCAGGCATGGGTGGAAGAGTGGTTCAAACATCGAACAAACTATGCGCTCTAACTCTAGTCTCGAACGATTTGATCACAAGAATCCAAGCACAAGCTATTGTCCTACCCCAGTTAACCAAGGTGCTACCCAAATTCAATCCCACCCTAGCACAGCGTGAAAAATGGGCGCATCTAACCCTCGCAGATGCAAACTGCCACTCCCCATCCCAGATTGACTTAGTCATTGGCAGTGACCTTATCCCGCAGATAATGCTAGAAGGTGTTGAGAAAATCTCCCCGAACCTACTAGCGCAAAACACCATATTTGGGTGGATCCTTAGTGGTCAAGTCCCTAGCAAGGTAGTTTCGTTCTCAACCCAGGTGGAGGAAGTATCGAACTCCCTCGATTCGCAGCTCAGAAAATTCTGGGAACTGGAAGAAGTATCCACCCCCAAGTGTCTTAATGTTGAAGACACTATATGCGAAGAATTGTATCTGTCCACCACCACTCGCAGAGATGACGGTCGCTATGTAGTGCGACTCCCCTTTAGACGCAGTTTCCCAGAACAGGTAGCCTTAGGTAGATCCCGAACCTCAGCTCTCCAGCAATTTCTTAGCATGGAGAGAAATCTTCTCAAAAAAGGCGAGCTTAAATCCCAATATGACCAAGTCTTATTAGAATATCTCACCCTAGGTCATATGGAAGAAACCACTTCCTACGAAAAATGCTCAGACAACAAATACTTGTCGTTCTACCTACCCCATCACGCGGTTATAAAGCCCGAAAAAAGAACCACCAAGGTACGTGTGGTGTTTAATGGATCAAAGAAATCAACTTCCGGTAATTCTCTGAATGATGTTCTCTATACCGGTCCCACCCTACAACCCGATTTGATGCTATTAATACTCAAGTGGCGCACGTACCAATTTTTTTTCAACGGCGATGTAGAAAAAAAGTACCGTCAAATTCTCTTACATAAGGAGGACCAAGATTACCAAAAAATCATTTTTCGCGCAGCCCCCCATGGTCCAATTCAAGATTTTAAGCTAAAAACCGTCACATTCGGTCTTAATTGCGCTCCCTATCTGTTAATACGTACCTTGCACGAGCTCTCTAAAGACGTCAATAAGACCATCCCTAAAACATCTCAGATATTAAAAGACGAGACATATGTAGACGACATACTTTCTGGCGGGCACTCCATCCTCTCAGCTGCAGAGTCCCTCTCGCAAGTCAGGCAAGCCCTTGCGTCAGCAGGCTTCCCCCTTAGAAAAATCACGGCAAACCATCCTGAAATAATCGAAACTATTCCCACAGCAGACTTGCTGGATCCCCAGTTTCTCGAATTCGAAAAAGCAAGTACGACGAAAACGCTCGGGATTCAATGGAATGCCATAAAGGACTCATTTTCGTACACCGTTGGATCCATCCCAGTAAGCACCGCGAGCACAAAGCGACAAATTCTCTCTTCCGTCGCAAAACTTTTCGACCCCGCAGGATGGCTAACGCCGATAATGATCCAAGCCAAAATTCTCTTGCAAGAGCTGTGGCTTGATGGAACTGACTGGGACGAACAGGTGAAACCCCTCCGCCTCGCAAAGTGGACGCAGTTCGCACATAACCTCCACGCCATAACAGGGATTCAAATTCCTCGTTGGGTCAATTACTCCCATGACCAACCCACGGAGCTGCATGGCTTTTGCGACGCGTCGGAGAAAGTTTATTGCGCCAGGATTTATGTCCGAACGACGGTAGGACGAAACACAACCTCTCATCTCCTAGTCTCTAAAAGCAAAGTGGCACCCCTAAAATCCACTAGCTTGCCACGGCTGGAATTGTGTGGAGCTCTGCTCCTAGCGAAGCTAGTCTCCGTCGTTCAATCCCAACTCAATCTCAGTCCGCCTACCTTGACGCTGTGGTCGGACTCCGAAATAGTGCTCGCATGGCTCGAAAAGCCCCCCTATACATGGAGAACCTTCGTAGCAAATCGAACCGCGCAAATAATCGATCTGGTTGGAAACGCCACTTGGCGACATGTACGCAGTTCCGAAAACCCCGCCGACATGGGCACAAGAGGATGCACACCTCTTGATTTGGCAACTTCCTCCCTGTGATGGAAAGGCCCAGAATGGCTCATCAGTCCCCCGGAATCATGGCCCAAAGACTTGCGCCGCCCCTCCGTAAGTCCACCCGAAGTCCGCCGAATCGAAGCATTACATGCCAGCGAAGAAGAACCCGACATTCTGGATCGATTTTCCTCGTTTCCGCGTGCCCTGAGAGTTTTAACTCACGTGTTGCACTTCATACGCACCCTTAAAACCCGCGCGGGCCACATACCCACTTCCCCGTTAACCCTTACACACGACGACTTCCGAAATACGAAACTCAAGCTAATCGCCTTTACTCAGTCGCGATATTTCCCCAAGGAAAAGGCATCGTTGTTAGCCTCGAAGCCTATAGACAAACGGAGCCCCCTTCTCACCCTTAATCCATATTTGGATGAAGATGGATTGCTCCGAGTCCGCGGTCGCCTAGTTGACTCAACACTAACCTACAACGAAAGCCACCCCATTATTATCCCGGAAAAATCCCGATATGCTGCACTTTTCCTACGCTTCCTGCATGAACTTTTCTTGCACACCGAAGTCCGTCTCATGCAGCAAACCATTAGACAAGAACTTTACATTCCTCGGCTCAAGCCACTCATCAAAAAATGCATTTTTCAATGTAAAACATGCACCGTCCACAAGCAGCAAATGCGCTCCCAAATAATGGCAGCCTTGCCACCCGCACGATGCGCTTTCGCTCCCCCCTTCACCACAACGGGTGTTGATTTTGCTGGACCTTTTTTGATAAAAGCATCCACGCTAAGATCGCCTACCCTCGTGAAAGGTTATGTGGCCGTTTTTGTTTGCTTCACGACAAAAGCGGTACACCTTGAGCTGTGCTCAAATCTCACCTCTGAGGCCTTTCTGGCTGCGTTTGCCCGTTTTGTTGGACTTCGAGGCTATCCCGCAACTGTGATGAGCGATAATGGCACAACCTTTGTAGGTGCCAAACGAGCTACGGAAAAGGAATTTGTGACCTTCTCCAACGAAGTATCCCAAGAGGTCGTCAAAAAATACGCCGCTCAAGGCATAAAATGGAAGTTTATAGCCCCCAGCGCTCCTCATATGGGCGGCTTATGGGAAGCTGCGGTCAAAAGTTTTAAAACACACCTCAAGAAGTCAGTCGGATCTCACAAATTCACTTTCGAGGAATTTACCACCCTGCTAATACGAATAGAGGCCGTGTTAAATTCACGCCCCATCTCCCCACTATATCAGGATCCCTCTGACTTTACCGCGCTCACCCCCGGACATTTCCTTAGGGGAACCCCTTTATTAGCGATTCCTGAACCTGACCATGAGAACCTATCTCTGCTCAACCGCTGGGAAAAGGTCAAGGTTATCCATCACCAGCTTAGTCGACGATGGAAGGAGGACTACCTCAAGGACCTCCCCAAACGATATCGTTGGAAAGACACCCGCATTGAGCCAAAAGTCGGTGAGTGTGTCCTCATCAAGGACGATACACTTCCTCCCACCGAATGGCGCCTCGGACGCATCGAACGAGCACGCCCCGGCCCGGATGGCCACATTCGTGTCGTCGAGGTGCGCACCCAATCCGGAATTCTCACACGGCCGATCGTAAAATTATGTTTTCTGCTCCCGGCGGATAGTCCGTCCAGCCCCCAAGCGACCGTGTAGATTTTCGTTACCACCACACTCACAAGACCGCTGAGTCCTAAGGACTTATCCCGGCAAATCACCGTATCCGCCTAATCTCAAAAACAACAATTAAAATCCCGCTCCATCTCATAATTACAATCATCAATATACCCCGCACTAAAGTCATATGAATACGACTCGTTTCAGGCGAACATGGATGTAACACCAACTCCAAGGCCAAGAACGTCGATACGCTCTCAAGTGGTGGTGGCTAGCAATCACGCCGAGCGCCAAAACAACAACTCCAACAATAACTTCATGCAATGTCGTGTATGCGCTCGCCATCATGCGCTACGTACTTGCCCACTCTTTCGGGGCATGCAGCCGTCGCAGCGGTACCTCCTGGCACGAGCCCATGGGTATTGTACCAATTGTCTGGCGCTATCACACGCGACGAGTGAGTGTACGTCGCCCATTATGTGCCGAATTTGTGCACTGGCACACCACACCATGCTCCACCGGGCCCCACCACCACCAACACCATCGAGCCACGCCGCACCAACAACTCAAGTGCCTCCGACACCGGCACCACTCTCGCCGCCGCCGCCAGCGCCCACAACAACAAGCTGTCAACAGCCGTTACAATCCGACCACAGTCACGATCCCAAAAGCACGGACCGTTCGGTGCTCAGCAGCAGGCCTTCAGACGGCTTCACACCGAGGCAAGGTGGCAAACATCCTCACGAACGAGGCCATAAGAGCGCTGGAGCAGCTCAGATTGACATTAGCCGGCTAACGCGTCTAGGCAGGGCAAGATGTTCAAGCGAGCGATTAGCGCACGCACCTTTTACTACTGAATTTGTACCCTTTGAATTAATAACCCTAATCACCACACCACGGTAACGCACCCAACACTTTAAATGCGTGGTTGGCAACGCGTGCGCTACTCGCTCGCCTGAACGAGCATCAGCTGTCAATCTTGTTGACATTTTCTTTATTATATCTTTTTCACACGAATAAATTAAATTCATTCGAAATTTTTTACCCTCTCGAGTGTGACGAAAAGTTTTGCTTTTTAATTATATGCAGTTTATGTAAATTTTGAAGTTGTACCGTTATATGTGTTTTATGTACATACATAAAAATTTTATAAACATACATTTGGACTTACATACCTTTATTTTATATGCATACAAATTCCCTTTTCTTTGATGGCCTACCTCTTTTATATACAAAATTGATTTTCGATTTACTTTTGCGTTTGCGGTAGGTCAGGGATTAGGGTTTTGCATTTTTTTTTTACCTTTTATTGTATTTTACTACCCCAAGGAGATTTGCTTGAACTTTGTATCTCTAGATTTTAAGATAGGTGTTGGTAGGATAATATATTAGGGTGATAGGAAAGATTAGAACTAGCCAATATACGATTCGTATATACGAATAGTATATTCCTTTACTGTAAATATTTAATTACTTCCAATTAACTTTGAAAGTCCCTTTGATTAAGTTATAATTTTTGTATAGTTTGTAAGGAGATTCGAGATTAATATTAGGGTAATTCTATTAGAGTTTTTTTATTTGAGGAATTGTTAATAAATATGATATTTGGATGAAAAGATAGTTTTTTGAATTAAGCAGGGCTAAACATAATTTTTGGTGTAGGTGCTGCCCTTGCACGTGGCAAGGCTTAGTGGAGGTGGGTATTAGGGAAATTACTAATTTACAGATTGACAGACCAATGTGAGGATTGGGGGCGCTGTAAGGAAATAGGAGTTAGCAACAGCGCCCATGATTCAGCGCAAGTTACGCTAAAGAAGGTGGAAATACTCCACCTAACAAAACAAGTCTTCACCTTTTTCTCTCATTATACTTTCCCCCTTCAAACTCACATATGTTCCCATAATTTCCAGCCGTTTTTGTTCATGTGGCTGCGAGTGAGGACGGTGGTGTAAAACCCCGCCCAAGACGACGAGGCAGCCTGGGGCCGCAAGCATACCTGCTTGTCGCCGCTCCTCACCACCCAAAAAGCTAGCCAAGTAACAACGGCGCCCAACGATGAATAGCCCGATCAATTTTCCATTTCCCAGTTAATTAATTACTACTTTTTTTTAAGTTTAAATATCCCATATTTCGTTTGCTTAATTATATCTTGTTTGTTAGTTTTAAATTTCTAATTTTTTCCTACCTTTCCTTCCTTAGGTTTTCTAATTATTTTTCTTAAATCCTTCTTACCCTTCCAATCCCAATCCTTATTTCCATCATCAGACTGGACAGGGACCGTCATGATGGCAACGCCGATTGGACTGGCCTGGTCGGAAAATATCGTCAAGGCAATAGGATTAGGAGTAGCTGAGTGTTCATGCCAGTGTTCCTTCTTCGGGTTTCTGCAACTTGATGAAGTGGTATCTGGTATTACACTTAGCTAGAAGAGGGACGTTGGCATGAGGTCGTGGCGAGCTGTTTAAGCTACCTTAGCGGGAGTCCAGCACTGCCGGTAAGTGCGGTTTGCCGTCGTCGCCACGATAGTTAGGAGAGAAGGTGTCGCATCCACACTTAGGGACTAGCTCATGAGCGTGATGTGCCACACTTCCACGGACAGCACGAAAACTGACTAGACAGTAGATAGATACGGATGAACATACTGCCTTCACCGAACCTTCCCCAAGGCATCACCACACACACCAAGATAAACACATTCAGTCTAAATTGTGATTTTTCTTTTGCAGATTTCAAGCTTGATATGTTTTGGATTTTGGCTTTCATTTACAATTTTTTTTAATTCACAGTCAATAGCTTCTAAATTGGTCTCATATTTGCTTTTCGTTTTTTTTTTGATTACCATGCATACTTAGGATGTCACTGCCACAAAACTAGGGTTGGCATCTAATTTTAGTTTTAAATACATACAACCTGAATTGAAGTTTTGTTTTACACACACATATACATCCACACAAACTTAGTATTTGAATTTATTTTAGTTTTAAGTATTTTTAATATTATACTTTTTTTTTATATGTTGGCATATTTATTATTTTTATTCATGTCTTATTAGTGACTTAAAAAAAATACACATACATACATAAACTCAAATGCCTATATATTTAAATATTGTAGGCATTATCTTACTTACTTACTTAATTGGCGCTTAACCATTTAAACGGTTATGGGCGTCCAAGAGGGCACGCCAGTCGCCCCTTCTCTCTGCTAACCGGCGCCAATTGGTCACACCAAGGGAGTTTAAATCGTTTTCCACCTGGTCCTTCCAACCTAGTGGGGGCCGCCCTCTACCTCTGCTTCCGTAGGCGGGTTCCGAAAGGTGTTATCATATTCCTTATATTTAAGAGCACCTTTGATTTTTTTTTTTTGTAATACTTAGTAGGTACTCAGTTTTTATATATTCCATTTTATTTTTTATCTTAGTTTGTGGGCAAATTTTAGTAATTCCTTTCTAGGCATTTAAGACATAAAATTTTAGTTTTTTATATCCACACACATTACTTAAATTTTTATACACACACATGGAAAAACGATATCATCATCATCATCATCATCATCCTCCGCAACTCCTATTGGAGCATAGGGCCTCGACCACCGAGGTCGGTCGTTTCAGTTTCATTCATCCTAATATTAAAGCGTGAATTTGGCACCTCCACATCCGATGTGCCAGCTGCCGAAGCAGAGGGATTGTGTCGCAAATGCTGGTTACCCCGTGGAGAATAGTTTCCGTTATCGTTTTGATCCATGCTAGAATATTATTTAAATTTCAATCAGCGAGTGATGAGTTCACAGATTGCTCGAAACAGACCGCTCCTTACATGGAGAACAGACGCCCACCTGCCGGCTACTCGGCTCCCAAAGAGGCGATAGGATTTTTTTTTTTTTTTTGTACTTTGGTTATTAACGAAGTGTCCTTCTTCGGCCTGTTTGGTCCGCGGGAGATATTTGATTTCTCTCCTACCACCCATATCTGGGAGGCATTCCCCTATCCGCCACCTGGGGACGAGCCCTCTAGGGATTTCAGGCTCCCCCGAAGGAAAAAAAAAACGGTATAACTCTCTAAAAAAATTTTGCAGTAGTGAAATGGTGTGTAAATTAGAGATGCCACGAATAGTGAATTGGCAGAATACCGAATATTCGGCAACGCTGTCGGCCGAAGCGCCGAATATTAGGCCGCCGAATATTCGGCTCGAAATACATGCTTGTTGGGGCGAGTTAGTTATGACAAATCTTAGTTGTGATGAATCTAGTAGTACCGATGACGATTCTTCTCCAGTTCATAAAGAAAGAAACTTGAATGAAAATGGTAGGACTACTGAAATAAACGACAGTTTCTGGAACTGCTTTGAGGAAGTCGCTACATATAATATGCGAAATGCTAATGATGAGGAGGACGTGGAAAAGAATGCTGTCGCAAACGAGTTGGATTTTTATTTGCCTAGATCGGAAGGCCGATCCTTACAAGTGGCGGTTAGTAAACGAAAAACTATACCCAAATCATTCGAAATTTGGTAAAGTTTATCCTTCTTCTCCTGGAAGTAGCGTGTATAGTGAGAGGTTATTTTTTGAGGCTGGTAACATTTGCGATTAAACGCGTAATCGTTTGCTACCCAAAAATGCTGAAAAGCTTGTTTTTATCCATCATAACTTACCACTGATGAATTTTAAATACTAAAGTGTTGTAATTTGGAAATAAATACATAATTTTGGGTAATATAACGTGTCTTTTTTACATGATTTGATATTCGGTATTCGACCGAATAGTACGAATTATTCGGCCGAATACCGAATAGCAAAAAAGTGGCCGAATTGGCCGAACACCGAATAGTTGTCGAATATTCGTGACAACTCTAGTGAAAATATATTCAATGTCGTAGACCAGAAAGAACTGAAAAATAAAAGAATTGAAGTGGTTTCAAAAACGACTAAGCAGACAGAGAACTCCATTGTTAAAAATAGAAAAAGTTTAAAAATGATAAAAGTAGTAAAAAAAATTGCTAAAAATAACAAACGGAAATAACATATAGTTATAAGCACATCTAAATAATAGAATATAATGTATTTAACAATGGTTATTGATGTATCTACTATTTTGTTTAATAAAGTATCTCAATCAAAATATTTGATATTCGATCTATGGAATAACGGTATAACTCAAAAAAAAAAAAGAATTCATCCATTTTCTAATAAAATTATGTATGTATATATAAAATTTGTTACTTATTTTTATCAAAGAATCATACTATCTAAAATCCTACCAAGTAGGATTATTATAAACTTATTTTTACCTGCATTGTTAAGTTTTTTTCACTTTTCTCAAAAGGTTGATTCTTGAGTTATACCGTTATTCCACACATCCCCTCATATGTATATTCGAGTTTTCTTTTCCTTCAGCTACTCAACTGCAGCGGCGCAGTTGGAGAAGACGAGTAATTTGGTAAGTGCTTTGAGAGAGACCTCAAAATTTATGCAAATACACCTGTTTAGATCGATGTACATACGTTAGCACAGATTCCTGATCTTGCAAAAATAGAACAGGAATTAGCAAAGTAAATACATACAACATAAAAATTTTACAAAATACATTTGTATTTACATACCTTTTATATCTAATATATATTATAAATGGGAAAGTTTGGATGTTAAGATGTTTGGATGTTTGGATGTTTAGATGTTTGGATGTTTGGATGTTTGGATGTTTGGATGTTTGGATGTTTGTCCAGACGTTTGTCTTTGTGACTCAATAACGCAAGAACGGCTGGACCGATTTGGATGAAATTTTGCACACATATAGCCAATAGTCTAGAAGGATCTATTAGCTATATATTTTTCAAAAGGGGCGTGGTCCCCGCCCCCTAGGAACAGTTATAATTTAATTATTATATTTTTTCGTCTTTGCGACTGAATCACGCCAGAATGGCTACACGGATTTTGATGAAATTTGGGACACAGACAGTAGTCTACTAGCGAAATTTTTTTCGAACATGGAAAGAGGGGTAGGGGTCCCACGACCCTTCGAGAAATTATTTTTCATAATTTTTACACATTATAACTTTACGTATACTGGCCTTCACCAATATCACAGACTCAAGGGGTCAAATAAGTCGAGGGCTTACAAAGTAAGCAGTGACACCCTCCGCCCACCCCCTTTATCTCCCCCTCTGGTGTAAAATCCATAAATTGTTATAACTCAATCTAAATTTTCTCCTAAATCAATAGTTTTTGGTATCTGGTACATACAGAACGAGATCTAGACAATTTTGGAGGAACGATCAGGGGTCCTCTCCTCTACTCCCGCCATCCGCCCTCCATCAATTGTTTTTATTAGCACGCTTTTATTAGCTTTACCTGTATGTTTCTATCTAACTTTTTATTCGCTCCAATGCGCCTGCTGCCTTATTAACATGGTTTTATAATTAGGTTCACCTTATTTGTAATCCCGTAAGGGTCATATCGAGACCCTTCCGGGATCATTTCTGGATGGTTTTCGGGATCGGTCCGGGATTACGCCGGGGTAATTTCGGGACTTTTTCGGGACTTTTTCGGGACTATTTCGGGATCATTTTGGGACCCTTCCGGGATCATTTCTGTATAGTTTACGGGATCCGTCAGGGATCCCGTCGGGGTTATTTTGGAACATTTTCGGGACTATTCCGGAATCATTTCGGGGATATTTCGCGATCATTTGGGGACCCTTCCGGCATCATTTCTGGATGGTTTTCGGGATCCGTGCGGGATCTCGTCGGGGTCATATGGGGACTTTTCGGGATCATTTGAGGGCTCTTCCGGCATCATTTCTGGATGGTTTTCGGGATCCGTCCGGGATATCGTCGGGGTCATTTGGGGACTTTTTCGGGATCATTTCTGGATGGTTTTCGGGATCCGTCCGGGATCTCGTCGGGGTCATTTGGGGACTTTTTCGGGATCACTTTGGGGCTCATCCGGCATCATTTCTGGATGGTTTTCGGGATCCGTCCGGGATCCCGTCGGGGTCATTTCGGGACTTTTTCGCGACTAATACGGGATCATTTGGGAACCCTTTCGGCATCATTTCTGGATGGTTTTGGGATCCGTCCGGGATCCCGCCGGGTCATTTCGGGACTTTTTCGCGACTAATACGGGATCATTTGGGAACCCTTTCGGCATCATTTCTGGATGGTTTTCGGTATCCGTCCGGGATCCCATTAGGGTAATTTCGGGACTATTAGGGGATCATTTGGGAACCTTTCCAGCATCATTTCTGGATAATTTTCGGGATCCGTCCGGGATGCCGACGAAGTCATTTCGGGACTATTTCGGGATCATTTGGGATACCTACCGGCATCATTTCTGGATGGTTTTTGGGATTCGTCCGGGATCCCGTCGTGGTCCTTTCGGGACTTTTCGGCATCATTTCTGGATAGTTGTCGGGATCCCGTCACGGTCATTTCGGGACTATTAGGGGATCATTTGAGGACCTTTCCGGCATCATTTCTGTATTGTTTTCGGAATCCTTTCGGGATCCCGTCAGGGTCATTTTGGGACTTTTTTGGGGCTAATACGGGATCATTTGGGGATCCTCTAGGGGTCGTTTCGTGACTTTTTCTGTTTTATTTCGGGATCATTTGGGGACCCTTCCAGCATAATTTCTTGATGGTTTGCCGGATCCATCAGGGTCATTTCGGGACCATTTTGGGATCATTTGGGGACCCTTCCGAGATCATTTCTGGATCCGTCCGGGATGCCGTAGGAGCCATTTCGGAATTTTTTGTTACTTTTCCAGGATAGTTTTTGGACCCTTCCGGGATCATTTCTGGATCTGTGCGGGATCCCATCTGGGTCATTTCCGGACTATTTCGGGATCATTTTGGGATCCTTCCGGAATCATTTCTGTATGGTTTTCGCGATCCGTCGTTGATTCCCTCGGAGCCATTTCGGAACCTTTTCTGGAGTATGTCGGGGTCATTTGGGGACTTTTTCGGGATCATTTGGGGCTATTCCGGCATCATTTCTGGATGGTTTTCGGGATCCGTGCGGGATCTCGTCGGGGTCATTTGGGGACTTTTTCGGGATCATTTGGGGGCTCTTCCGGCATCATTTCTGGATGGTTTTCGGGATCCGTCCGGGATATCGTCGGGGTCATTTGGGGACTTTTTCGGGATAAGTTGGGGGCTCTTCCGGCATCATTTCTGGATGGTTTTCGGGATCCGTCCGGGATCCCATCAGGGTAATTTCGGGACTATTAGGGGATCATTTGTGGACCTTTCCGGCATCATTTCTGGATAATTTTCGGTATCCGTCCGGGATGCCGACGAGGTCATTTCGGGATTATTTCGGGATCATTTGGGATACCTACCGGCATCATTTCTGGATGGTTTTTGGGATTCGTCCGGGATCCCGTCGGGGTCATTTCGGGACTTTTTCTCGACTAATACGGGATCATTTGCGGGCCCTTGCGGTATCATTTCTGGATAGTTGTCGGGGTCCGTTCGGGATCCCGTCAGGGTCTTTTCGGAACTATTGGGAGATCATTTGAGTACCTTTCCAGCATCATTTCTGGTTAGTTTTCGGGATCCTTTCCGGGTCCCATAAGGTCATTTCGGGACTTTTTCGGCATCATTTAAGATTGGTTTTCAGGATTCGTCCGGTATCCGTCAGGGTAATTTCGGGACTTTTCCCAGACTATTTCGGGATAATTTTGGGACCCTCCCAAGATCATTTCTGGATGGATTTCGGGATCTGTCCGGGATGCCGTCAGGGTCATTTTGGGACTATTAGGTGATCATTTGAGGACCTTTTCGGCATCACTTCTGGATGGTTTTCGGTATCCGCTCAGGAAATGATCATTTCTGGCTGGTTTTTGGGATTCGTCCGGCATCCCGTCGGGTTCATTTCGGGACATTTTCTCGACTAATACGGTATCATTTGCGGGCCCTTTCGGCATCGATCCGTTCGGGATCCCGTCAGGGTTTTTCGGAACTATTAGGTGATCATTTGAGGACATTTCCGGCATCATTTCTGGATAGTTTTCGGGATCCTTTCGGGGTCCAGTCAGGGTCATTTCGGGACTTTTTCGGGATCATTTAGAGATGGCTTTCAGGATGCATCCGGGAACCCGTCAGGGTAATTTCTGAACTTTTTCGAGACTATTTCGGGATAATTTTGGGACCTTCCCAAGATCATTTCTGGATGGATTTTGGGATCAGTCCGGGATGTCGTCAGGGTCATTTTGGTATTAGGTGATCATTTGAGGACCTTTCCGGCATCACTTCTGGATGGTTATTGGTATCCGATCAGGATCCCCTCGGAATCATTGCGGGACTTTTTCGGGATCATTTGGGGTCCCTCCCGAGATCATTTCTGGATGGATTTCGGGATCTGTCCGGGATCCCGTCAGGGTCATTTAGGGGTGCGTTCGAGATCCCGTCAGGGTCATTTCGGGACTGCTTCGGGAATATATCGGGATCATTTCTGGATGGTTTATGGGATCCGTCCATGACCCCTTAAGGGTCATTTCGGGACTATTAGGTGATCATTTGAGGACCTTTCCGGCGTCACTTCTGGATGATTTTCGGTATCCGTTCGGGATCCCGTCGGAATCAATGCGGGACTTTTACGGAATCATTTGGGATTCCTTCCGGCATCATTTCTGGATCCGTCCGGGATGCCGTAGGAGCCATTTTGGGATTTTTTGTTACTTTTCCGGGATAGTTTTTGCACCCTTCCTGGATCATTTCTGGATCTGTGCGGGATCCCATCTGGGTCAATTCCGGACTATTTCGGGATCATTTTGGAATCCTTCCGGAATCATTTCTGTATGGTTTTCGCGATCCATCGTGGATCCCCTCGGAGCCATTTCGGAACTTTTTCTGGAGTTAGTCGGGATAATTTAGGGACCCTTCCTGGATATTTTCTGGATGGTTTCTGAGATCCATCCGGGAGCCCGTCAGGGTAATTTCGGAACTTTTTCGGGACTATTTCGGGATCAATTTGGTACCCTTCAGGCATCATTTCTGTGTGGTTATCTGGATAAGTCTAGAATCGTGTCGTTGTCATTTCGGATTTTTTTGGGACTACTTCGGGAACTTTTGGAAACACTTCCGGGGCGTTTCTGGATGGTTTCGGGATCCGTCCGCGATAGCGTCGGGGTCATTTCGTGGCTTTTTCTGGATAATTTCGTTATCATTTTGGGATCCTATCAGGTTATCAGCTCATAAAGTTCTTTTTTTTACTCAATTACAAAAATAAAATGCATTAGACAGAAAAAAAATTTTAAACAGATAACTTTATAAGCAGGCTAACGTGAATAGCCCATTTCATTTCCCATTTCATTTTCTCCTTGCGGACGGGGCCGCGGGTAAAGGCTAGTAAATATATAAATTCCTTTTTATTTGATGACCTAATTGTGCTCTATACAAAATTGAATTTGGAATTACTTTTGCGTTTGCGGTAGGTCAGGGATTAGGGGTTTGCATTTTTTGCCCTATTATTGTATTTTGCTACCCCAAAGAAATTTGCATGAATTTTGTATCTGTAGATTTTAAGATAGGTGTTGGTAGGATAATACATTAGGGTGGTATGAAAGATTAGAACTGGCTTTAGCCAATATATTAAAAAAAAAAATGTAAGGCGCGATAACCTTCGAAGAGATCTAAGGCCGAGCTTCTCTTCCAATTTGCGTCGTGCTCCTCTTGCTTTTCCCTACAAATTGGCCGGACGGGACCTACATGTTTCATGCCGACTCCGAACGGCATTGGGCACGCAAGCATACCTGCTTGCCGCCGCTCCCCACCACCCAACAAGTTAGCCACGTAACAACAACCAAACAATAGATGGGATATATTTAGTTAAAAAAAAAAGTTACTTTTAATAATAAAGTTGTAACTAACAGTATTGAATTTGAGAACCCTACTGGAAAAAGTTTGAATTATTTAAGAGAAGGGAAATTTAAAATTTTCATATTAAAGAATATATTGAATCAAAAAAAGAACATTTAAAATTAAGGAATATTAATGTTTTAAATAAATTGAAACAAAAAATGCATCAAAATCGGATTTGGTCGTCATTTACTACAGTTTTGGTGGCAATCTTACTCAAATATGTTATATACAAGTTTACGGTAATATTTCAAGCTAAAACAAAATTGAAGAAAAGCAGTAATGAATGATATTGCTTTTAAAATTAAAAAAATTGCAGATGTCTACTCGATGACAGGGCACTTAGATTTAGAGGAGGGGGAGTTAATACCCAGTTTCACTAGCCCGCATAACGGCAAATATAAAGAAATATCTAAGAACTCAATTACCTAAATGGTATTCAGTAGCTCCACGCACTAGCCTTACCACAACTGTAAACAAAATTGATATTTTCAATCGATTCATGCTGCGAACTAAAACGCATCTTAAACAAACACAAGTCTGCCTCTTTGTTTATTATTAAAGTCTAGATGGAATTTTGCATCAAAAAGACATTGATATCTTTATTTCAAGGCCAATGTATTTCACAACATGATGAAATTAGAATATAAGCAATTATTGTAATCCTATAAATAAGAGTCGATTAGCCCTCAACCAGCGTTTGTATACTCGGCCGTCTGACGGTCTAAGTTACTTTTTAAAAAAACCAAAATAACCAATGTGTTATTAATTTACATGGTCGGAGAAGGATGGTCTAACAAGAACCAACAAACCATGCCTTAATATATCACGTTCAGAGATCAATGTAATATCAAGAACATTGCTGTATGTAGTGACACTTCCTCTGTTGGCTATCTGCTAACTGGTTTGCAGGATGTAACAAAATAGAGATTCGCCTCTCTTATTCGTATCTCCTACTCCCCACGCATTGTGGTGCGCATTAGCATCCGCACGTATGACCAACCGCCCTTTCCATCCCCCTAGCCTCTTGTACTCCATCGGCGGAACTCCGCAATATGGGCCATAGAGCAGGCTGCCAGGATAAATGCCTGCTTATTCTTCTGCTTGACGGCCACCACTACCACGGCTCCTGGATCAGCGCGACGTCAAACGAAACCTCCTCAAGGGTTAGGAGGAGTTCGCTCGACGCCACCTTACTGTGTTGGAGGTTTATCTGTAAACCTCGCATCACCATTGGGCTGTGTTTCCCCCTAACTTTATCTGCCACGGAGGCAGCTATAAAAGGGCACAACGTTAGGGAACGGATAAATTATTATTTTATCAGTGCCCAGTGCAAGTCCCAGAAGTGCCATGGTAAAATGAAGTGCGCGGCTTTAACACCGAACGAAAAAAAAAGAATTAGTTTCGATAAAGTTGTGGGCGCCGTAAGTTTCCACGCGTACCTTTGTCAGAGTCAACCGAGCACCACGAAACCAGGAAACCTGCCCAGATAATCAAGAGGCGAGGTAAATCAAATTCATCTGCTACGTGAAGTGCATACAGGCAATTTGCTCCAACCTGGCAAATTTCCCAAGCAAGCCAAATAGGAAAACTGCATTAATGCAGATGCATATATACGCAGATGTGTGTATATGCGTCTGCGACCATGCAAACACAAAAGCCTCCATGTACATATGTCAAAAATTAGTGAAGTGTTTTGAGCTAAATTCAGTAGTTTCAACTAATTTATTATATTATAATTATTCTAGGCAACCTCGCCAATGCAAGGACCCACTGGGCGCAACATTCCGACGGCACACAACGCCTACAACAATACCACCATTTGCCTTCACCGACGGCACACCACGCCTACAACAACTACACCATTTTCAACAACAACAATTACTACGCATTTTTACTGCTGGCAATTACAACTACCACCTGCGACGCAAGCACTGGCAACAACAACACCTTTTTTATTGGCGGCCACACATTTTGGTATCAGCGGCATATCGCCACAACAACAACAACCACAACAACACCATATTTATCCACCGACCAGCTCCACATAATTCATTTGTACCATCTCGTTTAGCCTCCAAAAGCCAACAACAATATCACCCAGAATAATGCAAGGTTATTAAAATATGTTATACACACGTCAGGATTTGGCAAAACCAAAAATATAATAAGACCCATCAGTCTGCTGCGAGTGGGGAGTAACTCGCTGGAAATTAAAAAAAAAATTGATGCCTAATGTTTTCCAAGAGGGACATTTTTAATTGTCACGCATTTATCCATGCCGTGTAGGCACCTTGTGACACTGTGATTTTTGTAAAAAGAATTAATTAGTTAATTAAATTTGTGACGGACTTATTCCTGCTGAGGTATGCCCAGTCCGTCCAGGGTTCCTATATTTGGTGGGGAACCTATTCCGCTTGAAATAAATAAGCAAAGGTGTTTCGGAAAACGTTATAATATTTATTCAAAAGAGATCGATGTCCTTAATGGCTACTCCTACTCGCTGTCTCTGTCTAAATAAGAGTAGCGGAGGTAGAACCCCTCTGCTAAGCTCTCCGTCAGTTGGAGTAGAAACCTTCTACTGAATATAAAATAATCACGAAATGAAGTAGAAACCTTCAGGTCGTGCTGATCAGTGGTAGAAGCCCACTGACTCGTATGCCTCATCTTACAAGCTAATTTGCCGCCCTTATATATGATTTTGTACGCCGGCGGACGGTTATTTCCTAAAAACAATTCATTGGTAATAATTCCTCCGTTATAAAATTATGTGGGACTACGCGCAGGCAGACAGTAATTTTACAATAACAATTTTAACAATTATAAAAGGTGGGAATGCAAAAATCGAATTCTAGTTTAACGCTACTTTCGCTGTATTCTATTAGTGCATACATACGCTTACATGCTAACATGCGTTTTCCCTATTTCCATTATCATACATATGGTTGTACATCTGTATATATACATATATGCATATTTTCGATCATGTATGACAATCCGCCATTCCGGCATTTCATATCCCAATTTTCGGGAGCCCTAATATACATAGCGAACAATGTACCAAATCTCGTACGTACGCTTGTTGTATGCCTGCCGTGTTTTCCAGTCTTTGCTTTACCTATCGAATTCGATCATTTGTGTTTATGCGTAAGTTCGCTGTCACTTGGTTTTGATGGTGCGTTGGCCTCGTTTGATGCTTTCGGCTTCTGCTTAGGGCGTGCGTTGGTGTGTCGTATGCTTGCACGTAAGTATGTAGAGAAAAGTCCCAACTAGTAGCGGCGCTTAGTTTGGCGACTTTTACTGTTGGTCTTCGTTTATCCAAATTATTATGTATGTTGTATTTGTAGCTGAGTGCATTGGATGCGCAAAGGGTTGGTTGACCAGCACAATTTTATGTTTTGTGCATTTCCACTTTCCTTCCAAATGTTTGAGTGTATGTTAGGGTGACCTATATTTGAAATTTATGTGGGCGAAAAATGTAAATATTTTGCTTGCGTGCAAAAGTGCGCAAGTCTGGTTTGTCCTTCAATTTAGTAAATAATAATTCATGCCATGCAACCGCAAGTATGTGTTTTGGCGTGTAATTCATAAAGATATAATTCATGTCATAAAAATGTATAAATGCTAAATTCAGAGTTAGATTCAATTCTTGTATAACATATATGTAAGAAAAATGGAAAAATAGGTATATGTTGTGAGGGTACAAAACCCTCGGTTTTGGGGTCCTCACAAATTCAGTCAGAAAAATAAAAACAAATATACCATGCAAATGTATAGAAGACATTTTATGCACATCTCGCCCAAAACAACAGCGACTACCTCGAAGAAAACATTGAGCAAATGGCTACAAGTAACGAGTGACATCTCTTATTATGTTTATCCTCTTTGGCAAAAGCAACACCGCAAATAAGAAAAGGAGGCTTAAAGCGGTATTGGTGGCGGTCGCTTCCACGAACTAAAACACACCACAACGGCAGCAGCAGAAAAAATCATCGAACTGTGCCACACGCAAACACCCGGCGTTTTTTGCCCTAACCCAAATAAGCATGCGTTGCGACAATGTAAAGCATGTGTGCAAACGTCAAATCTAAATGTCACGCAGAACAAAAATTGGAAATCGAGTTAGGTTTTCACGCAGCAAATTCATTTTGGGTTGCTCTCATACAAGTTGTATGTGCATGAGACATTTTTGACAGAAAATGACTTGCGTGGGTTTATATTAGGTGGGCATGTTACAAGCCAACCTAATAAAACCGCACTGCGTTTTTTTGGCGCACGCAAACAACCGGCGTTTTTTCCCAAACCCAAATAAACATGCGTTGCGACAATGTAAAGCATGTATGCAAATGTCAAATCGAAATGTCACGCAGAACAAAATTGGAAATCGAGTTAGCAGCAAATTCAATTTGGGTTGCCCTCATACAAGTTGTATGTGCATGAGACATTTTTGACATAAAATGACTTGCGTGCGTTTATATTAGATTGGCTTGTTAGCAGGTGCTAAGCTCTAAAACATTTGTAACATCAAATTTAACGAAATTTAATGACCGTTGCTGTTAGTCATGTTTATGATACAATCATGAATAATGTTAGCCATGGAACTGGTGGATTGTTTTCTTTGATGCTCCTGGGGGAACAGGCAAGACCTTTTTCATTTCATTGATATTAGCAATAATTCGATCTGCCAATAACGTTGCATTGGCACTCGCTTCTTCCGGAATATGCTGCGGTCACAGAGCACATTCCGCATTAAAGTTGCCTTTGAATATGCAGGTAAATGAAACACCAATATGTAATATTTCGATAATATTTGGAATGGCAAAAGCTCTTAAAGTATGTAAGCTCATCGTATGTGACGAGTGTACTATGGCACACAAGAAATCATTGGAAGCACTTTATAGAACTTTGAAAGATCTACGAGGAAGCCAAACATTCTTTGGAGGTGGCATGATTTTATTGGCTGGAGATTTCAGGCAAACATTACCTGTGATTCCAAAATCCACGGCTGCAGATGAAACCAATGCGTGTTTAAAATCATCGTAATAATGGAGATATGTAAACACGCTTACACTTACTACAAACGTACGTATTCAACTACAAAACGATCCGAAAGCAGCTGAAGTTCAGCAATTACTGAAAATCGGAAATGGCCAAATGTCTGTGGTTCCAACATTGCCTAACAATTTCTGCACTTTTGCACGGTCTAAAGAGGCATTGATATAGAGTGTATTTCCAAACATAGTTCAACATTACAAAAACTATCATTGGCTCAACGAAAGAGCAATTTTAGCTGGGAAAAATAAGGGCATCAATGATATAAATGCAGCTATTCTGGATCAAATAACTGGTGACATAGTTGCATATAAGTCAATGGAGACTATTACTGATCAAGATGATGTCGTAAATTATCCAACTTAATTCTTAAACTCACTCGATTTGCCAGGCCTACCACCTCCTAGTTTACGATTAAAAATTGGAGCACCGATTATTATGCTGCGCAACATTAATGTGCCACGACTTTGCAACGGTACCAGACTAGCTGTGAAGAAGCTAATGGGTAACGTTATCGAAGCAACAAATTTGAAAGGGAAGTACAAAGGAGAAGACGTTTTGATAGCCAGAATTCCACTGATTCCGACGGATTTACCATTCGATTTCAAACGTTTGCAGTTCCCTATTCGCCTTGCCATCGCTATGACAATTAGTAAGGCGCAAGGACAGTCTCTACAAATATGCGGTATTAATTTAGAATACCCAATTTTTTCTCATGGACAATTGTATGTAGCTTGCTCACGAGTAGGCAAACCATAGTCATTATTCATTTACGCGAAAGATGGAAAAACCAAAAACGTTGTCTACAAGAAAGTGTCACAATAAAGTTCGAATGAAATTGTACCAAAGAATTTGCTTTGTTTCGTATTAATTTTATTCTCTTTCAGCAAATCATTGAATTTATCGCCTAGCGAGGCGGGCGAGGTTACGCTAGTTAGGTATATAATAATTTTGCAATTGCTATTTCAAACGAAGATTAAATTTATTTCGGTTTTTATTTTAAAAAGTTTGTGTACGAATTCAAACAAGAAATAAGTTTGTTTATGAAATAAATGTGGTAAATGAGCACGCAAATATTTTCCTGCACTATTTTCATAATTTGTTTGTGAATAACTTTAAACGAAAATAAAAAAGGTTTAAGTATATACCAAAGTCGGTTATTTTGTGGCAGTATTCTTGATACATTGGAAAACTGTTGTTGTAATTGGACGTTTCGGTAAATCTTCGTCAGTATTTCAAGCCCGAAATACAGCAAACAGGTATCATATAGGCATAAGCTATGTAAATTTACATGCATTTTTTTGTTTTGTTTACATATTTTTTTAAAGTGTTATTTCCGTGACATGTGCCTTATTTGTTTTATAATAAGATATGAATTGTTTTCTTGGAAAAAAAATCTACTAATTTCTTCCACTATTTTAATTTTTCGTCTACCAACATTCCCTTTTTAAAAGTCCGTGCACTGCTCCATACTGGCTTGAATTAATGGCAGCGTGTATATGTGTCTGTATGTGTTGTGTCCAGGTCCGTGCCTCAGCCGCAATGTTGCCACTATGCTAACAACATCGCGAAATGGCAACATTGTACCTACAGCGAACAAAATCTTGCAGCGGAAGTAAAAAGTCGCTTGGGCATCACTTAGTATATTAGAAGCAACCATGTTTCCAAAGGCGTAACAACATTGCGGCCAAGACACGAACTAAATGTATCTGGGTAAGTATTGGTTTGCGTTAGCATTTAAGTGTGTGATGTATGAGTGTGTGGATGGGTAAATAAAAATAAATATAAGCCGAAAGATAGTTTTGCACGTATAAGTAAAGTTCTCTGCCACGGCGGTAGCTATAAAAAGTCCCAAAGTAAAATGAAGTGCGCGCCTTTAACACCGAACAAAAAAATATTAGTTTCGATAAAGTTGTGGGCGCCGTAAGTTTCCACGCGTACCTTTGCCAGTGTCAACCGAGGACTACGAAACCAGGAAACCTGCCCAGAAAATCAAGAGTCGAGGTAAATCAAAATCATTTGCTACCTGGCGTGCATACTGGCAATTTGCTCCAACCTAGCAAATTTCCCAAGCAAGCCAAATAGGAAAACTGCATTAATGCAGATGCATATATACGCAGATGTGTGTATATGCGTCCGCGGCCATGCAAACACAAAAGCCTCCATGTACATATGTCAAAAATTAGTGAAGTGTTTTGAGCTAAATTTAGTAGTTTCAACTAATCCCCACCAATTTTATTCTAGGCCACCTCGCCAATGCAAGGAACCACTGGGCGCAACATTCCGACGGCACACAACGCCTACAACAACACCGCCATTTGCTTTCACCGACGGCACACCACGCCTACAACAACTACACCATTTTCAACAACAAAAATGACTACGCATTTTTACTGCTGGCAATTACAACTACCACCTGCGACGCAAGCAGCGGCAACAAAAACACCTTTTTTTTATTGGCGGCCACACCTTTTGGTATCGGCGGTATATCGCCACAACAACAACAACACCATCTTTATCCACCGACCAGCTCCACATAATTCATTTGTACCAGGTCGTTAGCCTGCAAAAGCCAAAAACAACATCACCCAGAATAATGCAAGGTTATTAAAATATGTTACACCCGTCAGGATTTGGCAAAAGCAAAGAAGATAAATATAATAAGAGCCATCAGTCTGCTACGAGTGGGGAGTAACTCGCTGGAAATTTAAAAAATTGATGCCTAATGTCTTCTAAGAGAGACATTTTTAATTGTCAATAAATGCCGCGTAGGCACATTGTGCAACTGTGATTTTTGTAAAAAGAATTAATTAGTTAATTAAATTCAGTCGGAAAAATAAACACAAATATCCCATGCAAATGTATAGAAGACATTTTATGCACGTCTCGCCCAAAACAAAAAAAAAAACAACAGCGACTACCTCGAAGAAAACATTTAGCAAATGGCTACAAGTAACACGATACGTAAAGGAGGCTAAAAGCGGCATTGGTGGCGGTCATTCCCAACAAATAAAATACACAACAAGGGCAGCAGCAGAAAAAATAATCGAACTTAAATTTAAAATTTTCGACAAATTGAATATATTCGTATTTTCACGCCTATTTTTATATATGTACTCATATTGTATATTTTTGTTTTTGGGGCAAAAGCTAAGAGCTTGGATCAAATGATATTTATTTTTGTGGGTTTTAGGTTGAACATTTTTCTTATCACACTTCATTTTCTGATGCTTGCTTTTCTTGCTAAGGTCTAAGTAATTTCACTTTGCTTTTTAAATTTTTGTTGGCGGCCACCGTGGTGTGATGGTAGCGTGCTCCGCCTATCACACCGTATGCCCTGGGTTCAACTCCTGGGCAAAGCAACATCAAAATTTTAGAAATAAGATTTTTCAATTAGAAGAAAATTTTTCTAAGCGGGGTCGCCCCTCGGCAGTGTCTGGCAAGCGCTCCGATTGTATTTCTGCCATGAAAAGCTCTCAGTGAAAACTCATCTGCCTTGCAGATGCCGTTCGGAGTCGGCATAAAACATGTAGGTCCCGTCCGGCCAATTTGTAGGGAAAAATCAAGAGGAGCACGACGCAAATTGGAAGAGAAGCTCGGCCTTAGATCTCTTCGGAGGTTATCGCGCCTTACATTTATTTTTATAATTGCACATACATATATTTGCCATAACACTTCCAGCAAACTTACCTTTGTCCTTCCGGCATTGTCTGGATTAGTGATTGAGTGTGGTCATATGTAAGAACATATGTATGTTCGAGTATTCTTTTCCTTCAGCTACTCAACTGCAGCGGCGCAGTTGGAGAAGACGAGTAATTTGGTGAGTGCTTTTAGAGAGACCTCAAAATTTATGCAAATACCCCTGTTTAGATCTATGTACATACGTTAGCAAAGATTTCTGATCTTGCAAAAATAGAACAGGAATTAGCAAAGTAAATACATACAACATAAAAATTTTACAAAATACATTTGTATTTACATAACTTTTTTTATATACATATAAATTCCTTTTTATTTGGTGACCTAATTCTGCTCTATACAAAATTGATTTTGGATTTACTTTTGCGTTTGCGGTAGGTCGGGGATTAGGGGTTTGAATTTTTTGCCCTATTATTGTATTTTGCTACCCAAAAGACATTTGCTTGAATTTTGTATCTGTAGATTTTAAGATAGGTGTTGGTAGGATAATACATTAGGGTGGTATGAAAGATTAGAACTGGCTTTAGCCAATATATACGTATAGTATTTAACCCTGTTTTATTTAAAATTTTTTTTGGATGGCAATTTTGTATATTTCTTTACTGTAAATATTTAATTACTTAGAATTAACATTGAAATTGCCTTCGATTAAGTTATATTTTTTGTATAGTTTGTAAGGAGATTCGAAATTAATATTAGAGTTTTTTATTTGAGGAATTTGTAATAAATATGATGTTTGCATGAAAAGATAGTTTATTTAATTAAGCAGGGCTAAACATAATTTTTGGTGTAGGTGCTGCGCTTGCCGTGGAAAGGCTTATTGGAGGTGGGTATTAGGGAAATGACTAACAGACAGATTGACAGACCAATGTCAGGATTGGGGGCGCTATAAGGAAATAGGAGTGAGCACAGCGCCCATAGTTCAGCGCAAGTTGCGCTGATGAGTGTGTGAAGACTCCACCTGACAGGACAGGCCTTCACCTTTTTCTCCCATTATACTTTCCACCTTCTAACTTTGCCCCTCACGTATGTTTCCATCTTTTTCATCCGTTTCTTTTTTTTCTTCACTACACATGCAGGTATGAACCCTTTTTGTTCATGTGGCTGCAGGTGAGGGCGATGTTGAAATACCCCGCCCAAGACGGCGAGCTAGCCTGGGCCCGCATGCATACCTGCTTGCCGCCGCTCCCCACCACCCAACAAGTTAGCCACTTAACAAAAACCAAGCAATAGATGGGATATATTTAGTTACTTTTAATAATAAAGTTGTAGTTGACAGTATTGATTTTGAGAACCCTACTGGAAAAAGTTTGAACTATTTAAGAGAAGTGAAATTTAAAATTTTCATATTAAAGAATATATTGAATCAAAAAAAGAACATTTAAAAGTAAGGAATATTAATGTTTTAAATAAATTGAAACAAAAAATGCATCAAAATCCGATTTGGTCGTCATTTACTACAGTTTTGGTGGCAATCTTACTCAAATATGTTATATACAAGTGTACGGTAATATTTCAAGCTAAAACAAAATTGAAGAAAGAAAATCATAAAAAAGTGTAACGAATGAGATTGCTTTTAAAATTAAAAAAATTGCAGATTTCTACTCGATGACAGGGCACTTCGATTTAGAGGAGGAGGAGTTAATACCCAGTTTCACTAGCCCGCATAACGGCAAATATAAAGAAATATCTAAGAACTCAATTATCTAAATGGTATTCAGTAGCTCCACGCACTAGCCTTACCACAACTGTAAACAAAATTGATATTTTCAATCGATGCTGCGAACTAAAACGCATCTTAAACAAACACAAGTTCGCCTCTTTGTTTATTATTAAAGTCTAGATGGAATTTTGCATCAAAAAGACATTGATATCTTTATTTCAAGGCCAATGTAGTTCACAACATGATGAAATTAGAATATAAGCAATTATTGTAATCCTATAAATAAGAGTCGATTAGCCCTCAACCAGCGTTTGTGTACTCGGCCGTCTGACGGTCTAAATTACTTTTAAAAAAAAACCAAAATAACCAATGTGTTATTAATTTACATGGTCGGAGAAGGATGGTCTAACAAGAAACAACAAATCATACCTTAATTTATCACGTTCAAAACTCAATGTAATATCAAGAACATTGCTGTATGTAGGGACACTTCCCCTGTTGGCTATCTGCTAACTGGTTTGCAGGATGTAACAAAATAGAGATTCGCCTCTCTTATTCGTATCTCCTACTCCCCACGCATTGTGGTGCGCATTAGCATCCGCACGTATGACCAACCGCCCTTTCCATCCCCCTAGCCTCTTGTACTCCATCGGCGGAACTCCGCAATATGGGCCATAGAGCAGGCTGCCAGGATAAATGCCTGCTTATTATTCTGCTTGACGGCCACCACTACCACGGCTCCTGGATCAGCGCGACGTCAAACGAAGCCTCCTCAAGGGTTAGGAGGAGTCCGCTCGACGCCACTCTACTGTGTTGGAGGTTTATCTGTAACCCTCGCATCACCATTGGGCTGTGTTTCCCCCTAACGTTATCTGCCACGGAGGTAGCTATAAAAGGGCACAACGTTAGGGAACGGACAAATTATTATTCTATCAGTACCCAGAGTCCCATCCATGCCGTGTAGGCACCTTGTGCAACTGTGATTTTTGTAAAAAGATTTAATTAATTAATTAAATACAGTCGGAAAAATAAACACAAATATCCCACGAAAATGTATAGAAGACATAAAAGCAATCCCGCAAATAAGAAAAGGAGGCTTAAAGCGGTATTGGTGGCGGTCACTCCCAAGAAATAAAACACACCACAACGGCAGCAGCAGAAAAAATCATCGAACTTCAGTCTCAAAAATTTTTTTTTATCCACCAATTTAATATTTTCGTATTTTCTCGCCTATTTTTATATATGTACTCATATTGTATATTTTTGTTCGGAAGGGGGGGGGGGGGGGGGGGGAGGAGGCATAAACTAAGGGCTTGGATCAAATGATATTTATTTTTGTGGGTTTTCAGTTAAACATTTTTCTTGTCACATTTATTAATGATATCTGTACCACTACTAACACTACGGACTCAATCAGTCTATGTGAGGTCCTCATGGACCGGCCAGTTCAACCTACCACTATAAAATATTCCAATATCTTAATGTATGCTGATGATGTAGAACTTTTTAGGTCTTATGCGTCTATCGAAGAACGTCCCTTGCTTCAAGCGGATTTAAACTGCCTAGTTACTTGGTGCAACGTAAATTCAATACTGCTGAACCTCAATATATGCAAATTCATGTGCCTATCTCGAAGATCTTTGCCAGCAGCCTCTTACGTAATTAATAATTTTAGTCTTCTATCAGTAAACTATTTTGAGGACTTGGGAGTCACGATAGATGATAAACTTAGTTTCAACCTTCATATTAATGCTACTGTCAATAAAGGCTAGAACTGTTCTTTCATTCGTGAAACGGTGGTCCAAAGAATTTAGTGACCCTTATGTAACTAAAGCTCTTTTCATCACTTTAGACCGATACTAGAATACGGATCA
The DNA here is from genome assembly GCF_040869045.1 of Eurosta solidaginis. Classification (NCBI taxonomy): domain Eukaryota; kingdom Metazoa; phylum Arthropoda; class Insecta; order Diptera; family Tephritidae; genus Eurosta; species Eurosta solidaginis. The sequence continues at coordinate 223,628,062 of NC_090319.1, forward strand.
ATAGTCTGGAATCCACGATATCGAATTCATGCAGATAGACTTGAATCAATACAAAAGCAATTTCTACTTTTCTCTTTAAGGAATTTTCAGTGGGATTCTGCGTATAAAATTCCACCTTATACTAGTCGGTTGAAGCTTATCAATCTTCCAACTCTTGCAAGTCGTAGAGAAATGCTAGGCGTTATATTTATGGCTAAACTTCTGAATGGACTGATTTCTAGTCCAATTCTTTTGAACGAAGTAAATTTTAACGTCCCATCACGGGTTTCAAGATATTACAAATCTCTTCTTTTGAGGCAGTGTAGAACTAATTTCGAATTAAATGAACCTTTTCGGTGTTTGTGTCATGATTTTAACACTCATTCTAATTCATTTGATATAACGGATCCACTTTTTACCATAAAGAAAACTGTCTTATCCTATCTTAACTCTTAACACAAAAAAAAAAAAAAATCAAATAACTTAAAAATTTTCACTTATTTAACAACGTAGTATGTATATGTATAATTTCTATTTGTCATGTAATTTCTAACTGTTATGTATAGTACTCAGCTGATGATTTTAATTCTGTAGCTGAGCAGTTTTTGATCTCGACGCTTAACAAACCTCCGCCTATCAACAACTCGGCAATAACAAATCCCTGCGTCATGCGGATGCGCCCCTCGCGCCGGTCGGGCGGGCTTTGGAGGGTATTAATCCGTTGGGTATTATTATTATTATTATTTCATTTTTGTATCCTTGCCTTTTCTTGCTAAGGTCTAAGAAATTTCACTTTGCTTTTTAAATTTTTGTTGATTAATTTTTTTCATTTGCACCTTTCCTTATTTTTGACATTTAGTTGTGTTATTCTTTTGATATTTTTGCTGCTAGTTACTATGTTTTTTTTTGTTCCTTTTCGGTTAGACCGCGCCTAACTCGAAATTATTGAATTTTGAAAATTTGTTTTAAATTTTTTGCACAGATTGCACATACATATATTTGCCAGAACTCTTCCGCCGAACTTACCTTTGTCCTTCCGGCATTTTCCGGATCAGTGATTGAGTGTGGTCATATTTAAGTACATATTGTAACGAATTTAGGGAAATTCCGCTTATTTTAACCTTCTACTAAAGTTCGTATCACTGAACTGTTGGACAAATAACTCCAATATTTAATAATGCAAAATGGTCTTTATTATACTACTTTAAAACTACTTCACAATAACACTCATACTATACTTCGCAACTAATAGCGTGCGTAAATCAAACTGATTGCCATGCCTCACTTGGCGCTGCTCTTCGGTTTTCTCGTTTGCATATTTCTAGGCGTTTCTAGAATTTACTACTTGTTTACCAGCTATAAACTCACCAGCTATAACTACAGATGCATATGCGCGTGTATATGTGAGTGATACTTCCACCGATGATTGCCTACTTTTGGGAGTATCTCAAATATATTCATGTGTTTGTGGGTTTCTCTCCGCTGCTTGTATGGACATATGTGTAGACATAATTATTGATTTGGCTATGTGCATACAAGTCACTGCTCAGTATCGGCCTAGAGATGATAGTATCCCTTAGTGTTGCTTATATTCCTCACACTGCCCTCCACCTAAGTCTGATCGTCCCGATCAGAAAAAATTTCCGATCTAAACGCCGCCAGCCTTTCCAGATGAACCACTTTCATTTTGGTTCGTGGTTTACCAATGGTTTGTATGCGGTAAACTACATCGTTGATCCGTTTTACAACTTTGTATGGGCCTTCCCAGTTACACTGCAATTTCGGGGACAAATCTTTTTTCCGTTGTGGGTTGTATAGATGCACCAAATCTCCTTCCTTAAAGCCTTCCGAATTAATTGCTTTATCGTATCTGTCTTTCATCTTGTCACTCATAATATTTGTGTTGGCTTATCAGATCGTGTATTTCTCTCAGCACTTCTTCCAAAACACCAGTGGATTTCTTGACATTTCTCTCCGCATCGGCATCTACCCCAAACTTCAATTCAGCTGGCAGTCGAAGGAGATTGCCACAAATTACTTTTGCAGGGGTTTGGCCCGTTGTCTCATGCACTACTGATCGGTAAGCCATCAAGAATAATGGTATGTGGGTACCCACTCTTTATGGAACTTGTAAACTACTTTCCTTAAGTGGTCCTCCAATGTTCTATTGAATACACATACCATCGCATTGAGGGTGCAATGCAGTTGTCCGTGTTTTTCGAATGCCAAGGTACATGGTACACCATACCTTACAAGCCAATTGTTTATAAACACTTCTTCTACTGTTTACGCTTCTTGATTTTGGAATGGGTATACTTCTGGTCATTTGCTGAAATAATCCATAACCACCAGTATATATTTGTTTCCGGAGTTGCTAGTAGGAAATGGACCTGCGACATCCAAAGCGATCCTTTCAAATGGCGCACCTGAGTTATTTGCTTCATCTGGCCATGACTTCCGGTTTTGGGCACTTTCGCTCTGCTGCAAACCTCCAGTGACCGACTAACGGCAACCAACCCAATAGAATATCTGTTTAATCTTCTCGAGAGTCTTCGTGATTCCAAGATGACCTCCGCTTGGACCATTATGCAGCTCGATGAGCACGTCAGGAATCCGCTTTGTGGGAACAACTATCAATTTCTCCTTGTATTGACAATCCTCACTCTCCCATACTCGATGCAAGCAACCGGATATCAATTCTAAACTGTTCCACTGTGCCCAATATGACTTCGCAATGGGACTCTCTGCTCACATCTCCTCTCTATTTGGTCTTTCGATTCGTTCGAGCCCTTGCATACCATGTGACAGATTTGTATTTTCTAACTGACACTTCCCTAGTTGTTCCTTGTCCCATTCATCCGTACATGTTATAGTCATTAGCCGGACATCTATAATGTCTTCTTTAGTCTCGGCCTTTGCTTGCATTCCAAACTACGTGGTCTTTGTGACATTGCATCAGCATTTCCATGGGTACTACCTTTTCGATGCTCAATGGAGAAGTCATAGCTTTGTAGTCGCTCGATCCACCGTGCCAATTGTCCTTCTGGATTACGGAACTGCAAGAGCCATTTTAACACTGCGTGATCTGTCCTGACGCAGAATCGCTGCCCGTAGAGGTACTTGTGGAAACGTTTAATGCACTCTACCAATGCCAACAGATCTCTCCGCGTAACGCAGTAGTTCCTCTCTGGTTTTCCAATTGATCGGCTGTAATATGCAACTACCTTTTCCTGTCCATCGACCAGTTGTGATTAAACGCCTCCTATAGCCTATCCGCTCGCACCTGTATCTGGAATAAACGTTGCTTCTGGAATCGGATATGCCAACATTGGCGCAGTGCACAAGTACTCTTTCAATGTTTGGAAAGCCACTTCTTGCTCCTTCTTCCATTCAAAAGCTTTCTTTTTTCTTGTAAGCTCGTGGAGGCTATGGGCTACGCTGGCAAAATTTGGTACAAATCGGTGGTAATAGGTGCACAGCCCAAGGAAACTTCTCAATTCATGTAGGTTCTGTGGTCTTGTCCAATCCTTTACAGCCTCTATCTTTTCGTTCGCAGTACAGATGCCCTCTGTCGTTACTTTGTGACCCAAATAATTTACTTCCTTTTTAAATAGCGCACACTTTTTGGGACTTAGTTTCAGACCAGCGGAAAACTTCCTACAAGTTTTTACGATGATGTCTACCAGGTACACCAAGCATGTTTTCCAATATAGTCCTTTCAATACTTGATCCATGAGTCTCTCAAAAGTAGCTTGTGCATTACAACGTCCAAAAGGCATTACTGTAAATTGTCAAAGACTGAAGGCTGTTTTCTTTTTGGCTTCCTCCTTCACCTCCACTTGCCAGTAGCCGCTTTTCAAGTCCAGTGTGGAAAACCATTTCGTACCAGAGACCGAGTCAAGAGTGTCGTCAATTCTTGGCAATAGGTAGCTATCCTTTTTCGTGACGTCGTTCAACTTGCAGTAGTCCACGCAAAACCTTATTTTCCCATCCTTCTTCTTAACAAGTACCACCGGTGAGCTCCATGGACTAGCTGATGGTTCGATGACGCCGCTGTCGCTAATTTCTTGTACGATTTGACTCACAATTTCCCGCTTCGCAAGTGGAACACTACGAGGAGCTTGACGTATCGGCCTCGCGTCTCCAGTGTCGATTTGATGTTTCACAACATTGGTGCGGCCTGGTTTGGAACCACCCTGGTCAAATATGTTCGCGTACTTTTCAAGCAATTGTTTTGCCTTACTCTGATAGGCTTCCTCTAGCCCCTCCGTCCATGCCGTGATGTCATTTGAAAGATGAGTATTACTAGATGAAACGTGTTCCTGGAGATGTTCACAGTTAATAACTTCTTCAGCCTCTTGGCATCTTCCCAAAATAGCTCCTTTGGTCAGATTGAGTGGAGACTTGACCTCATTGAGTACTCTTACCGGAATACGTCCATCTTGTTTTTTCATAGCCAGGGGTTTTCCTACAAGTATGTTCGGTGTGATTTGTTTGCTGCTTCGACAACCCACAAATTGTTTGTCCCACAATATCCATCAACCTTTGCCCAGATGACTGCTTCTGGTTTTGGTGGTATTTGCTGACTCTTCCACCAACGCTCGTTTACTGCTGTAGCCTCTCTCGTAGCCGAAATTAAATGGTACATCCATGTTCTTATATCGCATCGTCCTTCTTTGCATGTCGATCTTGATGCCTTGGTCGATTAAGAAGTCCACTCCAATTACGATTTCATTAACAATCTTTGCCACGATAAAATTTTATAGTACCGTGACGTTCCCAATTGCTACTTTACATGCTACTTCTCCAATTGCTGTACGCAATCTGGCTGTACGCAATCTTGCTCCATGCAAATGGTCTTATATTTTTGTTGACTAAATCCGATCGAAAAATGGAATGAGATGCGCCCGTATCTCCAGTCAGTAAACGTTCCTTTCCATCCACATGTCCTCCGACAGTAAGATTGCTCGACCTTCTTACAATTTGCGAGATAGAGATTATGGGACCTTCAATTGCGGGAGCCAGCTGTCGCCCCTTGCGGCAGACTCGGTTTAGTTTAACGATTGAGTGGAATTGGAGATTTGCTCATCTCCTTCAACTCTGCGTTTGCGACCACCAAAATTGTTGGAACTATTGGGGTTGGTGTTACAATAACGCGCTATGTGCCCTGGATTTCCACACTTAAAGCATTTGACGGCACCATCGTTTTTCTGCTGCGTTCCTTTTAATGCTTCTAAAATTGTGTCTACCCAGTCTGGCCTTTCCACTTCCACGCGATGAGCTTTGTATGCGGGCTTACTCAAAAGTGAGGCAGTCTCCTGAGTTAGTGTATGGGATACTGTTTCAGCAAATGTTTGCTTTGGGCTTGCGTATGTAGCTCGCTTTATTTCGACGTCCCGTATGCCATTTATAAAGCTCTAAATCTTTACCCTTTCAGTGTATTCTACGGGTGCGTCCGCATTTGCAAGATGAGCCAATCTTTCAATGTCTGAAGCAAACTCCTGCAAAGTCTCTTTAGATTTTTGGTAGCGGTTTTGCGACTCTATTTGGTAGATTTATTTCCTGTGCTCGCTTCCGTAATGTCGTTCTACAGCAGCCATCAATGTTTCATAGTTGTTCCGCTCTCCTTCGGGAATCGTCTGTAGGATTTCGGCTGCTGGCCCCTTCAATGCTACGAATGGAGCTGTAACTTTATCTTCAGCATTCCAGTTGTTCACTGTTGCGGTCTTCACAAACTGAAGCTTAAACACCTGGAAAGGAAACAGAACCTTCAAAGGATGGTGTTTTTACCTTTGGATTGCTCGCTGGAACTGCCGGGCGATTTCGTTGTAATTGCTCCATACGACCTTTTAAATCATTGACTTCTGCCTGAAATTGTGCGATTTTTGCATCCTGCGATTCAAGTTTTGATGATACCCTTGCTTCCTGTGCCTCCAGCTGCGAGGATATGCGGGCCTCTTGTGCTTTCAATTGCTCAGCCAATTGAGATGGCACATATGTCTTCTGTTCTTCAATTGAGATTCCATCTTAGATGTTATACGGTTCTCCTGGGATTCTAGTTGGGATACCATATATGTCTTCTGTTCTTCCAGCTGAGATGACATTTCTGTTGATATTTGTGACGACATTTATGAAATGTGCGTTTGTTGTGCCTCAATCTTCGATGTTACTGTCGATGTTTGTGCAGATATTGCAGTCAAAATCGTGTTTAAATCTGTGCTGGTAACTGCATGCGATGTTTCGTCTGTCTCTTCAATTTTTGTTGTTGCCTCGTTCCCATCAGGATGAAAGACATCATCGTCTACATTAATTCCTTCCGTCTTCATAGCGTCTCGTAGCTGTGCTTGAAGTTCGATCTTATTGCTGGTTGTATTCAATCCCCGGTTCTCCAACTCCTTTTTCAGTTGCTGGATCCTTAGTTCACTTAACTTTGACATGTCCAAGTTTTATTCGAAATATTCAGAATTTATTCAACAATTCCTCTTCTGACACAAATTGTAACGAATTTAGGGAAATTCCGCTTATTTTACACCTTCTACTAAAGTTCGTAACTCTGAACTGTTTTGAATAAATAACTCCAATATTTAATAATGCAAAATGGTCTTTATTAGACTACTTTAAAAATACTTCACAATAACACTTATACTTCGCAACTGATACTTAATTGGCGCTTAACCGTCTAAACGGTTATGGCCGTCCAACAAGGCGCTCCAGTCGCTCCTTCGCTCCGCCAACCGGCGCCAATTGGTCACACCAAGGGAGTTTAAATCGTTTTCCACCTGGTCCTTCCAACGGATTGGGGGCCGCCCTCTACTTCTGCTTCCATAGGCGGGTTCCGATAGAAACACTTTCTTGGCCGGAGCATCATCTTTCATTCGCATAACATGGCATAGCCAGCGCAGCCGCTGCGTTTTAATTCGCTGGACTATGTTGATGTCTGCGTATAGCTCGTACAGCTCATCATTAAATCTTCTTCGGTACTCGCCATCGCCAACGCGTAGAGATCCATAAATCTTTCGAAGAACTTTTCTCTCGAACACTCCCAAAGCCGCTTCATCTGCTGTTGTCATGTTCCATGCTTCTGCCCCATATAGCAGGACGGGCACGATAAGAGACTTGTAGAGTATGATTTTCGTTCGCCGAGAGAGGACTTTACTTTTCAAATGCCTACCTAGTCCAAAGTAGCATTTATTGGCAAGATTGATTCTTCGCTGGATTTCGGTGCTGATGTTGTTGCTAGTGTTGATGCTGGATCCCAAATAAACGAAGTCTTTTACTATTTCGAAATTATGGCTGCCAACAGTAGCGTGGTTGCCAAGGCGCATATGCGCTGACTCTTTGCTGGATGACAGCAGGTACTTTGTTTTGTCCTCATTCACCATCAAACCCATCTTTACCGCTTCTTTTTCCAGTTTGGAGTAAGCAGAACTAACAGCGCGGGGGTTTAGGCCGCTGCTTTAATGGACATATGTGTAGACATAATGATTGATTTGGTTATGTGCATACAAGTCACTGCTCAGTATCGGTTTAGAGATGATAGTATCCCTTAGTATTGCTAATATTCGTCACAATATGTATGTTCAAGTTTTTTTCTTTCAGCTACTCAACTGCAGCGGCGCCGTTGGAGAGGATGAGAAATTTGGTGAGTGCTTTGAGAGAGCCCTCCAAATTTATGCAAATACACCTGTTTAGATGTATGTACATACGTTAGAAAAGATTCCTGGTCTTGCAAAAATAGAATAGGAATTAGCAAAGTAAGAAAAAGAATTATAGGTTGCAACGAGCATATGTACATACATAAAAATTTTTAAAACATATATTTGTACTTACATACCTTTTTTTATATACATATAAATCTCTTTTCTTTGATGACCCACTTCTACTATATACAAAGTTTATTTTGGATTTACTTGTGCGTTTGCGGTAGGTCAGGGATTAGGGGTTTGCATTTTTTTGCCCTTTTATTGTATTTTGCTACCCCAAGATATTTGCTTGAATTTTGTATTTGTAGATTTTAAGATAGGTGTTGGTAGGATAATACATTAGGGTGGAATGAAAGATTAGAACTGGCTTTAGCCAGCATACGATTAGTATATACGAAGTGTATTTAACCCTGTTTTATTTGAATTTTTTTTTTGGATGGTAATTGTAATTATTTCTTTACTGTAAATATTTAATTACTTGGAATTAACCTTGAAATTGCCTTCGATTAAGTTATAGTTTTTGTATAAGGTGTAGGGCGATTCGAAATTAATATTAGCGTAATTCTCTCAGTTTTTGTATTTGAAGAATTGTTAATAAATATGATGTTTGGATGGAAAGATAATTTTTTAATTAAGCAGGGGTGCTGCGCTTGTGCGTGGCAAGGCTTATTTATTGGAGGTGGGTATTAGAGGTGGGTAGTGGAGGGGGGTAAATGACTAATAGGCAGATTGACAGACACATGTCGGGATTGAGGGCGCTGTAAGGAAATAGGGGTCAGCACAGCGCCCATGGCTCAGCGAAAGTTGCGCTGAAGAGGGTGGGAAGACTCCACCTAACAGGACAGGCCTTCACCTTTTTCTCCCATTATAATTTCCCCCTTCTAACTTTGCCCCTCACGCACGTTTACATATTTTTCAGCATTTTCTTTTTTTTTCTTCACTACACAGGCAGGTATGAACCCTTTTTGTTCATATGGCTGCGGGTGAGGAGTGTGGTGTATTACCCCGCCCAAGACGATGAGCTAGCCTGGGCCCGCAAGCATACCTGATTGCCGCCGCTCCTCACCATCCAACAAGTTAGCCACGTAACAACAACCACACAATAGATGGGATATATTTAGTTACTTTTAATAACAAAGTTGTAATTGACAATATTGAATTTGAGAACCCTACTGGAAAAAGTTTGAACTATTTAAGAGAAGGGAAATTTAAAATTTTCATATTAAAGAATATATTGAATCAAAGAAAAAGAAAATTTAAAATTAAGGAATATTAATGTATTAAATAAATTGAAACAAAAAATGCAACAAAATCCGATCTGGTGGTCATTTACTACAGTTTTGGTGGCAATCTTACTCATATATGTTATATACAAAGTGACAGTAATATTTCAAACTAAAACAAAATCATACAGAAGCAGTAATGAATGATATTGCTTTTAAAATTTAAAAAAAATCAGATGTCTACTCGATGACAGGGCACTTCGATTTAGAGGAGGGGAGTTAATACCCAGTTTTACTAACCCGCATAACGGTAAATATAAAGAAATATCTAAGAACTCAATTACCTAAATGGTAATAAGTAACTCCACACACTAGCCTTACCACAACTGTAAACAAAATTGATATTTTCAATCGATTCATGCTGCGAACTAAAACGCATCTTAAACAAACACAAGTTCCCTCTTTGTTTATTATTAAAGTCTAGATGGAATTTTGCATCCAAAAGACATTGACATATTTATTTCAAGGCCAATGTATTTCACAACGTGATGAAATTAGAATATAAGCAATTATTGTAATCCTATAAATAAGAGTCGATTAACCCTCAACCAGCGTTTGTGTACTCGGACGTTTGACGGTCTAAGTAACATTTTAAAAAAACCAAAATAACCAATGTGTTATTAATTTGCATGATCGGAGAAGGATGGTCTAACAAGAACCATCAAATCTTATCTTGATATGTCACGTTCAGAACCCAATGAAATATCAAGAACAGTGCTGTATGCAGGGACAATTCCCCTGTTGGATATCTGCTAATTGGTTTGCAGGATGTAACAAAACAGAGATTCACCTCTCTTATTCGCATCTCCTCCTCCCCACGCATTGTGGTGCGCATTAGCATCCGCACGTATGATCAACCATCCTTCGTCCCATACTAGCCTCTTGCACTCCATCGGTGGAACCTCCGCAGTATGGGACATGTCGCAGGATGCCAGGATAAATGCCTGCTTATTCTTCTGCTTGATGGCTACCACTGCGAGGTATTCAGTAGTGTATTTAGGCAGCATGTATTTATGCAGCTGTTTCGTTACCATGACTGCAGCTCCCACTATTCCTTCTGCTGGCGGGTAGTAAGTACAAAATCCCCCCGCGCTGAGTCCAGAAACATTTCCTCCCGATGAGAGCCACGTTCTCCTGGATCAATTCGACGTCAAAGGAAGCCTCCTCAAGGGTTAGGAGGAGTTCGCTCGACGCCACTTTACAGTGTAGCAAGTTTATCTGTAACACTCGCAGCACCGTTCGGCTGTTTTCCCCTTCTAGCACCTTCGTAGTGACGTCTTCGTCCTCCCCTTGCACTTTTGGTTTAAGGCTTTCGAGGTCCTCTTCAGCCTCTCCCACTTCTTTCAAATTACGATTGTTATCGTCAGGACTTCTTTTCCCGGGTCGTAAATGCCGGTGCTCCCCTGTGCGACTCGCGGCACCATTTGGCAGTTGGCCGTCTTCTAATGCCTTCATGGGGGCATCCGCGCCCTCCACCTGTCCTTTTCTCTTAGGCTTATGAGGTCCCTTTCGACTTCGCCCACTTCTAGCTTGTTAAGATCTCTGGACTTCTTTTTCTGAGTCGCATGTTCAGTTTGTCTGCACCCTAGCACGTTTTTCCAAGCTGCGTGTACAATATATCCTCCGCCTGCTTGTTTATTTTGAAGATGTAGAACTGACCTTCTTCCTAAGAACGAGATACAGTAGGTATCTTCCAATCCTGTGTCGGTATATTCGGATTCTGATTCTGCAGAAGTCGCAGCGTATCCACCGACTTCATCACGCATTGTGTCCATAATTCACATCGTTATACACGTGATAGACAAATATGAAATACCGCTTGCTAAGTCAAAAATTCACACAATATTCAATTTTAAAATACCACAAAATACTACGATTTCTTGGACTCACAGGATTTTTCAGCAAGTTTGTAGAAAATTATTCACTAATCACTAAGCCTTCAAAGAAACTTTTAGTTAGCGTTTCCGCTATTGCACAAGTCAAAGAAAACAAGGAACTTAACAGCCTCATTCTGTTTGGCGAACGAGCAGGTATCGTTAATCGTGTTTCGAATAAATGAACGATGATCGTTTTGGACACAATAGCTAGTAGAGCTTACGATTCCTTCTCGAAAACAAGCGAAATTTTCGAGACCCGAGAAATCGAGAACTCGACTTCTCGAGAGATTCTCGTATCTCGAAGTCCTCGTAAATCTCGCGAGCTTCTCGACATTCTTACATAATCGCTGTATGGACACAATATTTATAGACTTGTTTTTTTTACTTGTGACTTTTTTGTTGATTATATTGCTTCAATGACATTTAACTCAAAATATATTTATTATACATATAACTTTGTTCGCAATACTTTTTTTTTTCAAAGAGACATTAAGAACACGGCTTCTCGCGAGATTCTCGAATCTCGAATTTCTCGTAACGCTCGTCAGATTCTCGAATCTCGAATTACTCGTAATACAGTTCAGTCGCTGCAGTGGCAATATTCTATACATTTCGGGGTTTTTTACTTGTGGTTTTGCGGACATTTTGGCTTGTGCTCCAGAAGAAATCGTAAGCTCTATATATGTAAAACAGCAATAAATCGATTAAGTTGAATGTCGTGAAGCTCGCGAGTCTTAAGAGTAATTCGGAATTCAAAAATCTTACGAGCCTTACGAGTAATTCGAGATTCGAGAATCTCGCGAGCCTTACGAGTAATTCGAGATTCGAGAATCTCGCGAGCCTTACGAGTAATTCGAAATTCGAGAATCTCGCGAGCCTTACAAGTAATTCTAGATTCGAGAATCTCGCGAGAAATCTCTTCTCGATCATGTTCGAATCGAAAATCGTAAGCTCTAATAGCTACCAGCAAAGGCAACGCATGCGGATGTAAGCCAAAATTGCTTGATGGTGGTTTATCACAAACAGCGGTGGGCACCACTACATTTACACGGTTACCAAATTGAGAATGTGTTAGTAAACTCGAATGCGTAGCGAGCACAAAAACAAAATCAATTATTTATTTAGTTTGATTTCAATGCTTGAACGGTGAGCACGTGTCACACGCACTCTTTGGTACTCTGTTTTAAGCGCGCGTGCGACACTTCCTCACTGTACGACCATCGAAATCAAGCTAAAAGACATTGTGAATGATAACTAAGTGTGATATCTTCTGCATAGATGCAAAGTTGCAAAATGATTGGATCACCTGATTTGTAATTGACTAGCTATCTCATTTTGCATCTCTTTCTATCACCCGCTGAAGATATGCGCCACCATATTGAACACCCTGTCAAAACGCTAAAAGGTAGCCATATTGAATATCCTGTCAGGCAGTTGACAGATAAGATATCGAATTTCGAATTACTAGTTATCTGTCGTTGATTTTGACGAAGTAGCCATTGTGCTCTGGCTTATCGTATACATATATGGTCGCTTAGCAGGTGCTAAGCTCACGCCCCCGGATCACAAATCATCTACCCAGATTACGCATTCACGAGTTCAAAATTGTTTCGTTCTGCGCAACTACGTCACAGTTGACTTTAGTAAATAGCTGGCATGCTGTTGTATGGTTTTTCTTGCAAAATACAAGAGCATATTTATATGTAAATTTCTTTTACTTTAATAAATAATTTAATTGTTTAACTGAAATATTTTTAACCTTAAATGTATCGAAACAAGTAAGGAAGGCTAAGTTCGGGTGTAACCGAACAATACATACGCAGTTGAGAGCTATGGAGACAAAATAAGGAAAATCACCATGTAGGAAAATGAACCTAGGGTAACCCTGGAATGTGGTTGTATGACAATTTTATCAAATGGAAGGTATTAAAGAGTATTTTAAGAGAGAGTAGGCCATAGTTCTATGGATGGACGCCATTTAGGGATATCGCCATAAAGGTGGACCAGGGCTGTCTCTAGAATTTGTTTGTACGATATGGGTATCAAATGAAAGGTGTTACTGAGCATTTTAAGAGGGAGCGGGCCTTAGTTCTATAGGTGAACGCCTTTACGAGAAATCGCCATAAAGGTGGACCAGGGGTGACTCTAGAATATGTTTGTACGATATGGGTATCAAATGAAAGCTGTTAATGAGTATTTTGAAATGGAGTGATCTTTAGTTCCATATGTGGACGCCGTTTCGAGATATCACCATAAAGGTGGACCAGGGGTGTCTCTAGAATGTGTTTGTACGATATGGGAATCAAATGAATGGTGTTACTGAGCATTTTAAAAGGGAGTAATCCTTAGTTCCATAGGTGGACGCCGTTTCGAGATATCGCCATAAAGGTGGACCAGGGGTGACCCTAGAATTTGTTTGCACAATATGGGCATCAAACGAAAGGTGTTAATGAGTATTTTAAAAGGGAGTGAGCCTTAGTTCTACAGGTGGACGCCGTTTCGAAATATCGCCATAAAGGTGGGCCAGGGGTGACTCTAGAATTCGTTTTTGCAATATGGGTATCAAACGAAAGGAGTTAATGAGTATTTTAAGAGGGAGTGGGCCTTAGTTCTATAGGTGGACGCATTTTCGAGGTATCGCAATAAAGGTGGACCAGGGGTGACTCTAGACTTTGTTTGTACGATATGGGTATCAAATGAAAGGTGTTAATGAGTATTTTAAAAGGGAGTAATCCTTAGTTCCATAGGTGGACGCCGTTTCGAGATATCGCCATAAAGGTGGGCCAGGGGTGACTCTAGAATTCGTTTGTGCAATATGGGTATCAAACGAAAGGAGTTAATGAGTATTTTAAGAGGGAGTGGGCCTTAGTTCTATAGGTGGACGCCTTTTCGAGATATCGCCATAAAGATGGACCAGGTGTGACTCTAGAATGCGTTTGTACGATATGGGTATCAAATGAAAGGTGTTAATGAGTATTTTAAAAGGGAGTAATCCTTAGTTCCATAGGTGGACGCCGTTTCGAGATATCGCCATAAAGGTGGGCCAGGGGTGACTCTAGAATTCGTTTGTGCAATATGGGTATCAAACGAAAGGAGTTAATGAGTATTTTAAGAGGGAGTGGGCCTTTCTGGACCAGGGGTGACTCTAGAATTTGTTTGTACGATATGGGTATCAAATGAAAGGTGCTAATGAGTATTTTTAAAAGGGAGTGGGGCTTAGTTCTATAGGTGGACCCCTTTTCGAGATATCGCCATAAAGGTGGACCAGAAGTGACTCTAGAATTCGTTTGTGCAATATGGGTATCAAACGAAAGGAGTTAATGAGTATTTTAAGAGGGAGTGGGCCTTAGTTCTATAGGTGGACGCCTTTTCGAGATATCGCCATAAAGATGGACCAGGTGTGACTCTAGAATGCGTTTGTACGATATGGGTATCAAATGAAAGGTGTTAATGAGTATTTTAAAAGGGAGTAATCCTTAGTTCCATAGGTGGACGCCGTTTCGAGATATCGCCATAAAGGTGGGCCAGGGGTGACTCTAGAATTCGTTTGTGCAATATGGGTATCAAACGAAAGGAGTTAATGAGTATTTTAAGAGGGAGTGGGCCTTTCTGGACCAGGGGTGACTCTAGACTTTGTTTGTACGATATGGGTATCAAATGAAAGGTGTTAATGAGTATTTTTAAAAGGGAGTGGGGCTTAGTTCTATAGGTGGACCCCTTTTCGAGATATCGCCATAAAGGTGGACCAGAAGTGACTCTAGAATTCGTTTGTGCAATATGGGTATCAAACGAAAGGAGTTAATGAGTATTTTAAGAGGGAGTGGGCCTTAGTTCTATAGGTGGACGCCTTTTCGAGATATCGCCATAAAGATGGACCAGGTGTGACTCTAGAATGCGTTTGTACGATATGGGTATCAAATGAAAGGTGTTAATGAGTATTTTAAAAGGGAGTAATCCTTAGTTCCATAGGTGGACGCCGTTTCGAGATATCGCCATAAAGGTGGACCAGAAGTGACTCTAGAATTCGTTTGTGCAATATGGGTATCAAACGAAAGGAGTTAATGTGTATTTTAAGAGGGAGTGGGCCTTTCTGGACCAGGGGTGACTCTAGACTTTGTTTGTACGATATGGGTATCAAATGAAAGGTGTTAATGAGTATTTTTAAAAGGGAGTGGGCCTTCGTTCTATAGGTGTTCGCCTTTTCGAAATATCGCCATAAAGGTGGACCAGGGGTGACTCTAGAATGAGTTTGTACGATATGGGTACCAAATTAAAGGTATTAATGAGAGTTTTAAAAGGGAGTGGTGGTAGTTGTATATGTGAAGGCGTTTTCCAGATATCGACCAAAATGTGGACCAGGGTGACCCAGAACATCAACTGTTGGATACCGCTAATTTATTTATATATGTAATACCTGCCAAGATTTTAAGGGTTTTTTATTTCGCCCTGCAGAACTTTTTCACTTTCTTCTACTTAATATGGTAGGTGTCACAACCATTTTATAAAGTTTTTTCTTAAGTTATATTTCGCGTCAATAAAACAATCCAATTATCTTAACATATTTCATCCCTTTTTTCGTATTTGGTATAGAATTATGACATTTTTTTCATTTTTCGTAATTTTCGATATCGGTCATAGTCGGATTTCGTTCATTTTTCATACCAAGATAAAGTGAGTTCAGATAAGTACGTGAACTGAGTTTAGTAAAGATATATCGATTTTTGCTCAAGTTATCGTGTTAACGGCCATGCGGAAGGACAGACGGACGACTGTGTATAAAAACTGGGCGTGACATCAACCGATTTCGCCCATTTTCACAGAAAACAGTTAACGCCATAAAATATATGCCCCTACCAAATTTCAAAAGGATTGGTTAATTTTTGTTCGACTTATGGCGTTAAAAGTATCCTAGACAAATTAAATGAAAAAGGGCGGAGCCACGCCCATTTTTAAATTTTCTTTTATTTTTGTATTTTGTTGCACCATATCATTACTGGAGTTGAATCTTGACATAATTTACTTATATACTGTAAAGATATTAAATTTGTTGTTAAAATTTTACTTTAAAAAAATTTTTTTTTTAAAAGTGGGCGTGATCCTTCTCCGATTTTGCTAATTTTTATTAAGCGTACATATAGTAATAAGAATAACGTTCCTGCCAAATTTCATCATGATATCTTCAACGACTGCCAAATTACAGCTTGCAAAAGTTTTAAATTACCTTCTTTTAAAAGTGGGCGGTGCCACGCCCATTGTCCAAAATTTTACTAATTTTCTATTTTGCGTCATAAGTTCAACTCATTTACCAAGTTTCGTCGCTTTATCGGTCTTTTGTAATGAATTATCGCACTTTTACGGTTTTTCGAAATTTTCGATATCGAAAAAGTGGGCGTGGTTATAGTCCGATATCGTTCATTTTAAATAGCGATCTGAGATGAGTGCTCAGGAACCTACATACCAAATTTCATCAAGATACCTCAAAATTTACTCAAGTTATCGTGTTAACGGACGGACGGACATGGCTCAATCAAATTTTTTTTCGATCCTGATTATTTTGATATATGGAAGTCTATATCTATCTCGATTCCTTTATATATGTACAACCAACCGTTATCCAATCAAACTTAATATACTCTGTGAGCTCTGCTCAACTGAGTATAAAAAGAAACGGTACAATTCGTGTGTACTTACTTACTTACTTAATTGGCGCTTAACCGTCTAAACGGTTATGGCCGTCCAACAAGGCGCGCCAGGCGCTCCTTCGCTCCGCCGACCGGTGCCAATTGGTCACACCAAGGGAGTTTAAATCGTTTTCCACCTGGTCCTTCCAACGGAGTGGGGGCCGCCCTCTACCTCTGCTTCCATAGGCGGGTTCCGATGTTGTTGTTGTTGTTGTTGTTGTAGCGATAAGGTTGCTCTCCGAAGGCTTTGGGGAGTGTTATCGATGTGATGGTCCTTTGCCGGATACAAATCCGGTACGCTCCGGTACCACAGCACCATTAAGGTGCTAGCCCGACCATCTCGGGAACGATTTATGTGGCCACATTAAACCTTCAGGCCATTCCCTCCCTCCCTACCCCCAAGTTCCATGAGGAGCTTGGGGTCGCCAGAGCCTCGTTTGTTAGTGAAACAGGATTCGCCGCGGACAGGTGAGGTTGACAATTGGGTTTGGAGAAGCTATATATTGCGCTGGCAACCTAAAAGGTTGCGCTACACAGCCCTTTGAATCTGGTATTTTAGTCGCCTCTTACGACAGGCATACCTACCGCGGGTGGCAGCCGCTGCGTTTTAATTCGCTGGACTATGTTGATGTCTGCGTATAGCTCGTACAGCTCATCATTAAATCTTCTTCGGTACTCGCCAACGCGTAGAGGTCCATAAATCTTTCAAAGAGATTTTCTCTCGAACACTCCCAAAGCCGCTTCATCTGCTGTTGTCATGGTCCATGCTTCTGCCCCATATAGCAGGACGGGTACGATAAGTGACTTGTAGAGTATGATTTTCGTTCGCCGAGAGAGGACTTTACTTTTCAATTGCCTACCTAGTCCAAAGTAGCATTTATTGGCAAGATTGATTCTTCGCTGGATTTCAGTGCTGATGTTGTTGCTAGTGTTGATGCTGGTTCCCAAATAAACGAAGTATTTTACTATTTCAAAATTATGGCTGCCAACAGTAGCGTGGTTGCCAAGGCGCGTATGCGCTGACTCTTTGCTCGATGAAAGCAGGTACTTCGTTTTGTCCTCATTCACCATCAAACTCATCTTTACCGTTTTTTCCCAGTTTGGAGTAAGCAGAACGGACAGCATTTGGCGCAAGTTATCAAGCAGCTCAGAAGTTTTTAAAACAATTATTTTATATTATATTTTTCGTTCAGTTCCATTCATATATGGACAAACTTGTTATGAAATGTTTTAAATATATATTCTGATTCCATCATCAAATAAGAAGAATTTCTCAATAAGAGAAATGTATGAAAAAATGCATATATGGGTTTAGTAATAGTTTTTTTGATATTAATATTTTTTATTAATGACAAAAAAATTTTTTATTAAAAAAAAAAAATAAATGGTACCTTCCCACTCTCACCAATGATCAAGCACAAACAGTTCTTAAATTGAGACCGAAAACGTCTAAATCTACCATAAGTCGTTCTCGAAGCGTGAAAACGAAAAATCTTAAATCAAGCCCAAGTAGTGCTTGAAATGGGCACAGAAGGTTCACAAATCAATGCCAAAGTGGTCATAAAATACGAAAGGTGTGCTTGGAAAAAGTGTTATTAAAACAAGTAAGGAAGGCTAACTTCGGGTGAAACCGAACACTACATACTCAGCTGAGAGCTTTGGAGACAAAATAAGGGAAAATTACCATTTAGGAAAATGAACCTAGGGTAACCCTGGAATGTGTTTGTATGACATGGTTTTCAAATGGAAGGTATTAAAGAGTATTTTAAAAGGGAGTGGGCTATAGTTCTATAGTTGGAAGCCATTTTGGGATATCGCCATAAAGGTGGACCAGGGGTGACTCTAGAAAGTGTTTGTACGTTATGGGTATCAAATTAAAGGTATTAATGAGGGTTTTAAAAGGGAGTGGCCCTCAGTTGTATATGTGAAGGCGTTTCCAGATATCGACTAAAATGTGGACCAGGGTGACCCAGAAAATCATCTTTCGGGGTCCGCTAATTTATTTGTATATGTAATACCACGAACAGTATTCCTGCCAAGATTCCAAGGGCTTTTGATTTCGCCCTGCAGAACTTTTTCATTTTCTTCTACTTAATATGGTAGGTGTCACCCCATTTTACAAAGTTTTTTCTGTAGTTATATCTTGCGTCAATAAAATAATCCAATTACCATGTTTCATTCCTTTTTTCATATTTGATATAGAATTATGGCATTTTTTTCATTTTTCGTAATTTGCGATATCGAAAAAGTGGGCGTGGCCATAGGCCGATTTCGGCCATTTTTTATGCCAAGATAAAGTGAGTGCAGATAAGTACGTGAACTAAGTTTAGTAAAGATATATCGATTTTTGCTCAAGTTGTCGTGTTAACGGCCGAGCGGAAGGACAGACGGTCGACTGTGTACAAAAACTGGGCGTTGCTTCAACCGATTTCGCCCATTTTCACAGAAAACAGTTACCGTCATAGAATCTATGCCCCTACCAAATTTCACAAGGATTGGTAAATTTTTGTTCGACATATGGCATTAAAATTATTTTAGACAAACTAAATGGAAAAGGGCGCAGCCACGCCCATTTTAAAATTTTCTTTTATTTTTGTATTTTGTTGCATCATATCATTGCTAGAGTTGAATGTTGACATAATTTACTTATATACAGTAAAGATATTAAATTTTTTGTTAAAATTTGACTTTAAAATTTTTTTTTTAAAAAGTGGGCGTGTTCTTCATCCGATTTTGCTAATTTTTTTTTAGCACATATATAGTAATAGTAGTAACGTTTCTGCCAAATTTCATCATGATATTTTCAACGACTGCCAAATTACAGCTTCCAAAACTTTTAAATTACCTTCTTTTAAAAGTGGGCGATGCCACGCCCATTGTTCAAAATATTACTAATTTTCTATTCTGCGTCATAATGTCAACTCACTTACCAAGCTTCATCGCTTTATCCGTCTTGGGTAATGAATTATCGCACTTTTTCGGTTTTTCGAAACTTTCAATATCGAAAAAGTGGGCGTAGTTGTAGTCCGATTTCGTTCATTTTAAATAGCGATCTGAGATGACTACCCAGGAACCTGCATACCAAATTTGATCAAGATACCTCAAAATTTACTCAAGTTATCGTGTTTACGGACGGACGGACGGACGGACATGGCTAAATGTATTTCTTTTTTCGCCCAGATCATTTTGATATATAGAAATGTATATCTATCTCGATTAGTTTATGCCGTTACGGATTACCGTTCTGCGAACAAAGCTAATATACTCTGTGAAGTCTGCTCAGCTAGTATAACAAGGCCATCGGTCACGAGTTAAAAAAAAACGTACTTAACAGACTTTTGTCAACGAATGTTCTTAATTTTGAACTTGTTTCGTTCGTTTTAGAACGATTTTTTCTCTGAGTGTACGTACAAAAGCGCGGCTAAATGAAAAGAGTCAATACATACGAGTACGTCATCAAAACAGCTAACCTAATGTTTACATGCGCATTGCAAAATCTTCTTTTGTGATTTTTGGTGGTTTATGTTACTTGAATATGATTTAAAAAGTACCCATATTAAAGGTTCACGTCCCATCTCGTCGACGCACAGAGAAGCAAGCCAAGCGAGCTCAGTAGGGGATTCGAACCATCAGGCTTAGTTTTTAAGGTAACGGTGATGATTGGTTACCAAATTTAAACAACTGCCAAAGCTCGTTCTAGAGATCCATTTCGAAACTGCTATATTCCTTCATCGGCAACGTTTAGGCGCCGCTGGTTTAACCATTCAGCTATCACAGAGGTCGTTTGCTTGTCTTATTTCTACTTCTTTCCTGTTTCTTGCCAATTGATTTTCACAGCGCTGCGACATCTGTTGCAGAACGATGTGATAATTGGACTTATTTTATGGCAATGATGCCATAGTGTTATATCCATTGACACTTTTTCCCCGTGCTCTGGGATGTACTAACAATTTTTGTGGTTATATCGGCTTACAGACTTATAAGATCACGGGTTCGAATCCAGCTCAAGGCACATTTTTTCTTAAATGAAAAAATAGTTTTAAATTAGAATACAAGAAAGAAAAAATTTAGACAACTGCCAAAGCTCGTTGTAGAGATCTATTTCGGGAATTGCTAAATAATTATTGTTAGGCATTGAACTCGATTCCAACCCGCGATTTTGCAAGTCAATATGCCGATATAATAATGCTTACGATTTCCCGAATATGTTCGAGAAGAGATTTCTCGCGAGTCTCGCCTTCTCGCGAGATTCTCGAATCTGTAATTACTCGTAAGGCTCGCGAGATTCTCAAATCTCGAATTACTCGTAAGGCTCGTGATATTCTAAAATCCCGAATTACTCGTAAGGCTCGCGAGCTTCTCGACATTCAACTTAATCGATTCCTTGCTGTTTTATATAGAGCTAACGATTTCTTCTGGATCAAAAGCCAAAATGTCCGCAAAACCACAAGTAAAAACCCCCGAAATGTATAGAATATTGCCACTGCAGCGACTGAATTGAAAGTCGAGAAGATCGCGTGTATTACGAGTAAGTAAGAATGTCGAGATGCTCGCGAGATTTACGAGGACTTCGAGACACGAGAATCTCGCGAGAAAACGAGTTCTCGATTTCTCGGGTCTCGAAAATCTCGCTTCTGTTCGAGAAGAAATCGTAAGCTCTACGATATAACAACAAAAATTGTTCAAAACCTATACCAATTATCGTATATATATCTACCTATTGGGTCCAATCGTACGAAGAAAACGTGGAAATATCGATGTTCATATAAACTCTGATGCATTTAGTAAGTTTATAAGAGTTTAAGCTGTACGAGATACCAAACAGTTCACGTATTAAAACATTCGCGGGCGGGAATGCTATAGCATTCATTTTCATATTGATGCAAAAATACGTGAATGCTATATCATTCAAATTTCAGAGCCAACTTTTATTCATTTAATTTTATGCAATCTTAAGTATATATTTGTAATTCATATACATTTCAAAATAATGACCAACTGATTCATTAGGTATTATTTTATCTTTTCTCTGTGTATTTACAAATTTCCTTTAGCCGGCTATATTGAGGAAAGTATAAGTGTAATACAGGACGTGAATGCTACAGCATCTTTATTTCGTAGAATTTTCAGAGAGACCTGACTCTTTTACAGTACATTTTTTCTGAAAACTCCCGTTACTTCCAATGTGCACTATAGCTGCCATGACGGAAACATACAAGGTGGCAGCACAGTGACATACATACACACATAAATAAAAATTCCATATACTTTGTTTTCGTAAATCGATGGGCTTATGTCAAAATCGTCCTGCGCCGGAAGTGGAATAGTAAAATCATAATTAAACAAGTAAGGACGGGACTGTCTTCGGCTGTGCCTTTCATACCTTTCGTAATCTCCAAATAACCGGATGTATAAGATAAGAAATATATAGTGAACAGTTGTACATACTTAAACGATTTTTGAGATAAATATAAAATAAACAAGTAAGGAAGGCTAAGTTCGAGTGAAACCGAACATTACATACTCAGCTGAGAGCTTTGGAGACAAAATAAGGGAAAATCACCATTTAGGAAAATGAATCTAGGGTAACCCTGGAATGTGTTTGTATGACATGGTTTTCAAATGGAAGGTATTAAAGAGTGTTTTAAAAGGGAGTGGGCCTTATTTCTATAGGCGGACGCCATTTGGGGATATCGCCATAAAGGTGGACCAGGGGTGACTCTAGAATGTGTTTGTACGTTATGGGTATCAAATTAAAGGTATTAATGAGGGTTTTAAAAGGAAGTGGCCCTTAGTTGTATATGTGAAGGCCTTTTCGAGATATCGACCACAATGTGGACCAGGGTGACCTAGAACATCATCTGTCGGGTACCGCTGATTTGTTTATATATGTATACGACGAAAAGTATTCCTGCCAAGATTCCAAGGGCCCTGCAGAACATTTTCATTTTTTTCTACTTAATATGGTAGGTGTCACACCCATTTTACAACGTTTTTTCTAAAGTTATATTTTGCTTCAATAAACCAATCCATGTTTTATCCCTTTTTTCATATTTGATATAGAATATGGCATTTTTAAATTTTTCATAATTTTCGATATCGAAAAAGTGAGCATGGTCATACTCCGATTTCGGCCGTTTTTTATACCAAGATAAAGTGAGTTCAGATAAGTACGTGAACTAAGTTTAGTAAAGATCGATTTTTGCTCAAGTTATCATATTAACGGACAGGCTGAAGAACAAGCGGTCGACTACGTATAAAAACTGGGCGTTGCTTCAACCGAAAAAGTGGGCGTGGTTGCAGTCAGATTTCGTTCGTTTTAAATGGCGATCTGAGACGAGCGCCCAGCAACCCACATGCCAAAATTCATCAAGATACCTCAAAATTTACTCAAGTTATCGTGTTTACGGACGGACGGGCGGACGGACGGGCATGGCTAAATGAATTTCTTTTTTCGCCCAGATCATTTTGATATATAGAAGTCTATATCTATCTCGATTAGTTTATGCCGTTACGGATTACCGTTATGCGAACAAAGTTAATATACTCTGTGAGCTCTTCTCAGCTGAGTATAATAAATAATGGTTTAAAAAAACTAAACAAAACACGCTTTTATAGCTAACCGAACTAAAAAATAGAAAATAATTTTCAATTAAAAAAGAGTTTGTATAACAGTAGTAGAAGATCAAACAATCATTTATAGTTAATCACCTCAAAATAAAATTATAATAAAATTTAAGTTATTAACAGAATAATTTAATTCAGAGTAAAAAGCGTGGGGTGCATTTGACTACATTTCATATCTTTCCTCTGAGATAGTTGCCAATGGAATGATTGTAACATGCAATATCAAGCACCCCACGCTTTTTACTGTGAATTAAATTATTCTGTTAATAACTTAAATTTTATTATAATTTTATTTTGAGGTGATTAACTATAAATGATTGTTTGACCTTCTACTACTGTTATATAAACTCTTTTTAATTGAAAATTATTTTCTATTTTTTAGTTCGGTTAGCTATAAAAGCGTGTTTTTTTTAGTTTTTTTAAACTATTATTTATTCTTAATTTTTTAGTTCAAGTAATTTTAAAAGTTTTAGTCGAGAGTGATGAAACCTCGAAACGCCCGGATTCCATGGATGAATCCAGCCACACGGCACCGAAAAGAGCCAAGACGCAGGAAGGCTGGACGCGGCCTTTCGCCGAAATTGCGAAGGGTTGGCAAATCATTGGCATTATAGAAGATAACAGCGAAGATGGCAGGATCCCAAAACAACAGTGGAAGTGGAACGAGGCCGCGCTCGCTACGGTGGCCGTTAAGGTTAAGAAAGACAACCCTGGTCCCCGCCATCTTACACCGATGCAGGGTGGTTCCAGGGCAATGTCAAGCTAATTGCCTGTGACGACGCCAGGTCGGTAAACCTCTATAGGGCCGCCGTTACGCTGATAGGGGTGGTATATCCGGGCGCGCGCCTCAAGGTAGTGGAGGCGCGTGATATCCCCTCACGACCAAGGGCTAGGCTGGGGATCAAGTGACGCCAACGGACCCAGCTGACATCCTGGAGCTGCTCCAGGAGTACAACCCGCCACAGGTTTGGAATTCAAACCGGATAAAACTGAGCTTGTCCTCTTCACGAGGAGGTACAAAGTACCAAATCTTACACCGCCAAGAATTGGGGGTACGTTCTTAGCGTTTAGCGATCAAGTCAAGTATTTGGGAGTCATTCTGGATAGGAAGCTATTATGGAGTGACCATATAGTGGAGCGATCCAAGAAGGCAGCAGCAGAGCTGTTCACCTGCAAGAGGGCAATTGGCACCTCCTGGGGATTCTCCCCTAAGTTGACCTACTGGGTTTACACAGCTATTGTGCGCCCATTCTTCTTTATGGTGCCTTGGTCTGGTGGCCTGCACTAGCTTAAAGTACCTATCTTAAAATGCTTCAAAAGGTGTAACGGAGTTCGGAGCTCTGCATTACCGGGGCTCTCGGCTCCACCCCAGATTCCGTTACATACATACATTTCAATCTATGGTAATTTGGGGTGGTCATAAGTTCAATTGACCTTATGTCCGTTAACCTTATGTCACCTCACCAGCACATTATTGCATTGTCATCGAGCCTTGATACGTGTGCAAAGTTTCTATCAAACTTATGGCTTTCCAAAGTGGTAATAAGGCCAATTGACCTTATGGCCGTTGACCTTATGACACCACACCATCACATTAATGCATTGTCATCGGTCCTCGATACGTATGCAAAGTTTCAAATTAATCAGACTTCTATAAACCGGTGAAAATTAAGCTAAAAGATTCCGTTACATACAGGCCAAGCTAATAAAAGCGTGTTAAAAATGGCAAAAACCCCCTTATCTGAACGATCGGTTGTATGGGATATATATTATATATAGCTCCGATAGAAATGATTTTTACAGGAAATCTTCTAGGATATATTAGAATATATATCAACAGGTTCCACGTTTTTATATTGAAAACTAAGGGAGAAATTGCCAAAAAACTTTCTATCTGAAAGATCGGTTGTATGGGATATATACTATATATAGCTCCGATCAAAGTGATTTTTTCAGAAATCTTCTATGGTATATTAAAATATCTATCACCGAGTTTCACGTTTATACTTTCTAAATTAAGGGAGAAATGGCCAAAAATCTTTCTATCTGAACGATCGGTTGTATGGGATATAACTATATATAGCTCCGATCAATGTGATTTTTTCAGGATATCTTCTATGATATATTAGAATATATATCACTAAGTTTCACGTTTATACTTTCTAAATTGCGGCAGGAATGATCAAAATCGTCTTATCTGTACGATCGGTTGTATGGGAGATATATGTTATAGTGGTCCGATCCTACCGTATCCGACAAATGTCTAATATAATACAAAAATACATCCTTGTGGCAAATTTCATTGAGATATCTCAAAATTTAGTTTGCGTTCAAACAGACAGACGGACGGACGGACAGACGGACATGGCTATATCAACTCAGTTCGTCGTCCTAATCAATTCGGTATACTTAATGATGAGTCTATCTTCTATATTTCTCAACGTTACAAACATCGGACCAAAGTTAATATACCATTTCATGTTCATGAAAGGTATAAAAATACCAATCAGCTGATTTCCGGCCGTCACCTGTTCCTGGTTCCGCCATGATAACTGCTTAAACATTTTATTGTCTGCTTCAGTTGGAAATTTGAGATTTAAGCGGAAACATCAGTTTTTTGACTTATCAAACTTTCTTGAAGAATGTGTTAAAATCACTCAACGAAATTACAGGCTACTATGGACTCTCATCGCATGTTGTGTCTGATCGGGGTACACCGTTCACATCAAAAGCTTTGGAATCCTATGGCGACAACAATAGCATCCATCATATTTAAACAGCTGAGTGCTGATAGTCAAGTGGAGCGTACAAATCAACGCTCGTTGGGCAACGACAGAGTTGAAAGACTGGGATTTATCGCTTCGGGAATTACAAATTATATATATGTATAGATATAATTGGTTATCAAGGCACGTCGGAAAAGGTTTGTTCCATGTTGTCTGTGGTAAAATGAAGCTATGGTATTATTCAAGCTCCGAATTTAATACGACGTAAACATACGCGACTGCAGTCAGGCTTTTCATTTTCAGTTAGGGTTTCCAAAGACGTTAGAATACAAAATGTTTGCATGCGCGAAAAATAGAGTGAGGTGAGCTTCACAAAATTATGGTAGGATACTTTCACCACTCACCAAAGCATAATGTTTTAAAATAACACTGTCTGTATTTATTATTTGACAATTATTTTTAGATTTTTTAGCAAGCTAATCTGTTCAGAATTTTAGCATCTAAAACTCAAATCAGTGATTTTGTATGCTTAACTTATGTTAAAAATTGTGTTAAAGTTTGTGGTGTGGTGAAAGTGTCCTACTGGAATATTCTAACGTCCTGCTGCTTTACACTTTCGTTCACTCATGCAACATCTTTGTATTCTAAAGTCTTTTGGAGTTTCGGAGAAGTTCTCGACTCGTGGGTATGGCGTTAACAATAAATTCTAATTAGTTTGATAATTTGGGAAAAATTTAAACAACGTAACATCAGAACGGACAAGGCGACAGCTGTTTCGATTATGCCATGTAAATCTGTACAAAGCCTTTTCTCCCGGGAGTGGGATTTGAACCCTTCGCTTTCTTTGAAAACCGCCTTACCAACGCATAACTTTACCATATGATGCCATTCGAAGTATGGACTATGAATAAAGAAAATATGCAAAGAAGGCACTTGGGATAAGGTTTACAACAACTAAGGCATGACGTGGCTGAATGCGTTTGTAACACTTCAACCATCGTAGGAGTGCGGGTTCAAAACCCACTCCCGGGAGAAAAGGATTTGAAAAGGTTTAAAAGGTATAATCGAAACAGCTGTCGCCTTGTCCGTCCTGATGTGATGTTGTTTAAATTTTTCCCAAATTATTAAATTAATTATAAATTAAAAATTGCTTCAAATAAATGTTTCATACATTTAAAGCAATAAGGATAATCCCCGCTTAAAAACTCATTACAAATAGACAACATTGGTTAATTCGTTGTAGGTCTATAAATAGAACAAAAGCAACAAACACCAAGTTTCTTTGAAAACCGCCTTACCAACGCATAACTTTACCATATGATGCCATACGAAATATGGACTATGAATAAAGAAAAATGCAAAGAGGGCAATTAGGAAAAACTTTACAACAACTAACGCATGACGTAGCTGAATGCGTTTGTAACCATTTCAACTATCGTAGGAGTGCGGGTTCAAATCCCACTCTTGGGAGAAAAGGCTTTGAAGAGATTTACAAGTTATAATTGAAAGAGATGTCGCCTTGTCACGTTGTTTAAATGTTTCCCAAATTATTAAATTAATTAAAAATTAAAAATTGCTTCAAAGAAATATTTCATACATTTAAAGCAATAAGGTTTACCCCGCTTAAAAACTCATACAAATAGATAACATTGGGTAATTCGTTGTAGTTCTATAAATAGAACAAAAGCAACAGCACCAAGTTTTTCTGAAAACCGCCTTACCAACGCATAACTGTACCATATAATGTCATACGAAATATCAACTATGAATAAAGAAATATGCAAAGAAGGCAATTGGGATAAGGTTTACAACAACTAAGGCATGACGTGGCTGAATGCGTTTGTAACACTTCAACCATCGTAGGAGTGCGGGTTCAAATCCCACTCCCGGGAGAAAAGGCTTTGAATAGATTTACAAGGTATAATCGAAACAGCGGTCCCATGTCCGTCCTGATGGCACGTTGTTTAAATGTTTCCCAAATTATTAAATTAATTATAAATTAAAAATTGCTAAAAATAAATGTTTCCTCGCTTAAAAACTCATACAAATAAATTCTAATACCTGTATAAATTTCCTTATAAATTAAAAATATCTGTGTAACTTTTTTATATTTACAATCATTAAAATCACATATGGGGTAGATGTACCAGTAACCGGACACCCCCCAGTAACCGTACATTTTTCACTTTAATCGTTTGAAATAAGCAATCCGTTGACTTATTTTAAAGTTCTAAAAATTCATTGGAAAAAGCCAATGTGTGAAGAGAAGTTTTAAGACGTGCTACTTCTCAATTTTTTTGCTAGTTGTACTTCAATTCTATCAGGAGAGTTTTTACTAATAATTTGGTGACAAAAGTGTTTCAAATGACTGTTATGCTATAAATTATTGATAAAAATACGTGGTACGAGTTTAAAATTAGTGAAAATATGTATATATTTTAAAATGCACCTGTCTGGATACTGGAATAAAAATAATAGTGTTTTCCAGAATCCGGACAAAGTGTAGAAATAGTTAACAACCGCAGAATTCTGGTATCCGGACATTCTGTTTCTTTAGCCCTTTATTAAATAATATTTGTTTATATTAAAATTTATTATAGTATGTGTGATAACCCCAATTAGACTGGGCGAGATTAAGCGAAGGCGAGAGGTGCACATGATCGACCAAGCAGGAAAGGCGTGGGTTCAAGTGCGCGGCTGTCAATTGTCGAAGATTATGTGAAGGTCTTACAGCCTTAGACTAACAAAGTTGCTTCTATCATTAAAAAGAGAAGACTGTAGACTTATGGCGGGTATTCTGACTAGACACTGCCTTCTGGCGTCACATACCTTTAAATTAGGCTTGGTCAGTGATAGCAGATGTAGGAAGTGCGGGTTGGAGGAGGAAACGATCGAGCACGTTCTGTGCTCGTGCCCTGCGCTTGCCAGGCTAAGACTCCAGCTATTAGGAGTGATACAGCTGCCAGATCTAGAAGCAGCAAGTGGCTTAAGAACTGGGAGGCTTCTAGTGTTTGCCAAGAGGACGGAGTTATTTTCAACATACGTCCTGCTTTTTGATAGGGTTTTTCAGTTTGGTCGTTAAAACAAACTTCTGGTAACACTACGGACTCATTCAGTCTATGTGACGTTCTCATGGACCGGCCAGTTCAACCTAACCTAACCTATGTGTGATAATCCCTAATCCAGGGTGTTATACGAACCGTGCCTATTCGACGATTTGCAGCCAGGGGATATACTCGGTTGTATTTGAACGGAGCCTTCCCGATACCGGGCCGCCTCGGGAAGTAATGATGGCTTTTCCACAGCGACGGACGCTGTTGTGGCGGACGGTTTTTATCCCCATTTTTAACATTGGACCGCTGAGCCCGTCTTGTGGGCAGGTGTTCGTACGACCAAGATGAACTCAAAAACTTTAAGAGAAAGTAGGGATGCGAAGGAAAAGGAAATGGCGTCGCAAGCGGGGAAGAGGAAATCGCTATCAGCGATGACTCGGACGCTCTTAGCGATGATAGTGTGCAGTGAGTGCATACTAGCTCGGACAAAGAATTAAGGTTAGAACGGGAACAACGAGATAGGCAGCTTAAGAGGACCCTATAAAAATAGAATTATGCAGCGCTTGGGCCCTGTGGTTCACCGAACCAACGATGAGAGCGATCGCTTGGCATTGGCCCGTGATACAGTGGAAGAATGTCGAAGACAATTCATAGACGAAAGTTTTGCTGCGAACAACTTTCAATTTTGCAACCGTATCGAAGAGGAAGAAGCCCCTAGATTGAAGAGGCAGCGATCGGATGAACCTGACAAGCATACTTTTAAGAGACATAAGGGGGAGGGTAAACGCTCCAGTCCAAGAACTAGGAGGCGAATTATCCGGAATGACAGGAACCAAACCTCAAAATCTGCAAAGCGGATCGAAGATGGAAATATAAGTACTGGAAAGTCATGTACCTCAAAAGCTGTAATACAGGAAGAGGAAGACAATAATGGCTTGAGAAGCAAATGCACAAGGGAGATAACAATTAGAATCCAGCTTAATCAATGATACTAAAGGGAGCTAACGCTGAGACTCCGGTTTTCACCGAGAAGAAGATGAGCGAAATTGCGAAGCAGTTTGTGACTGTGGCATTTGTAAAATATTTAATTACTATGTAGGTATGTTTTCAGCTAAAATGTACTGAAATTAATGAAATATTTATATTTTAATTTTTTATTATTGGAGTTTTGTGTGTTTCTGTTTTATCTAAGTATATTTTAATTGAAAATGAAGGAATATTTTCGTTTGTTTTTCTTAATGTTTAAATAATAAGTACCTATGCAAAATCAATGAAATTAATGAAGAATATGCAAAAGTTTATTTTTGTTGTTGTATTTATTTGGTTTAAATATTAAATAAAAATAAAAAGAACTTTATAAAAAGATGTAAAACGTTACAACACAATTATTTTTATTTTAGATCAAAAGCGTTCGGTTTCTGAAAAAACTCTCCGATTACTGGCAAATCCTGACTTGTATCAAAACAATAGTTTTTACAAAAAAATATAGTTTTCTGTCGAAGTGGCTGATTTTACTAGATTTAGAATTAAGCAATCATTTGAAAATTCAAAGTTGCTTAATATCACTTATAAAATGTAGCCAAGAAGAGTTCAAAAGCAAAAAAAAGTTAAGTTTCCGGTTACTGGTGCATCTACCCTGCCTACATTATCAAGTTGAAGCTATCCTGAATAAAATTTCTAAGAATAATACACGTAATCACAATTAAGTGCATACGCGAGTAATTGCCATCAAGGCATTGCCATATGAAATAATGTCAAAAGTATTATTTTTGTATTAGACTTAATTACATATTTTAAGTGTATTACAAACATCGCTGGCATAATCTTCGTGTAGCACCATTTAATAAACCACTTACCTCACAAGCTTCAGTAGGTACTGATACGCCCGAGTCAAAAGGCTTTTTTAATGCAACTAACATTTATTAAACTAAAACATTAACTTAAAGGTACATATGTATGTACTCCATACGTATACATATAACGCATATTTAACTGAATTCATTATGTATGCTTAAGTATGTACACATGTTATTTATGAGTAATTCCATGTTAATGTAAATACATATATGTTAGGATTTATTTAAAAATGAGAATATTAATGGGTACTTGTAAATATATATCATTTCTCCACCGTCTATTTTCGAAAATCTTCCGCCATAAACCGATCTACCGGGTTTCGGTTACGCTCACTTCTACGAAGTGGTTCAGCTGTAGGTGCTTCACGAAGATAGGTGTTCTGTACAACGGCAGCGAAACTGTTACGTTCAGCGGGAATACCAGCACATAACGAACGCCGTTGTACAGTGGCATCTACAACAGGTTGGGTAGTAACATGATCTTCGCTCATTTCTTTGAGTTGGTTCTGGTGTTGTTTTTGGTACCCCATCGGGGAATATACGATGTACATAACTTTTCCAAGAACTCTGGCGATTTTATCCTTTATCCACTTAGGTCCATGCGCATAATTCCGCATGTAAACCAATTGCGAAGATTTAAATTTAGCGTTTCCCTTTTTCCTATGTTCTCTGTTAGTACATGGCAGTGGCTGAGACAGCAGCGTGCGCATCTCGCGGCCATCTAACAGTTGAGCGGGTATCTTCAGCATGAGGCATCGAACGATATGTCGAAAGATATTTCATCAACGCAGATGGAATCGACGAGTCATCCTGTAAATTCTTTACCATTGCCGCTTTAAAAGTGCGTACAAAGCGTCCAGCTTGCCCGTTGGATGCCGGGTGGAACGGTGCTGATGTTACATGTTTTATTCTATTTTTAGCACAAAATTATTTAAAAAGGTCAGCTGTCAGTTGCGGCCCATTGTCACTGACTAACGTTTCGGGAAGTCCTTCAATAGCGGATATAGCGGAGAGCGCTAAAATGGTATCTGATGTTGTTGTTGTTTTTAGTTGAGTAACAAATGGATACAGGTCCGGCAAAGTCTATGTGCACACCTTCCTATGGAGGTGAAGCCTCTGGCCAACTGCTGAATTCGCGAGCAGGATTACATGAGTTTGTTTTACAAATTTCACAGTCTTTCGCAAGACTCCCAATACTTTTATCTATACCCGGCCACCAACAGTGACTGCGAGCAAGCTGCTTAGTCTTGACTACGCCCCAGTGGCCGTTATATAAGAGCTGCAAAATTCGTTTACGTAACGACGTTGGAATAACCACTCGATTTGCTTGGCTCTGTAAGTATATAATACCATTATTAACAGTTAAAGAAATTTTTTTTATTGAAAAACGGCAAAATATGCGAATCGCTACTTGATAAGTGCTCTGGCCAACCATAACGTATAAAGCTTCGAAATTTCATAAGAGCATCATCTAATTCGATATGTTCCAATATTAGTCTTGGGTTTACGGGCGTTTCAAAATTATCCACATTCAAACAAGCTTCGCTTTTGTCGAACTCCGGATCGGTTGCAAATGGAAGCCGTGATAGGGCGTCGCCGCTTCCGTGTTGCGATGTAGGTTTATACCGTATGTCATATTTGTATGCCATCAAGGCAATAGCCCAGCGTTGAAGGCATTGAGCGATGATGGTAGGCAACTGCTTTCCTGGACTAAATATACTCACGAGCGGTTTAGGATCCATGATCAGTGTAAATTTGCGGCCATACACGTACTTGTGAAAACGTTGTACCCCAAATACAACAGATAATGCCTCTTTTTCGATCTGGCTGTATTTGACCTGATGTTGTTCAAGAGTCTTTGATGTAAATGCTGTTGGTCTCTCAGTGCCATCGGGGTAAAAATAGGAAATTACGGCACCTATGCCGTATGCCGATGCATCAGTAGCAAGAAGTAGTGGAAGGTTCTCTTGATAAAATGCTAATTGAGTGGCTTTTACTATTGAATATTGCAGAGATTTAAAGACATACTCTTGTGCGCTTTGCCATTTAAAAGGAATATTTTTTCGCCGAAGTTGATTAAGGGGCGCTGCAATATTTAAAAAATTTGGAATGAATTTATGGTAGTAGTTAACCTAACCTAAAAAAGCTACAAGAGCTTTTATATTTTGACGTCGTGGCTTTTCGACCGCTGCTACGCCTGTTTCATTCGGAGAAACCCCACTAGCACTTATTCGCCTTCCCAAATATTCGATTTCGTCTTGGAGAAAAACGCACTTCTCCCTCTTGCACTTGAGACCACTCGCCTCCAATCGTGTGAAGACTTCATGCAGTCTCTGGAGGTGTTCATCGACTGTGGGTGCGGTAATGATAATATCGTCCAAGTAGTTGGCACAGCTTCAATCCCTTGAAAAAGTTGCTCCAAAAATTTTTGAAATATAGCTGGTGCGCTAACAATTCCGTATGGCATCCGATGATATTGATACAGTCCCAGTGGCGTGTTCACTACTAGCAATATATTGGCTTTTTTGTCTAACTCTAGTTGCAAGTAGGCATTTTTCAAGTCTATTTAGAAAACTGCTTACCATACCGGATTACATATAACAAGTTTTACCGCGTTGGTAATGAATACCGCTCAAAATTGATTTGTTTATTTATTGATACTTTAAAATCGCCGCATATACGAATGTAACCGTCGGGCTTTGTAGCAAGCACTATAGGCGATGCCCATTCACTAAATTGAACTTGTATCCAAATTCCTGCTTCAACTAGTCGATTAGCTTCACTTTTGAATATCGGCATTAGTGAAAAGAGAATAGGTCGGCTTTTAAAAAATTTAGGCTGATCCTCAGATTTAAATTGATACTAGCTTTGTTAACAGTTCCCACCGCAGGTTCAAACACTTTGCCAAATTTATTTAGAATTGCGTCAACTATAGGATTTATGTCGTCGACGGAGATAACTTGTTGTATTTTGTAACCAAAGGCCTGAAAGAGATCTGCGCCAAACAGATTGCTACCCCGTGCACTCTTGCGACAACAAGATTAATTTTTTTTTGCTTTGCGCCACATGTATTTATTTGTTGTTACCAAAACTAAACGATGAGCGTTTACATGGGCTAAGCGGTGGATTATTTAAAATTTCGTATGTTTCTGGTGTTATTATAGAAACTGGTGTACCGGAATCCATTTGAAAATTAATTAATTTGTTTAATATCTTTAAACGTATAAAGTTTTTATTTTCTTGCTGCTTAAGAATTCCGGTTAAGTTATAAATCGTTTCGATTGTATCGACATTGCCTTTGTATTTATCATTTTCCCTTGCAGTTTTTTGCTGAGATTGTGTTTTAATGTTGCTTTGCTTTGCATACTTGCGGGTGTCTTTTGACATGCATTCAGGTGCTATATGGCCTACTGTACCGCACTTGCGGCATACAGCGCCTTTGAAACGACATTGCTCGCGGCTATGTGAAGTACCGCAGCTTGATCATGATTTATACAAATTCTGTTTATTGTAGTTTCACCGGATGTATTCTCTTTAAGAGATTGCACCGCTGTTGTTGTGCTTTCGTAAGATTCGGCTATAAGGAGAACTTCTGTTAACGTTGGCTGGAGTTTTTATAATGCCGCAGCTCGGACGGTGTCATGAGGAGTATGTAATACTATGATGTCACGTATCATCTCATCGACATATTCATAACTGCAATTAGCACTTCTGCACACAAAGTTGCATTATCTTGCTAAGCCGCGTAAATCAACCACACACTCTTTGTAGCGTTGATTTGGTTTCATACCATATCTTTGAAATTGTAGCGTGCAGAAATTACATGAAACTTTCTTTTAAAATTGTCTGACAATTTTGCCGTTAGGTCTGCACAACTGTAGGTTTACAAGTTTTGATTGCCTAATAACTTTTTTAATAGCTCGAAAGTGTCGCTGCCCATCCGCGACAAGAGGAATGAATCCATCTTTTCTGATGAAGTGACATTATATGCAATGAAATGTTGGCCTAATTGCTCCAGATATGAATCCTAACTTTGGAGGTCTTTATTAAATGCGTGGAAGGATGCCACCAAAGAGCTTTCTCCTGTCCTTGTCTTTAAGACAGACTCCATCCATGTCCTTTGCGATTCGAGAATTTTTTGCGTAAAACTTTGCTGTTGCTCGGGGAGTTGCTTGAAAAATGCGTTTTCCGCCATTATTACGCGTTAATATAAAATAAAGTTAAAATTATATTTTATTTTTAAACGAACGGGTTACGTATTTGAAATCTCGTTGCCAGTTGAGACGTCCGAGTCAAAAGGCTTTTTAATGCAACTAAAATTTATTAAACTAAACAAGTAAGGAAGACTAAGTTCGGGTGTAACCGAAAATTACATACTCATCTGAGAGCTTTGGGGACAAAAAATGGAAAATAACAAAGTAGGAAAGTGAACCTTGGGTAACCCTGTAATGTGTTTTTATGACATGGCTATCAAATGGAAGGTATTAAAGACTATTTTAAAAGGGAGTGGGCCATAGTTGTATAGGTGGACGCCATTTCGGGATATCGCCATAAAGGTGGACCAGGGGTAACTCTAGAATGTGTTTGTACGATATGGGTATCAAATGAAAGGTGGTAATGAGTATTTTAAAAGGGAGTGATCCTTAGTTCTATGGGTGGACGCCTTTTCGAGATATCGCCATAAAGGTGGACTAGGGGCAACTCTAGAATGTGTTTGTACGATATGGGTATCAAATGAAAGGTGTTAATGAGTGTTTTAAAAGGGAGTAGGCCTTAGTTCTATAGGCGGACGCCTTTACGAGATAACGCCATAAAGGTGGACCAGGGGTCACTCTAGAATGCGTTTGTACGATATGGGTATCAAATGAAAGGTGTTAGTGAGGGATTTAAAAGGAAGTCACCCTTAGGTTTATATGTGAAAGCGTTTTCGAGATATCGACCAAAATGTGGACCAGGGTGACCCAGAACATCATCTGTCGGGTACCGCTAATTTATTTATATATGTAATATGACGAACAGTATTCCTGCCAAGATTCCAACGGCTTTTGATTTCGCCCTGCAGAATTTTTTCATTTTCTTCTACTTAATATGGTAGGTGTCACACCCATTTTACAAAATTTTTTCTAAAGTTATATTTTGCGTCAATAAACCAATTCAATTACCATGTTTCATCTCTTTTTTAATATTTGGTATAGAATTATGGAATTTTTTTTATTTTTCGTAATTTTCGATATCGAAAAAGTGGGCGTGGTCATAGTCGGATTTCGGCCATTTTTTATACCAAGATAAGTGAGTTCAGATAACTAAGTGAACTAAGTTTAGTGAAGATATATCGATTTTTGCTCAAGTTATCGTGTTAACGGCCGAGCGGAAGGACAGACGGCCGGCTGTGTATAAAAACTGGGCGTGGCCTCAACCGATTTCGCTCATTTTCACTGCCCCTACCAAATTTCACAAAGATTGGTTAATTTTTGTTCGACTTATGGCATTAAAAATATTCTAGACAAATTAAATGAAAAGGGCGGAGCCACGCCCATTTTGAAATTTTCTTTAATTTTTGGCTTTTGCCGCACCATATCATTACTGGGGTTGAATGTTGATATAATTTACTTATATACTGTAAAGATATTAAATTTTTTGTTAAAATTTGACTTAAAAATTTTTTTTTTAAAGTAGGCGTGTTCGTCATCCGATTTTGTTGAGCACACATATAGTAATAAGAGTAACGTTCCCGCCGAATTTCATCATGTTATCTTCAACGACTGCCAAATTACAGCTTGGGAAACTTTTAAATTACCTTCTTTTAAAAATGGGCGGTGCCACGCCCATTGTCCAAAATTTTAAAAAATTTCGATTCTGCGTCATAAGGTCAACCCACTTACCAAGTTTCATCGCTTTATCCGTCTTTGGTAATGAATTATCCCACTTTTTCGGTTTTTCGAAATTTTCGATATGGAAAAAGTGGGCGTGGTTATTGTCCGATTTCGTTCATTTTGAATAGCGATCTGAGATGAGTGCCGAGGAACCTACATACGAAATTTCATCAAGACATCTCAAAATTTACTCAAGTTATCGTGTTAACGGACAGACGGACATGGCCCAATCAAATTTTTTTTCGATACTGATGATTTTGATATATGTAAGTCTATATCTATTTCGATTCCTTTATACCTGTACAAGCAACCGTTATCCAATCAAAGTTAATGTAATCTGTGTGCAAAGCACGCATAGTATAAAAATAACTTAAAGGTACGAGTATATGTACATATGTATGTACCCTAACGTATACATATAACGCATATTTAACTGAATTCATTAGGTATGCTTAACACATGTTATTTATGAGTAATTCCATGTTAATGTAAATACATATATGTATGTTATGTTAGGATTTATTTAAAGTGAGAATATTAATGGGCACTTGCAAATATATATCAGGTACTTACTGATCATTCTCAAAATATGGTGGATTGTTAACACGTTCCGGCAAAAACAATGCCAATTGTACCGTTGAGGCCATAGCTGGGGGATCGTCATGACCGACTTTCACCTCCTCCGCAACTATTGTAAGCAAGACCGGACCTCCGACATTTGTAATTACAGCAACGTCTTCCAATGGGCGCATCAATGTGATCTCCCCTGAAAATTTCATACATAATTTTAATCCACGGCTCAATTCTAAAAATCTTGACAGAAAATGTGTCAGCTAAAATTTTTTAAGTTAGATCTATTTCGTTAGGTTCTAAATTAGCATATCCTTATTTTCATTTTCATTTCAGTTATTAAGAGAATATACATTAGTACATTAAGACAAATTGTCTTTTGTAATGGAGGATCTGTTAACAAGGTTTGAGACTGACTCGATAAACAAACCACGATTACTCACGAAATATGTGGATGACATATTCGCTATTACAAATCTTTAAAGAGATAGAAAAAGATGGACAGATAGCATTTCTAGATACACTAATAATTAAGAGGAACAACAAGTTGAAGATAAATTGGTACAGAAAGCCAACCGCATCTGGGAGGCTTATAAACTTCAACTCAAACCATGAAAAGAGTTTAATAATAAATACTGCCAATAATTTTGTAAAACGGGTTCTTTCGATTCTAAACGATTTTCCCGTGAAATTAATAAGGAAACTAATTTTTAATTATCGACCCAGTGATAAAAATACCGAAAGATCTTCAAATGATAAAATATATAAATCGGCCACGTACGTCGCAGGCTTCTTCGAAATAATAATATATTCTAATACGTATGATAAAGAAAACGTGCGACTAGCCTTTACATATGGCAATACTCTGCGGAATAGTTTCAGTAACATGAAAGATAAGATACCCATACAGGATCAGTCCGATGTGGTATACAAGATTCCTTGTAATGGCGACGGGTCCCACGTGTGCCAGAAGGTATATGTGGGTACTACAAAATCAAAACTCAAGACAAGGATATCTGCACACAAATCAAATATAAAATTAAGGAATAATTTTTCGGACAACAAAACGGCGTTATCATCCCACTGTAAGGATACCGGACACTACCCTGACTTCGATAGTGTAATCATCTTAGAAAAAGAGAAATGCTATAACAAACGATTTATATTAGAAATGCTACGTATTTTGGACACCCCTAATGACAGGAAAATGAATTTCAAATCAGACACAGCCGATTAAGCATATGCATACCGCAACCTGTTACTTAGGCACAAAAAACAATGCTGATCGAATTATTTACATATATGTATGTATGTACGTTCGTCGTCGGGACAACAACTATAACATGGGATGATCATCTGTTTTTTTTTTTTTTTTTTTTTTTTTTTTTTTTTTTTTTTTTTTTTAATGGACGTTGTGGCAGCGCGCTGCCCTCAAGTGGCCCAATGAAACCAGGCTAATCCTGTTCACGCGATCGATTTATATATATATATAATAACTTTTTTTTTTTTTTTTTTTTATTTTGCCGAGTCTTTGATGGGCAGCGGTTTGTCAAGCGTCACGATCTGAGACTGCTCAGCTACAGAAGAAATTTCATCAGCCAAGCGTAATACTTAAAGAGAACAGAAGCAAACGTATTATACATTAATTTAGAGAGGTTAGAACAATCTTTTTTATAGAAAAAAGGGAGTCCGAGCTATCAAATGTGTTTGAGTGAGAGTTATAATCTTGGCATAAACGCCGAAAAGGTTCATTTTGTTCGAAATTCGTTCTACATTGTTTCAGCAGAAGAGGTTTGAAGTGTCTCGATGTCCGAGAGGGAACGCAAAAGTTCACTTCATTCAGAAGGAATGGGCTCGAAATTGATCCATTTAAAAGTTTTGTCATAAATATCACACCAAGCATTTCCCTTCGACTAGCAAGAGTTGGAAGATTGATAAGCTTTAATCGATTAGTATAAGGTGGAAGATTAGTTAAAGAGTCCCATTGGAAATTTCTTAAGGCAAATAGTAAAAATTGTTTTTGTATTGATTCGAGACTGTCTGCATGGACTTGATAACGCGGATTCCAAATTATCGAGCCGTATTCTAATATTGGCCTAACTAATGTTGTAAAAAGTGCTTTAGTTATGTAAGGGTCGTTAAATTCTTTTGACCACCGTTTAACAAATGCAAAAACACCTTTGCCTTTATTCACTGTAGCATTAATATGAAGATTGAAACTAAGTTTGGAGTCCATCATGACTCCCAAGTCAATAAAATTATTTACAGTTTCTAGACTATAGTTGTTAATTGTATATGAAGCTGGTGGCGAAACTCTCCGAGAAAAACACATGAATTTACATTTTTTGAGATTGAGCGGCATATAATTTACATTGCACCAGGTAACCAAGTGATTTAAATCCATTTGAAGCAAGGAATGTTCCTCAACCGAGGCACATGATTTGAAAAGTTTTACATCGTCTGCGTACATCAAGATTTTTGAGTATTTAATTGTACCAGATATATCGTTTATGAACAACAAGAACAGAATCGGACCAAGATGGCTGCCCTGAGGAACACCAGAAGAAACATTGATGACCCCAGAAAGTGTATTTTTAAAGATTACTTTTTGCGTACGATAACCAAGATACGAAGAAATCCAACATATAAGACGGGGTTGAAAACCGAGTTGACTGAGCTTATGAATAAGTAATGGGTGTGATACTTTGTCGAAAGCTTTACTGAAATCGGTGTAAATTACATCAGTGTGAAGGCCTTTTCTAAATCCATTAGAAACGTGGGTGGTAAATTCTAGTAAATTGGTGATAGGTGATTTGCCCTTACAGAACCCATGCTGCGAGCTTGCAATTATGGGGGAAATAGGGAATGTTAGGTGGTGGGTAACAATAGCCTCAAATAACTTTGGGATAGCGGATAACTTTGCTATGCCCCGGTAGTTTTCTATTGAAGACCTGCTTCCATTTTTATGAAGCGGAATAAGAAAAGATTCCTTCCATATTGTTGGGAAAACGCCATAAATTAAAGATAAATTAAATAAATCTGTTAGCGGCTGATAGATGTTTGCGGCACATTTTTTAAGAAAGTGTGTCGGGATCCTGTAGGGGCCGTATGAATATGATACTTTTAAAGTTTTTAAATAAGATAATACATCTTCTGAAGATATAAATGGAGCTCTGATTGAATAACATGAATCAATATGGTATGGGTATTCATTAGGTGGAACGTTGGTCTCAATAGAGTAATTTGATTTGAAAAATTCCGCAAAGAAGTCGGCGATCTCTTGATCATCGCTGGAAATATTATCTTGGAATTTCATGGATGATGGAAACCCTTTCACCCTGCGTTTAGAGTTTACGAATCCGTAAAATGCCTTCGGGTTGCAAGTTATATTTCTTTTCATTTTACAAAGATAAGCTTTGTAACACTTTTTGTTCAATTGAAAATACTTGCAGCGTAGAATCGAGTACTGTAAGTAATGGTTATGTAAACCCGTCTTTTTGAACAACTTGAAAGATCGAGACTTTTTATTCTTTAAAATTTTCAGCTCTTTAGTGAACCATACTTGGCTTGTATCGGAATGTACACAAATCCGCTTAGGTACGTATTTTTCAAAAAGACAGTAAATGGTATTGTAAAAGTGAGAAA
This sequence comes from Eurosta solidaginis, assembly GCF_040869045.1. NCBI lineage: Eukaryota > Metazoa > Arthropoda > Insecta > Diptera > Tephritidae > Eurosta > Eurosta solidaginis. The sequence continues at coordinate 223,668,935 of NC_090319.1, forward strand.
CGCTTTGCTCCACATCAGCATTAAATGTTGGCCACACTATTCGAGATAGATCACGATTTAATTTTTTAAAATTGGCCTTCGCAAAGTCGAAGCGATAACTGGAGTCGTATCGTTTATTTCCGCTGTTACAAGCATAATTTACAACTTCGTAAACTATTTTGAGGGAAGGGTGGTAAGCATCTTCAGGTTCAATAATGGGTTCGCATCGACTAATGGAATATTTAGATTCATCATCCACAAAGGCTAAATCCAACACTCTTCCGAATTTATTCGATTGGATGTTGATTTGTTGAAGGCACAGCTCAGACATTCCGTCTAGAAATTCATTGTTGGAAGACTTTGACGAAACTGGTACGATATTAAAGTCAGAGATGCACCATGATATGTGTGGCATATTGAAGTCACCCAAGACAATAATGGAATCGGTCTGTCTGTCGGCTGTCTTATGTATGGTTGTTTTTTATGAATTTTGTTTACGATTATTGTTCTTTTGTTTGTTTACTTTTTCGGTCTGTACCAATTGTATGCTTGTTGCATATAACTATTGTAGTGCTTTTTTAGTCTTCAAAGCATAGCTTAAGATGTAAGTAATGAAGGTTTGTTGATGCCTTTTTTGGTTTTAATAATTATGTTTTATGTTATTTCCAGTCCTGAGGATGACTTCAGACTGAAGTCGAAATATTGAAAAATAAAATACACATCCAAGTGTTTTATTTAAGAAAACCCGGCCTTGAGCTCAACCAAAAATTTCAGTTTTTCTAAACACTAACGGCCAATAACGAGACAAATAATGTTAAAACGGAGAGCACACCGACAAGTTCTAGACCCTTCAAATGTGTACAACAACATCAAAAAGGTTTATGATATTACCACTAAAAAACACGTAAAACAATAGCAACGTACTTCACATCAAATAACAAGAATGTCAGAGTCGGCGATATTCCTAGAAAGGTGTAGAAGAAATGGAGTTATACCTAATTTCATAAATAATGCAACCAACAACATCCTGTACACAATCAACAACAACACAAAGAACCAAAAATTGCCAACAAATATTTCGCGCGCAGTGAACGCATACATGAAGAAGATCAAAATTAAGATTTTAAATATTCTTATCACCATCAAACACCAACTCCTGCGACAAAAAGGAAAAGAGGTAAATAAACTGAAAACACAAATAAAACAACACATGAACCAAGACGACTTCAACGCTTGCTTTGAAAGTGAATAGCTTCTGACGAAAAAACGAAAAACCAAAATCAAAAACACGCCAATTAACAAATACAAGAGATTGGAAGACAAACAACAACAATTTTTGAATATTAGGGTGATACCTGAATTTATTTGTAACACGAAAAATTTACAAATAGCGAAAAATTTTCAGTGGCTTCTCTGTCTTGGCCCCAAATACGCTTTACCAACAGATAACAAACAGGTTCCACTATTTAAAATGATAGCGGATGGGGAAAATTACATCCAAACAATTAATGATAAAGATACACAAGAGATTGAGCGGAACAACTTGACGACACTTACATGTAAGAAATCACATGAGCAAAAAGACAACTTCGGTAAGAGGCAAGTTTACACGAGATACACTTCGTTCCACTAAACAATTTTTGAAAGAACATAAGCAACTTTTAGTATTAAATGCAGACATGGGTAATGTCACGGTACTAATGGACAAATCAGAGTACGACCAAAAGATGCAGAGTATAGCTAATGATATAACTACTTACAAAGTGTTGAAGCGAGACCCCACTAATAGACTGTAAGAGAAGAATAATGAGATAGTAGAGAAAATGTACAACAATAAAGTTATTGATTTAAAAAAAAATTTCGTCTCAAATGTAAAACGTCCAATGCTCCCCGTATATGTGGTCTGCCCAAAATCCACAGGAGCAGCATTCCTCTCAGGCCCATTTGTTCTTCTGTCAATTCTCCGTCCTATAATTTATGTCAATTTGTTGTCCAAATTAAAAAAAAAAAATTACTATATCATCGAAGTATAATGTTAAAGACGCGATAGAATTCAAGAATAAAATAAAAGATACCTATGTTTATGACGATGAGAGTTTAGTGTCGTTTGATGTTGTTTCGTTATTCCCGAGTATCCCCGTAGATTTGGCTCTCGATATTATAGAGTCTAAGTGGAACAAGATTAAGGAACACACCTCCATGACCAAAGAACTTTTCATGACAGTGGTCAAGTTCTGCATAAAAGATAACAGGTACTTTAAGTACAATGAAAAAATATATGAACAACGTTCAGGGATGACGATAGGATCACCTGCGTCACCTGTCGGAGCGGACATTGTAATGGAGGATCTGTTAACAAGGTTTGAGACGGACTCGATAAACAAACCACTATTACTCACGAAATATGTGGATGACATATTCGCTATTATCAAGACATAACACGCAGACGTGATGCTGAATCTTCTTAATAGCTATTACAAATCTATAAAGTTCACGATAGAGATAGAGAAAAGTGGACAGATACCAGTTCTAGATACACTAATAATTAAGAGGAACAACAAGTTGAAAATAAATTGGTACAGAATGCCAGCCGCATCTGGGAGGCTTATAAACTTCAACTCGAATCATGAAAAGAGTTTAACAGTAAATACTGCCAATAATTTTTGTAAAACGGGTTCTTTCCACAAGCGATAAAAAATTTTCCACCCTGAGGATAAGAAGATTATCGAAAATATACTCGAGGATAACGATTTTCCCGTGAAATTAATAAGGAAACTGATTTTTAATTATCGGCCCAGTGATAAAAATACCGAAAGATCTTCAAATGATAAAATATATAAATCGGCCACGTACCTTGCAGGATTGCCCGAAAGATTAAAATATTCTAATATGTATGATAAAGAAAACGTGCGACTAGCCTTTACATATGGCAATACTCTGCAGAATAGTTTCAGTAATATGAAATATAAGATACCCATACTGGATCAGTCCGAAGTGGTATACAAGATTCCTTGTAATAGCGACGGGTCCCACGTATGCCAGAAGGTATATGTGGGTACTACCAAATCAAAACTCAAGGCAAGGATATCTGCACACAAATCAAATATAAAATTAAGGAATAATTTTTCGGACAACAAAACGGCGTTATCATCCCACTGTAAGGATACCGGACACTACCCTGACTTCGATAATGTAATCATCTTAGAAAAAGAGAAAAACTATAACAAAAGATTTATATTAGAAATGCTACATGTTTTGGACACCCTTAATGACAGAAAAATGAATTTCAAATCAGACACAGCCATAAATGTAATACTTCTATATCACTACTACTGAACTTTGCAGCCTGTCAAACATTACAGTACAGATATACAACGAGAGAAGGAGAAAAAACCTCAAGGCTCTCGTTAAATTTTTGTATAAAACGGGCTTAGATATATGTATATTTCAACAAGCCGTCCTGCTTCTATCAATATTGTATATAAGGCTATTTCGTTCCCAAAAGTTATCAAATGTTATGTTAATACGATGTTGGGATTGTCTGTATATGTGGACAATGTTGTTCGTTATATTGCTGGCTATGTTGCTTGGAAGGTACAAAGGAAAATAAAATGTTCCACATGTCTAGGGCAACTGATAGGTGAAGAAATGCCTTTACTTTCAGCGCACAAAAATAAAGGTCCGTTTTTCGCACCATCTGTGGACGTATGTATTATTTGTATAGTGTCAGAGAAACCTTTAAGACAAGTTCTCAAGGCATGCCCAATTGGAAATGCAAAATTAAGTTTAATAAATAAAATTTTTCAAAATGCAAGTGATGCATTCTCCGATAGTATTATGGACGATCACATAGCCATCGAAAATTTATTTAGCAATGACATCTTTAATAACACAGGCCGACAAAATGAGACCGATTTTTTTGACCATAAAGCATACCATACTTTCCTAAAGGTTTTCGATGCGCTGAATTCATATCTGGACGCAGAATTGCTCTATCACGGATTTTGAGATATCCTAACCTAAATGTGCAAAAAAACGCCATTTTTGCCTATTTTTGAGGTTATATATAAACGAAAGATTTTTTTTTTAAAGCACACATAGCATCTTAAAGAAGAAGTCTTTCTCTTACGAATGGCGTTGAGTTTGCTCAAATATCTTTTTTTCGCTAAGATAGAGCAATTTAAAGTTTATAAATTTGCTAATTTTTCCATAGCTGAAAAACCACTGAATTAACGTAGGTATGATGCAAATTGCTCTATCTTAGCGAAAAAAAAGATATTTGAGCAAACTCAACGCCATTCGTAAGAGAAAGACTTCTTCTTTAAGATGCTATGTGTGCTTTAAAAAAAAAAATCTGTCGTTTATATATAGCCTCAAAAATAGGCAAAAACGGTGTTTTTGCACATTTAGGTTAGGATATCTCAAAATCCTGACGTGATAGAGCAATTCTGCGTCCAGATTGGAATTCAGCGCATCGAAACCCTTAGGAATGTATGGTCTGGTTTATGGTCAAATTTCTTGTCGGCCTGTGTAATCACCGGGCACAGCTGTGTAAGGAAGTAATAAGTTTTTATTTGGATATTCGTTTGTTTTTTGAATCGAGAAGAAGCACGGACGAAAAAGAGTATGTTAGGAAAGCATTTACAGAATTGATATTATTTCAACACCAATAGCAGCCATCCCAGTACTCATTGTTTACTTCATCAAAAATTAACTTCATTAAAAACTCAAAGTCAGTAAAATTTTAAAAACCTTTATATATCGTTTGTTCAAGCTAAATCACTTTAAATTATTTTTAAAAACGTTTAAAGAAATGCTTGTTGGGATGTATGTATAAGTATATTTTTATACATGTATATTTGAAATTTTTTCTTTTCAAAAATATGAATTCTTCGCCTTGTTTTTTTACTATTTGTGTAAATAATGTACTTTGTATGGGTGCAGCCTATGTTTAAATAATAAGCACATCAAGCCTTGTATTGTAATTGTTGTCCTTTTCATTGTTTAATCGACTAAACTGAGATTTTATAACAATTAGTATGCAGAAGTTGGGTAAAGGAGATAGTCACCCGTCGCTGCCCTTTAATAATTTTTAACCCACTCTACTGCGATTAGCTAACACTAACAAATCCCGCGCATGCGCAGAACATACATTTGCACAGTTTCAGCAAATAACGATTGACAGAAAATTTGCACATTGGGAAGATAGGAAGGTATTGATATAGAAGTATTATATATATGGACACAGCGTATATGCATACCGCAACCTATTACTTAGGCACAGAAAACAATGCTGATCGAATTATTTACATATATGTAGTATGTACGTTCGTCGTCGGGACAACAACTATGACATGTTGGGATGATCATCTGTTTGCTGTCTTATGTATGGTTGTTTTTTATGAATTTTGTTTACGATTACTGTTCTTTTGTTTGTTTACTTTTTCGGTCTATACTAATTGTATGCTTGTTACATATAACAATTTTATAGCTTTTTTAACTCGTTTTTATTAGCTTAGCCTGTATGTAACGGAATCTTTGAGCTTAATTTTCACCGGTTTCTAGAAGTCTGATTAATTTGAAACTTTGCATACATATCAAGGACCGATGACAATGCATTAATGTGATGGTGTCTTGACATAAGGTCTACGGTCATATGGTCAATTGGCTTTATTACCACTTTGAATGACCATAAGTTTGATTGAAACTTTGCACACATATCAAGGCTCCATGACAATGCATTAATGTGATGGTGTGGTGACATAAGGTCAACGGCCATAAGGAGAGTTGGCCTTATTACCACTTTGAACGGCCATAAGTTGATTGAAACTTTGCACACGTATCAATAGTCGATGACAATGCATTAATGTGATGGTGTGGTGACATAAGGACAACGGCCATAAGGTCAATTGGCCTTATTACCACTTTGAATGGCCATAAGTTTGATTGAAACTTTGCACACGTATCAAGGCTCAATGACAATGCAATAATGTGATGGTGGGGTCATATAAAGTTAACGGACATAAGGTCAATTGAACTTATGAAAACCACAAATGGCCATAGATTTGAAACCTTGCACATAATGCGAAAAACGCATTCCTTTATTAATGATAGAAGTGGATGCATGGCACATCTACGAAAGAGCAAACTGGAGCCCTTTTTTAACACGCTTTTATTAGCTTGGCCTGTGTCTATGTAACGGAATTTTTGAGCTTAATTTTCACCGGTTTATAGAAGTCTGATTAATTTGAAACTTTGCATACGTATCAAGGACCGATGACAATACATTAAAGTGATGGTGTGGTGACATAAGGTCAACGGCCATAAGGTCAATTGGCCTTATTACCACTTTTAATGGCCATAAGTTTGATTGAAACTTTGCACACGCATCACGGCTCGATGACAATGCATTATTGTGATGGTGTGGTGACATAAGGTCAACGACCATAAGGTCAATTGGCCTTATTACCACTTTGAATGTCCATAAGTTTGACCAGTTTGATTGAAACTTTGAAAGGCTCGATGACAATGCATTAAAGTGATGGTGTGGTGACATAAGGTCAACGGCCATAAGGTCAATTGGCCTTATTACCACTTTGAATGCACCGTAGCGAGCGCGGCCTCGATCCACTTCCACTGTTGTTTCGGGATCCTGCCATCTTCGCTGCTCCCGTCTATAATGCCAATGATCTGCCGATCCTTGGCAATTTCGGCGAAAGACCGCGTCCAGCCTCCCTGCGTCTTGGCCCTTTTTGTGCCGTGGGGTTGGATTCATCCATGGACCGCTGGCGTTTCGAGGTTTCATCACTCTCGACTAAAACTTTTAAAATTACTTGAACTAAAAAATTAGAAATAAATAATAGTTTAAAAAAACTAAAAAAACACGCTTTTATAGCAAACCGAACTATAAAATAGAAAATAATTTTCAATTAAAAAGAGTTTATATAACAGTAGTAGAAGGATAAATAATCGTTTATAGTTAATCACCTCAAAATAAAATTATAATAAAATTTAAGTTATTAACAGAATAATTTAATTCACAGTAAAAAGCGTGGGGTGCTTGATATAGAATGTTACAATCATTCTATTGGCAACTATCTGAGAGGAAAGATATGAAATATAGTCAAATGCACCCCACGCTTTTTACTCTGAATTAAATTATTCTGTTAGTAGCTTAAATTTTATTATAATTTTGTTTTGATGTGATTAACTATAAACGATTGTTTGACCTTCTTCTATTGTTATATAAATTCTTTTTAACTGAAAATTATTTTCTATTTTTTAGTTCGGTTTGCTATAAAAGCGTGTTTTTTAGTTTTTTTAAACTATTATTTATTAGTCTTCAAAGCGTAGCTTAAGATGTAAGTAATGAATGTTTGTTGATGGCTTTTTTGGTTTATATAATTATGTTTTATGTTCTTTCCAATCCTGGGGATGACTTCAGACTGAAGTCGAAATATTGAAAGATGAAAACAAAATAAAATACACATGCAAGTGTTTTATTTAAGAAAACCCGGCCTTGAGCTCAACCAAAAATTTCGGTTTTTCTAAACACTAACGGCCAATAACGAGACAAGTAATTTTAAATTTTGGTTAAATTACATTAAGATAAAAAAAAATAAAATAAATTTCCAGTTTAAGTTTGTTGACTAGAAAAATAACTGAAAAAAATATGTTTGTAGTTGCTTTGGTTTACATTATTCATAATTGCATAGATAGTGTTAAAAATACGTGCGGTGTAGACGAAAAACAACCTTGTCGAGGCAACGAAGTTAAAATAAGGCACAACTAGGTTACTCGTCCTGGGAGACCTAGTGAATGTCAATTTCTTGAAAAGATATGCTGGCGATTTTGTGACAATCAAGCGGTGCAACAAAATATCACTTCTAGCTTTTTGGTAATCAAATATGTTACATCCTTGGAGGTCCAAGCCGAAATATGATCGAACTTTCGTAACCCGAAAACGTAACGAGTTACATGGTTAAAAGCGACCTCAACTTTGTGTGCAGACAGGCCCGGCGAGAGGGTGGGTGGGATGGGGAATGGGGAGATTCCCCCCGGGCCGGGGTTTCTCAGGGGGCCCGCGATTTAGTGGTACTAAGACATCTTTTTTTTTAATTCAGGAGAGTCTTTAGTTATTCCATGAGCAAATTTTAAGCCGAATTTCAAAAGCAACGAATATTGATAATGATTTTTTTGCCTGTGCCTGAGGAGACAAAAAAAAAAACATCAGACAAAAATGTGTTTCTCAGGGGCCCGCGATTTAGAGGTACTAAGACATTTCTTTTAAATTCAGGAGAGTCTTTAGTTGTTCCATGTGCAAATTTTAAGCCGAATTTCAAAAGCAACATATATTGATAATGATTTTTTGACTGGGCCTGAGGAGACAATAAAAACATCAGACAAAAATGTGTTTCTCAGGGGGCCCGCGATTTAGAGGTATTAAGACATTTTTTTTTTTAAATTCAGGAGAGTCTTTAGTTATTCCATGTGCAAATTTTAAGCCGAATTTCAAAAGCAACGAATATTGATAATGATTTTTTGCCTGGGCCTGATGAGACAATAAAAACATCAAACAAAAATGTGTTTCTCAGGGGGCCCGCGATTTAGAGGTACTAAGACATTTTTTTTAAATTCAGGAGATTCCTTAGTTGTTCCATGTGCAAATTTTAAGTCGAATTTCAAAAGCAGCGAATATATATAATGATTTTTTGCCTGGGCCTGAGGAGACAATAAAAACATCAAACAAAAGTGTGTTTCTCAGAGCGCCCGCGATTTAGAGGTACTAGAACATTTTTTTTTAATTGAGGAGAGTCTTTAGTTGTTCCATGTGTAAATTTTAGGCCGAATTTCAAAAGAAACGAATATTGATAATGATTTTTTGCCTGGGCCTGAGGAGACAATAAAAACATCAAACAAAAATGTATGTTTACATGAATCCAAAATCGTAAAGTTTTCGTGGTGACACTGATGGAGGTTCATCATCAAAAAGTCTTCCAACAATACCACCAACACTGTATCAACGTCCAGATTATTTAAACGACTTCGATATCGGTACCGTGAATAATGAGATTTTGCGATATGAAGAAGTCAACGAATTAATTCGTCGAGGTAATCAAAAGTGTCCTGTTATTTTTCCACGTGATTGTCATGACGAGGCATTTCCTACCTCGTTGTTAAACAGAATCTTGCCAAATGGAGAGAAAGTGGAGCGTGACTGGTTAGTGTGGAGTGCCAGTAGCAATGCTTTTTATTGTCTACCATGTCGTCCACCGTGGTGTGATGGTAGCGTGATCCGCCTACCACACCGGATGCCCTGGGTTCAAACCCCGGGCAAAGCAACATCAACATTTTTAGAAATAAGGTTTTTCAATTAGAAGAAAATTTTTCTAAGCGGGGTCGCCCCTCGGCAGTGTTTGGCAAGCGCTCCGGGTGTATTTCTGCCATGAAAAGCTCTCAGTGAAAACTCATCTGCCTTGCAGATGCCGTTCGGAGTCGGCATAAAATCATGTAGGTCCCATCCGACCAATTTTTAGGGAAAATCAAGAGGAGCACGACGCAAATTGGAAGAGAAGCTCGGCCTTAGATCTCTTAGGAGGTTATCGCGCCTTACATTTATTTTATTTTTTTTTTTATGTCGTCTATTAAGCACCAATACTTTAAATCGACCTAAAATTTGTTCTGCAGATATTCGAAATTCCAGGTATGAAAGAAGCTATACGATAAACTGCCATCACACGAAAATACTCAAGATACATTAAATTTTATATTCAAAGGCGATCTTTAAAAAATCTAATTCAAAAGGAGGCTACAATTGATACACTTACCAATGACCAGCTAATCACTGAAACTCAAAATTGGAAAGAAATTTTATATAGAATTTGGGACGCTATTTTATTTTTGGGTGAAAATGGCCTAGCTTTCAAAGGGGAAAGTATATATCTTGGTGAACGAAATGATGGAAATTTTTTGGGCATCTAAGATCTCATAAGCCAGATCATTTGGAGAAAATTAGGATTTCACAACAGCAGCACAAACGTTTACAAGTTCACTATCTTTCCCCAGACATTCAGAACGAGTTTATAGAAATTTGTGCAAAACACGTAAGGGAAACTATATTAGATCAACACAAGAAAGCCAAGTAACAAATTTTACAATTCAAGAACGGATTTTGACTTTCGTGAATTGTAACCAAAAAACTGGTCAGAAAATCGCTGATCTAATTTTCCATACTTGATTGAAGATTGTCGTGCACAAGGGTACGATAACGGCGCCAATATGAAAGGAGCTTACAACGGAGAACTACGTCACATTCTCGACAAAAACTCGAATGCTGATTACTCGCCTTGCGCAACCCACAGTCTCAATTTATGTGGTGTTGATGCTGGAGAAAGTTGTACGGCTACAATTACTTTCTTCGGAGTTGTACAAAAATGTTTTACTATTACGTTTACTATTTTGTTCAAAATACTGACTACCATTAATGAAAGAAACGTCGTACTCCAAGCTAGAGACGCCACCACAGATGTTGAGCTCCGACATCCGGTTCCCCCCATAAATTCAGAACACAAAAATTCGGAAACACACTTTTTCAGAAAGCTTTAGTCAGAACCCTTTTTTCAGAAAGCCAAAATTCAGAAGTCAAAAATCCGGAAACAAAAATTCAGAAATCAGTATTCAGAAGTCAAATTTCAGAAGTCAAAATTAAGAAGTCAAATTTTGCGCAAAATTTTGTATTTTTTGCTGTCTGATTACTTTCTGAATTTTGACTTCTGACATTTTGTTTAGCCTGGAACACAGCAACGTCGAAAGAAGGCGTCATATCCACTAGATTTTTGGAATATGTATAATATCACCATTGGGTGAAGTCCGTACAAATAATTATATCTAAAGGTGGCACAATGTCATTCGAAGTGCGTTTGGGACGTACCCTAACATATTTAATTTCATATATAAAATAAAAAACGAACATACAATAACAGAAAGAGAACTGCAGCAATTTTCAACTGGAGGCGAGCCATATCGGAAACGCAAGATAAAACATAAAGAATTCGTTTTTTTTAATATTGTAAATTCATTTGAAAATGATAAACGCAAAAAGATTTAATTAATTACATGTTTGCTATTGCACACAATATAAAATTTTAGATTTTACTACTTTTTTTATATGTACATATTTCCTTCCAAATAAACAAACGTTTCTGAATTTGGAGAAAAATTTAAGGTTTTTTCTGTCGTCTGATTACGTTGTGAATTTTGACTTCTGAATTTTGCCTTCTAAGATTTGACTTCTGAGATTTCACTTCTGAAATTTGACTTCTGCAATTTGACTTCTGAAATTTGACTTCTGAGATTTGAGTTCTGAATTTTGTTTTTCTGAAAATGGGTTCTGACTAATGTTTTCTGAAAAAATGTGTTTCTCAATTTTTCTTTTCTGATTTTATGGGAGGCACCGCGACATCTAGATGCCTTATAAGCTGATATGAAGTTGTTCAGGAACCAATGGGAGACAATTTTAAACGAATGCAAAACAGTTGCTATTCAATTGAACATCTCGACAAAGTTTCCTGACATTCGTAAGAGAAAACCCAAAAGACGATTTGAAGATAATGGAAATGAGATGATTACGAATGATCCAGAGTCTGATTTAAAAAAAAATACATTCTTGGTGATCGGTGATTCGGTAATCACTGGCATTACTGAACGATTTATATCTATGAGAAATTTGGCTTGCTTTTGTGGAAATAAAGTTGAACGCACTCAAAGCAATGTGCAGTGTGAGAAGTGCAAAAAGTTTATCACTTGCATTGTGTTGTTGGCACTGTGGCTGCTGATTTGGATTATTTCAAATGCCCTGATGAAATTTATATTTGTGGCGAGTGTGCGGCTGCTCATCGTGACGTTGGTCTATCTCCGAGTAATGCTCTCGCCGTACAACAACAACGTCATCAACAACAACAACAGCATGAGCCCCAAATAAATTGTGCAAATGATAATGAGCTACATCAAGTGTTATCAACTATTCTTGCCGAACTGGAAAGTCTGCGAACAGAGCAGGCCGGTGCAGTTGAGTGCATACACTCTCTACAAGCAGATAAAAACCGGTTATTAGGTGAAATGGAACTTGTGCGCTTTGAGCTTTCTAATTTATGTAAGCTTTACGATGAAGGTGTTGCTGGTGCGCTTTCCTCGTTATCATCACAGCTCACTGATCTGCGTCATAGTGCGGGCAAATACAGAAACAAAAACGAAAATTCGATTAAAGGTAGAGAAAAGAATGATAGCAAAGATAATTCTGTCAAGGCAGTCGATGCCGGCAAGCATAATATCCGTAATATTGGTGCTCCAGTTGTCGAATTGAGCAATAATAAGGAGTCTATTAAAGTGACAGCTGATATAGTTTCGGCCACAAAGAATGTTGTTGGCACTGTTGACAGTATTTATGCCTCTAAGACGTTTACTCCAATCTATAGCATAGCCAAATCTGCCGTAGCTGACAGTGTTACCTCGACTATCTCTCTATCTGCTGTTTCCTCTACGCCCGCAGTCGCGCCGTCGAACAACATAACTTATGCTAGTCGCATGGCCACCCCATCTGATAGTGATACTGCTACTATTCGTGTTGCTACTGTTACCTCTGCGCCTCTTACTTCTGTTCCCAACAATCATAATAATACCGTGCGGGTCAATAATGGCAATGAGTTAAGGGGCATTAGGGGCGTTTATGGCCGTAATGAAAATGTTGAGCTCGAAGTTGTTGTTAAGAAGAAATGGCTGCATGTTTCCTCATTCAAACCAACTGTCTCTGAATTGAACGTCATTGATTATGTTTCGAAGTATGCCGGTGTTGACCGGAGCCATTTATCCTGCCGCAAGTTAATAAAAAGTGGTGTTCCCCTGGATAGTTTAGAGAGCGTGAATTTCAAGCTTGGAGTTACTACAGCCTTCTATGACAAAATTTTGAATCCAAATGTGTGGCCGGCTGATATTATTGTTCCGCCATTTCGTTTCTTCCAAGGTAAATTCAGCGACATGTAATGCAATTGGATCACATCCTAATAATTATCTCAATGTTCCTGTTATTGTGGATGATACCTCCCTCAAATGCTACTTCCAAAATATGGGTGGTATGCGCACAAAATCTAAAGAAATTCTGTTAGTAACGTCCCGTTTGGACTATGATGTTTTCGTCCTCGTTGAAACATGGCTGAATAGTGACTTTTTCGACGAAGAGTTTTTTGATCCTTGCCTTTTTCATACCTTTCGGAAAGACAGGGACTCTGTAAAGACTGGGCAACGGAAAGGAGGTGGATTTCTTATCGCCATAAAAAGAAATCTACGCTACTCGGAATATCAACTTTTACACAATGATTCTTTAATTGACCAACTCTGTGTTCCCATAATCGGTTCCGCTGGATCTACATTCATTTGTGTATCTTATATTCCACCAAATAGTGCGGAAAGCTTATATAACTCCGACATTGAAAAATTGTTAGTATTTGCGAAACTAACTGTGATTCTCATTTTTGTATTCTCGGGGATTTTAAATTACCCGATTTTACTTGGTTAGATCTCCAAAATAATGGTATTATGTTTCCGGCTAATGTTACGCGTACTCTTTATATAAATTTTATAGATAACCTCTTAAGTTGTAATCTCAAACTAATAATAATTAATAATGTATTTAATGCACTTGATAAGCTTTTAGATCTTGTTTTTGTTGATGAGAATTCGAATTTTAGCCTCTCTGAAAGCATTTTTCCGTTGTGGGAACCTGATAAGCATCATGTTCCGCTCGTCATTACCCTTTTTAATATTGATTCCATCCCGATTTCTTCGGATCTAAGTAACCATTCTTTTAATTTTCGGTCAACTGACTTTTGTGAACTAAATAACACTTTTGGTGATATACCCTGGGAAACTATTTTGCAGTCTAATGATGTTAATGTCTGTTTCGAGATTTTCTTGGGGACGTTGGCTCAGGTTTTTTCTGATAAGGTGCCTCGGCGATTACCCAAAATACATAAATTACCCTGGTACAATTATTTATTGACAGGTGGAAGTCCGCGTCAATCACGCCGATCTTTAAGTCTGGAAATAAGAATGATGTCTCTAATTATAGATCCATTGCTAAGCTTTCAGTTTGCTCTAAGCTTTTCGAAATAGTTATTAAGGAAAAACGTTTCTTTGTTGTTAAGAGCGTTATAGATCCGCGCCAACATGGGTTTGTTTCTGGTAGCTCTACAGTCACTAATTTGGCTTCATTTTCGAACTTTTGCATATCAGCCTTTAAAGTCGGTTCGCAGGTGGATACCATATATACAGACTTTTCCAAGGCATTTGAAAAGGTGTCTCATCAGCTTCTACTGAAGAAATTGGAGTTCATTGGTTTCCACTCGGTATTCTTGAGTTGGTTGAAGTCTTATCTGTCTAATAGATCCCTTTGTGTTGATATTGAGAATTGTAAGTCACACACTTTTGTGGCAACCTCTGGGTTCCTCAGGGTAGTATCCTTGGGCCGCTCTTGTTCGTTCTCTTTATCAATGACATTGGTGCTTGCTTTCAGTTTTCCAATTTTCTACTTTATGCTTATGACCTGAAGATCTTTCGTAGGATTGATAGTCCATCAGATGTTTTCCTTTTGCAGCGTGACCTGAATAATCTAGTTGACTGGTGTAATACTAACATGCTCTACCTAAACGTTAAAAAATGTTTTCCCATGTCTTTCTCGAAGTCCATTTCTATTTAGAAAGCAGTCTCTTGAATGCAGTTAATGAATTTGTTGATCTTGGTGTTGTATTTGATACTAATTTTTCTTTTGTTAATCATATCTGTTATGTTCTTCCGAAAGCTTATGGAAACCTTGCTTTCCTGCGTCGTTATGCTAAGGACTTTAAGGATCCCTATACCAGGAAGACTTTATATATTTCCTTAGTTCGCTCAAAGCTCGAGTATGCTTCTATTATTTGGAGCTCTATTTACAGCTGTCATGCGGCTAGAATTGAAAGGATTCAAAGGAAATTTGTTCGGTTTGGGCTTGGATCTCTTCATTTCGTGGATCCGTTGCCTTCTTATGTGTCTCGGTGTACGTTGATTAACCTACAACCCCTGCACTCTAGAAGAACCCTGCACGGGCTTATGTTCGTGTTTGATCTCGTGGCAGGTTTGGTAAACTGCCCTGACCTGCTCGGGAAAATCACGTTCAATGTGCCCAGTAGATCACTTCGTTTTTCCCTACCTTTTTATGTTGCCTCTTTCAGAATGAACTATGTCTTTTTCGATCCTATTCTTCGCTCTCTAGCAGAATTCAATAAATTTTCGAGATGGCTAAATATTGATTTCTCCCAGTCGAGGGATGTTTTCAAGTCCCAAATACTTTTGCATTTACATTTAGATATTTAATTTAACTTTTTTCTATTATTATGCATATACTTTCTTTAGCTATTATCAATGCATATTATAATTTTTGCTATTTTTTTTTTATAATTTCTGTATCTAGTCTGTAAGATGTAAATCGTAGACTGAATAAACTGAATATGAATATGAATATGAATATGAGACGTTTTCCTTTTTGTGGCAATTTGAAGACATGGATGAAACTACGGTTCGGGCGAGCGCAGCAAAATTTGTCGAAAAATAAAAGTCGGACGTTTCTCAAAGCTTAGAATGCGAAATAATTCACTTGAAACACATTTACGAAGCAAATTTTGATAAAGGTCTGTCACCATTGGAATTGCTAAATGCCATCTATGTTCAAAATCTGTATACAATTTTCCCCAACATTTGTGTTGCTTTACGTATCTTTTGCACTATACCTGTAGCTAGTGCAGAATATTCTTTCAGCGTCCTTGCACGAATCAAAACCTTTCATATATCGTGTTCATCTCAAGAGCGAGTTTCAGGACATCCCACGCTTTGTGTTGAATCCGTTTTGGCAAGACAGTTAAATTTTGATATTATTATAAAAAAATTTTGCAGCGAAAAAAGCAAGAAAAGCCACTATTTGATATCCGAACCTTCTATATTGAATAATTAAAATTTATAATCATCATTATATTTATCAGAAATGTTCTTAAATGTTACCAAATACATAACTAGAAAAGATTATTTGAAACAATATGTGGCTGTTAAAAGAGAATTTTATTTCTACGTTACAATAAAACAGTATAAATTGTAAATATTCTGTGTTAATTTTATTAATTTTTTTTTTCTTTATTGATAGCGTATTTTAAAAATAATACAATGTTTTCTCAAAAAAAATACATTTTGTATGAGAAGATAGCTTAACATGTATGCATATTTGCTTCCTGTCAACTGCGTTAAGTACACTAGCTTACATTTAAATTATTTTAGTACTTACTAACAGGTGTGTTGTGCCAACTTAACTATACTGGCGCCGAATTATTTTAACATACGTATTGACTGTGTTTTTTTTTTTTTTTTTTTTTATAAAAAACATATAAGAAAAAATTACATATATTTGTATTTTACAGGCTAAAGTTATAATCTAGTAACAAAGGGCTTTTAACTTGCCTCTTGAAATGCAAATAATTGGAACATGTTTTAACATTGTCGGGCAATTTATTAAACATTCTAGCACCATAGCTACGAATTGAATTTGTGCTTCTTTGAGTACGGAAAAAACAAGTTTTTATATATAGAGTATTTCTAAAGTTATAGCTTAGATTTCCTGCGAAATTTTAGTCAAGACTAAGTTTAATCAGATTGTTTTTGATTTTGAAAACAATGAGCAGTGTCTGTAGAATACTGTATTTTCTAACGTCTAACCTATTTTCATAAAGCCTGATAGTGGGAGTTATTCTAGGTAGTAAGAGGATATTTTTTATTATTTTGTGTTGAAGTATTTGTAACTCATTTATTTTATTTTCTGCACATCTGCTCCAGATTGGGTTTAAATACGTTAAACGTCACATAAAGTATGCATCGTATAATAGCCACAATTGTTTTCTGGGTATATTATTTCTACTTCTATATATTGCGAAATTTAGCGGTATTAACTTAAGCTTCAATCTAGTTATATGCTCGTGCCAATTTAAATTCGTGTCGAACCATATTCCCAGGTATTTCAACTTGTCTACCCTCGTGATAATTTTGTTATCAAATGCGAAACCAGGAAAATCTGTAATGCTCGGTATGGGTTTGAAGTTGTTAAAAATAATGAAATGTGTTTTTTCTAAATTAATTTTTAATAAATTACAGTCAAACCATTTTTTTATCTCATCCAAAGACTATCTGTCCTAGACCAAAAATCATTTAGTTGATGTGGCAAACATTTTTTTGATGTAATCCATCATGATTCATGAATGAGACGTTATTAATTCAAATTAATCAAATGTATTAGTGGTTTTTTTTATAGGGGGCCCATAAATTGTTTAGTCCCGGGCCCGGATTTTCTCTCTACGGCCCTGTGTGCAGAACATGAGTCCAACTTGTTATAAACGAGCTCTAAATAGTTTATTATTGGCAAAAGAAGCTGTAGGGCCAAGGTGCAGATTGCCTAAGATTGCGCAAAGTGATACACACTTCACCCATGACTGTGAACTCAAGACAAGGATATCTGCACACAAATCAAATATGATCATCTGTTTGCTGTCTAATGTATGGTTGTTTTTTATGAATTTTGTTTACGATTAATGTTCTTTTGTTTGTTTACTTTTTCGGTCTATACCAATTGTCATACATATAACTATTGTAGAACTTTTTTAGTCTTCAAAGCGTAGCTTAAGATGTAAGTAATGAATGTTTGTTGATGCCCTTTTTGGTTTTAATAATTATGTTTTATGTTATTTCCAGTCCTGAGGATGACTTGAGACTGAAGTCGTAATATTGAAAAATAAAAACAAAATAAAATACACATCCAAGTGTTTTATTTAAGAAAACCCGGCCTTGAGCTCAACCAAAAATTTCAGTTTTTCTAAACACTAACGGCCAATAACGAGACAAAAAATTTTAAATTTTGGTTAAATTAGATTAAGATAAAAAAATTAAAATAAATACCCAGTTTAAGTTTGTTGACTAGAAAAATAACTGAAAAAATATGTTTGTAGTTGCTTTGGTTTACATTATTCCTAATTGCAGCTGGGATAGAGTTCCAAATACATACGGTGTTGACGAAAAACAGCCTTGTCGAGCCAACGAAGTTAAAATTAGGCACAACTAGATAACTCGTCCTGGGAGACCTAGTGAATGTCAATTTCTCGAAAAGATATGCTGGTGATTTTGTAACAATCAAGCGGTACAAAAAACTATCACTTCTAGCCGAAATATGATCGAACTTTCGTAACCCGAAAACGTAACGAGTTACATGATTAAAGACGACCTCAACTTTGTGTGGATAACATGAGTCCAACTTATTATAAACGAGCTCTGAATAGTTTATTATCCAACATATGACGAATATACCGCAAAGCAAATTTCAGAGAATGTTAGAGTTTTGTTTAAAAGACAATAACTATTTTGTGTGCAATAACAAAATCTTTACCCAAACGTTTGGTATACCCATGGGAAATCCGCTCTCCTCAGCTATTGCAGAAATAGTGATGGACGAAATTATTGACACCACCCTGTATAGCTGAAACAACCACACAATGTACATATACAATTTTTAGTGAAGTATGTCGATGACATATTCGCAATTATTAAAAGTAAGGATGCGAAACTAATCTTAGACACACTCAACAAATACAATGACAGGCTCAAATTTACCATGGAAATAGAGGTAAATGAAAACATACCATTTTTAGATGTCAGAATACATAGAAGCAGCAATAAATTATTACTTAACTGGTACTTAAAACCAACATCTTCTGGGCGCTTAATCAATTATCGTTCCTCACAATCATTTAAATATAAAGTAAATATGACTAAGAATTTTATAAATAAATTATAAACTTTAAGCCATCCAAAATTTCATGACATAAATATTGAAATAATTAAAAGAACCCTAAAAAAAATAATTACCCTGATCACTTAACATACAATATATTAAAACAAAAAATGGCAGAAATAAATAGTATCCCGAACCAATCTCAACCCAAAGATAGATGCAATGAAGCCAAGAAACATTTTAGTGTCACACACGTTCCCAGGCTCTCAGAAAATTTCACACATGACATTATCAAAAAGCCTAATATAATCCTAGCATACAAATCTAATTGCTCGTCAGCAACGTGCTTTACTAAAACTAAAAGTGCGATTGATCAGCAACAAAAAAATAACGTCGTAAAGAAGAATGCAACAAAGTATATATCGGAACAACCAAACGAGCTTTATATACTCGACTAGCAGAACACGTAGCTGATATAAGTAAACAATGCCAGCTACAGCATTATCACAACATACAGTAACAAATAACCATGTAGCTGATTTTAAAAATGCGAAAATAATAGATAGAGAAAGAAAGGAAAAGACCAGATACACGTTAGAGACCCTACGGATTATGCAAAAAAGGGTTAAAACAATAAACAAAAAAGAAGATACAGACGACCCCAGCGGGTTAGGGGATCAGAATATACCTGCGGTAGGTATGCCTGTCGTAAGAGGCGACTAAAATACCAGATTTAAGGGGCTGTGTAGCGCAACCCTTCAGGTTGCCAGCGCAATATATAGCTTCTCCAAACCCAATTGTCAACCTCACCTATCCGCGGCGAATCCTGTTTCACTAACAGACGAGGCTTTGGCGACCCCAAGCTCCTCATGGAACTTGGGGGTGGAGAGGGAGGGAATTCGCCGGAAGATTTAATGTGGCCACATAAATTGTTCCCCAGATGGTCGGGCTAGCACCTAAATGGTGCTGTGGTACCGGAGCGTGCCGGATCTGTATCCGGCAAAGGACCATCACATCGATAACACTCCCTAAAGCCTTGGGGGAGCAACCTTATCGCTACAACAACAACAACAACAAGATACAGACGAAATAGCCGCGACATACCTTTTATTTTTATAGCTTTAGTTGATCATGACAAGTGTACCACTAACGACGGTATCGACAGTGTTTGTTTTTAAATAATTTTTGTTTAAAATTGTTTTTATGTATTAATGTAAGCATCCACCATTTTCAGTATAAGTACATGTTAATACTTTCCAATTTTGGTGATTGATAATTAATGTTGTTTTTGTAATTTTGTTCTCAAATAAAAAATCACAATCTCGCCCCAGAAGATGCTACGCAAATCTTAGCGAAACGTTAGACTGCAAGGTGGAAAAAACTTTGTTTTATTCGCACCCTACAGAAACTACATCATACCAGCTTCTTATGAATAAAAAATGATATGAATTAAACTGATCGGTAACAAATAATTTAATTATTAGTGCGGTAGGTGCGCATGCATTTTATTTTGATTCTTTTTATAGTTAAGAAGGAAATGGCTGCTTTCCATTTTAAGTATTTTTTGTAAAAACGAATTTTTTTTGGGGCTGCTGACAGATGTTCGCTTATTGAAGCAAAGCTTAATTATTGCATTAAATAGAATTGTTATTCGATTAAGTTTCTGTGTGAAAACGTTATTATTATACTTTTTTTATATTTATACATATATTAATTTTGTTTATGATAGTAAAAAAACATTGCCGTCCTCTGTGTAGCTATTTCAGCAAATATGAAATATAAATGAAACGGCTCGTAGCCAACTAAAGTGATTAATAGTAATATGTTGTATCTACGTATTCATAAAAAACACGTTGTTGACAAACAAATTTCATATTTTTGCATGAAAAACTTTTTCAAAGTCTTGAAATGATATGGGTTAAATTTTGCATTAAAAAGGTGTAAATTTTGATACTATAAGCTACGAAAACTGTCTATTAACGAACTTAATAACCAGTTTTCCAAAATGGCAGTTAGCAGTATTTCTGCAGAAGATATCGCTAGAATAGTAGCGACACAAACTACTAATATAAGGGACGAAATTAACCAAGTGACAAATCAAATCATAACATTAATGCCCGATTTCAGATGAAAAATTTAAATGCCATTTTACTTTGTTCTTCCCTCACTAGGGTAGGCACTTTTTCGTTGGTGTGAGGGCTTAGCCGAACTCCATAGCGCTCGACTATGAGGCGGAGCTGTTTGGGACTGACATCTACGCCGTTTCGCCTCATAGGAGGGCGGCGGAATGTCGGTGACCAAGAACTGCCAACTCCCTAATCCAGAGTGTTATGCGGACCGTGCCTATTGGACGATTTGCAGCCGGGGGATAAATTCGGCTATATTCGAACGGAGCCTTCCCGATACCGGGCTACCTCGGGAAGTATTGATGGCCTTACCACCGTAGGGGGCGCTGCTGTGGCGGACGGTTCTTTCCTCGTATATAATATTGGACCGCTGAGCCCGCCTTGTCGGGCAGGTCGTCGTACGCCCAAGATGAACGACTCATTAAAAAAAAAAATGTAACGCGCGATAACCTCCGAAGAATCTAAGGCCAAGCTTCTCTTCCGATTTGCGTCGTGCTCCTATTTCTTTTTTCCTACAAATTGGCGGAATGGGACCTACTTGTTTTATGCCGACTCCGAACGGCATCTGCATGGCAGATGAGTTTTCACTGAGAGTTTTTCATAGCAGAAATACACGCGGAGTGCTTACCAAACACTGCCGAGGGGCAACCCCGCTTAGACAAATTTTCTTCTAATTGAAAAAACTTGTTTCTAAAGTTTTTGTTGTTGCTTTTCCCGAAGCGTGAACCCAGGATCTTCGGTGTGGTAGGCGGAGGACGCTACCATCACACCACGGCGGCTGCCGAAGGACTCATTACCTAATTGTAAAAAGGACGATGATAAGAGGAGGACTGGGTCGCAAGCTGAGGACGACAAATACGCATTAAGCGATGCGTCGGACTCGGGGATCGAGAGTAGAGCCGATTCAATGAACTGCGTGTTGGAGAAGCACACAAATGAAAACGGAGTAGAAGAGTGGAGAAGGGCATGGATCAGAGGAAGTAAAAGAGCTCTCCCGCAGTACCGTGCAGCAATAAGAATTGCACATCGCTTGGTAGCAGTGGACGACCCAACAGAAGTGGAGTTCGAACTCATGGAATGGGCCCATGAGGCGGTAGAAGTAGGTCGAAGGCAGTTCAAAGGGTTTGCGGCGAGAAACCCTCAGTTATGCAACCGGTACGAGGAGGAAGAAGCGTCGAATGGCAGAATGAAGAGGCAACGTTCGGCGGAAGGCGACAAGCCTGCTTTCAAGAGGCAGAAAGGACCCAGTCGCAGAGCCGCGAGGCAGGGCAGTCGCATAGACAAGACAAGTAGGCCCTAAGCTATAAGACAGATGGGCCCCAATGGCGAGGTAGCAACTTCCTCGAAAGCTGCGAGTCAGAGGAAAGTTCTAACTACGGAAGTAGATAAGCCAAAGGGAGATATCGCTAAGACTCCGGCTTTCTCGGAGGTGTTAAAGGGAGTTAGCGCTAAGAATCTGGCTTTCTCAGATGTGCCGAAAGGAGATAATACTAAGAGTCCGGCTTTTCCCGAGAAGATGTTTGATGTGCTAAAGAAGCCACTGAATATGGAGCTGGTTGATCGTAGCAGTCCTTTCGGACAGATGACTACTGAAATGTGGAGATATGTAGAGAGGGAGCTTATAAGCTTACTGCTTAAGATGATGCGGGAACAACCAAGTAAGCCCCTTCCAGCCTTTGATTCGGGGGGATGGTATAATGGTGTGAAGATGATAGCGTGCGACAACATCGTGAGCTTGCGGTGGCTGGAGGAAGTGCTTCCAAACCTCCAAAGGCAAGGCACGAACGCGCGGTTTGAGGTGGTGAATAAAGAAAAAGCAAATCCCCACAGTACCAAAAGTTAAGGTATGGATGCCATGCGTGATGAAGTCGGAGGATACACTTCGCCTTCTGCAGAATCAGAATCCGAACATACCGACGCAGGATTGGAAGGTATTTATTGTACCTCGGCCTACGGAGTAAGGTCAGTTCTACATCTTCCAAATAAACAAGTAGGCGGAGGATATATTGTACACGCAGGATGCCAAAATGTCCTTTGACACAGGCAAAATTTACATGCGACTCAGGAAAAGAAGTCTCGAGGATAAAAGTCCTAACACGATAGAGGTCGGCGAAGTCGAAAAGGACCTCAAAAACCTAAGAGAAAAAGACAGTTGGTAGCCGACGTCGAAGGTGTTAAAGAGGGCCAACCGCAAATGGTGCTGTGACTCGCACAGAGGTACACCCGGCACAACAGTTACGAGATGATGAAGGGTGTCTCGAATACTCTAAACCAAAAGGGCAAGGGGAGGACGATGACGTTACGACGAAAGTGCTGGAGAGGAACAAACAGCCCAATGGTGCTGCGAGTCCTTCAGGTAAACCTCCAACACAGTAAAGTGGCGTCGAGCGAACTCCTCCTAACCCTTGAGGAGGGTTCGTTTGACGTGGTGCTGATTCAGGAGCCGTTGCTGTCATCGGGAGGAAATGTTTCTGGAATTAGCGCGCGCGGGTTTGGTGTTTACTACGCGCAAACGGAAGGACGGGTGCAAGCTGTAGTAATGGTAAGGAAACAGCTGTATTCATATATGCTGCCTAATTACACTACTGCTACATGGCCCATGCTGCGGAGGTTCCACCGATGGAGTGCAAAAGGCTAGTACAGTAGGAAGGGCGCAAAGGGCGGTTGGTCATAGGTGCAGATGCAAATGCGCACCAGAATGCGTGGGGAGGAGCAGATACGAACGAGAGAGGTGAATCTCTATTTTGTTACATCCTGTAAACCATTTTGCATATAGCTAACAGGGGAAATGTCCTTATATACATTGGTCCAACACCCAGCAATGTTATGGATATTACGTTGAGCTCCGAGCGTAATATATCAAGGTATGATTGGATGGTTCTTGATAGGCCATCCTTCTCCGACCATGCGTATATCATCTTCAGCATCCCACTAAAGAATGTAGAGAAGGGAGGAACCTTTAGAGACTTTAGGTCAACGAGCTGGACTAAATTTCAGAAACAGGTAGAAACAAAACTGGGACAACCCAAAGAGGTTGCCAATATGGAGGATTAGGAGGAGTGGAATGAATTCCTAACAAAGACGCTTATGACTGCGTATAACAAAGCTTGCCCTCTAAGAAGATTCAGAGGAAAAGCAAAGCCGCTATGGTTGAGCAATGAGCTGAGTCTTCTAAAAA
The DNA here is from genome assembly GCF_040869045.1 of Eurosta solidaginis. NCBI lineage: Eukaryota > Metazoa > Arthropoda > Insecta > Diptera > Tephritidae > Eurosta > Eurosta solidaginis. Next base: position 223,693,065 of record NC_090319.1, read on the forward strand.
GAGAGGTAAAAGAAATGTTTAGCCTCGCAAAGACCGCGGAAAGCGAAGCGTGTCGGGACGAGTACAGGGATGTTGTTGTTGTTGTTGTAGCAATGCTCGCCCCACCTAATAGCCGCGACCGATCACAAATTGTCATCAATATCCTCTAACGGGAGTCCAAGGAAACTTGCCGTTTCAACAGGGGTGGACCATAAGGAAAGGGGTGTTAGAGGCGTTGGTTCCACATTACAATTAAAGAGATGGTTGGTGTCATGTGGGGACACATTGCAAGCGGGGCATACATTTTGTATGTCGGGGTTGATTCTGGATAGGTAAGAGTTTAACCTGTTACAGTATCCAGAACGAAGTTGAGCAAGAGTGACACGCGTTTCCTTGGGGAGTATGCGTTCCTCTTCCGCGAGTTCTGGATATTTTTCTTCAAGTACTGGATTCACCGGGCAATTCCCGACATAAAGGTCCGACGCCTGTCTATGGAGTTCACCAAGGACCTGCTTGTGTTTTTCGCTTCATAAGGCTGGGTTTTCAGGTGCCGTATTTCCTCAAAATGCTTACGGAGATGACTCCTTAGGCCCCTAGGCGGTGCTGGTTCGTCAATCAGATGTCTGTTGGGATGCCCAGGTTTCTGGGTATTCAACAGGAACTGTTTGGTCAGCATCTCATTTCTCTCCCTGATGGGGAGTATTCTCGCCTCATTATGCAGATGGTGTTCTGGGGACATAAGAAGACAGCCCGTGGCGATTCTGGGAGCACAGGGATCTACTGAGGATGTACAAGCGTGAAATTTTCAGGGCGAAGAGAATCTCATGGAAAGGTTTCTGTATGGACATAGAGTGCTCCAGCGAAACAGCACGGTTGAAAAAAGTCCTAGCAAGGGGAAACATAGTTCAGGGACTAATAAAGAAATAGAATGGGGAATGGTCACGTAATAGTGAGGAATCCCTTGAGGTGCTTTTCAACATACATTTCCCATCGGGAGTTGGTTTAGAAGAGCCAGCAGACATCACTCAAACCTCGATCACGGAGCGGGTAGTAGCGGGATTGGTGACCGATACCAAGATCGAATGGGCAGTGAAGACGTTTTCTAAGTTTAATCGCCGGGCCCAGATGGTATATTCCCGGCCATGCTACAAGTTTCAAGTATTGCGGTCGTGGAATGGCTTAAAATAATATTCGATGGGTGCATAAGGCTGAATCATGTACCGCACTCTTGGAGAACTGCTCGCGTAGCTTTTCTACCAAAGGCGGGGAAGATCGGTCACGTGTATCCCAAAGACTATAGACCCATTATCTTAACATCATTTCTGCACAACACCTTTGAGAGGCTGATAGATGTGTACGTAAAATCCAACGTGGATGAAAAGCTGCTCTCCACAACACAGCACGCGTACACCAAAGGCAAGTCGGTAGACACCGCATTGCATAGGGTGGTAACGAGCATAGGGAAATCCCTGGAATATAAGGAATATGCTCTAAGAGTCTTCTTGGACATTGTCTAAATGGGCGATTATGGATGGTCTTAACTACATTAAAGTACATCCAGCCTTAACCAGATGGATCGGCTGCACGTTAAATTGCAGGAAGAATACATCACAATGGGGACTGTACGAGGCCACGAAATCAGTGGACAGGGCACGCCGCAGGGACGGGTGGTATCATCACCTCTACTGTGGACGCTGTTCATCAACCAACTGCTCAGAAGATTCTGTGAGGGACCCGTAAAACTTACGGCTTACGCAGATGACGTTGCAATTGTCATAAGTGGAAAGTGCCTTCCAACGATTAATTCTTTGATGGATCGTGCGCTTCGGGATATTCATACCTGGGCATCTAATGTCGGGTTGAAATTCAATGCGGAGAAGGTGGATATGGTTTTGTTTACAAAGAGGTATAAGATCCCTAATTCGACCAAGACTAAGTTAGGAGGGGTGACCTTACAGGAGAAACCGCTCAACGTGGAGGAGAGGGTGAAGAAGGCCTCAACGGCACTTTATCTTTGGGTTTTTACAGCGATTGTAAGCCCTATTCTATACTGTGGAGTTCTTGTTTGGTGGAAAGCCACACAAAAAACAACATACATCAAAAATTAGAGGGGGTATACAGGCTATCGATGCTTAACATTACGGAAGCCCTGAAAACAACCCCAACGACTGCACTGTATGCCATTCTGCACATTCCACCTGTAGACCTGGTAGCAAAGAACATAGCATTAACACCTGCAACCAGGCTCGGTGAATCGGAGCAGCTTGAGCGCCGACCATATGGCCATAGTAGTATAGCGTCATCAATCACAAGACGAACAGACTACCTGATTCCCTATCTGCGCTTCGAGGGAGATCTTAATGCCACAAAAGAGGTGGACGGTTGGCGCAAGGGTGCGCAAATGGCAATTAAGGCAATAATCTCGCATAGCACAGCATCTAAATGCGTGTTAGAATGTAAGCAGTCTCTGGAGAGAATCGGGATTGGGAGAAGTAACCATCTATATTGGGTCCCAGGGCATATGGGAACGGATGAACTAGCTCAAAGCGCGCATCCCTTGAAGCTTGCTCCGTAGACGTCCCAATTAGACTGGGCGGGATTAAGCGAAGGCGAGAGGTGCACATGACCGACCAAGCGCGAAAGACGTGGCTTCAAGCGCGGGGCTGTAAAGTGTCGAATATTATGTGTAGCTCTTACAACCTTAGACTAACAAAGTTGCTTCTATCATTAAAAAGAGAGGACTGTATACTCACGGCGGGTATTCTGATTGGACACTGCCTTCTGGCGTCACGTGCCTTTAATTTGGCTTGGCAGTGATAGCAGATATAGGAAGTGCGGGTTGGAGGAGGAAACGATCGAAGACTCCAGCTATTAGGAGTGATACAGCTGTCAGATCTAGAGGCAGAAAGTGGCTTAAGTCCAAGGAAACTTCTAGTATTTGCTAAGAGGACGGAGTTATTTTATAACATAGGTCCTGGTTTTTGATAGGGTTTTTCAGTTTGGTCGTTAAAACAAAGTTCTGGTAACACTACTGACTCAATAAGTCTACGTGAGGTCCTCATGGATCGGCTAGTTCAACCTAACCTAACTTTGTTCTTTTTCAGATGAGCCTTAAATAAATGAAAGAAATAAAATAAAAACAAATTTTTAAGCTAAACGGTTTTATTGAAAACAATACTTACATTAAGTAATGATAATGTAACGAAGCTTTTCCTTGCCCAATGCTTCTTCAGTAATTGCTGGGGTATACTCGCCGTGTCCAAGGTTCGTTTACAATAAATTTGTATTTCGGGGCACCTTGCAAATCGTTTTCATATAAAATTCACTTTAATGCTTAAATCCTTAAACTATAATATAAAATGTATAAAAAATGATATGTATGTATTCTTCACTTAATTTGATGCTTGCTATATTATTAGTGGTGGGCTAACGGTCCCTCGTGCCCCGTTAAGGGCGTTCCGCTAGGGCTCCTTACTGATCGCCGCCTGGGTATGTGTAAGTGCATCTCAGTGACGCCTTGCATCGGCGTGTTTCTACTACGGTTA